>NC_092810.1:115818705-116141628 GCF_040954645.1 Diabrotica undecimpunctata
TCTGTGTTTTTTGTTATATATGTTAGTGTAAACTATATCTTAAGTGTCTTTTGCAACGGCATGATTATTTATTCATCTTTCTATTGTGGTTTCTGCTCCCAGGCATATTTGCATATCTGGGATTTCTTAAAGTACTCTGTTCTTGGTGTAAGTTTCATGCCCGTTTGTCCTTACACTTACACAGGGTTTTTTGTGTGTCATTAAATTTGGTTTTGGACAAAATAGATCTTAGTGTGTTGATTGTTTTAAATGTTTTAATGTTGTACTTGTTTCCTATCCTCTTAATTTTTTTGTACGATCCTTACGTATGGTATTTTTTGATATATTTGGATCCCTTATTGTGAGGGTTTCTGCACTTTCTGTGGTGTTTTGTTGTTTTCTTTCTTTAATCTTGTCAAATTTCTTGTTTACAAATAAGAATGGGTAGTCATTTTTCATCTGACATCTTTTAACATCCCCAGTTTGACTTTTTTGTGATTCTCTTTGATTTTTAGTTTCGTTTATCTTATTACTTCTACGCCTATAGTATCCAGAACAATCTACTTGCGTTGTGATTTATAAGCATACTCGCAATTATTTTGCATTTCTCACGATTACGTATGTTTATCATAAAATAGTCTGTTTGGGATTGATTTTTTAGCTTTTATATGTAATACAATGATTTTCTCTCTTTTAAAAATACCATATCTTAAAGTAGATATGATTAAACCAAAATATAACTAAATAAACATATTGTAGAAGAAAACCTGAAAGAGTCAGCTATATTTTAAATACCTGTAAGATATTGGATCGCTGGCGAAACCCTTTTTGAACCCATTCTCTAGACCTGCAAAGGCTGGTACAGGGTTTTAGAATTATTAAATGGATCATGAATAAATGTAATTTGTACAATAAATTAGTCAGCTGCAATATGATCAGTTTATAACAAAAGGCTTCCCAAAAAGGTGAAGAGTGTGGCATTATTAGAAAGAGTTATTTTATTGCCATGTGACTTAGATAAAAAAGAGTTTACTTATTCCTAACAAGAGCTGATTTAAAACATAAATCGTGTTAATATTATGCTACTAATACCTTAAACTGTTTGTCTTTTAATGAGAATATTGTACCATTAGGAACTGGCCTATACACAAAAGGCACGCACAGATGTGATTTCGAAAAAATTGATAAAACCTAGATATTTGATAACTTTATATGTTTGAGAAAAAATATTTATTAAACGAAAAACATTCAAATATATAATACAATTAGGATTTTATTTACTATATATTTAATGGGAACTAATTACAATTTTAGTTTAATATGGCTTATATAGCTATATGTTGAGGTTTTGATTTTCACTTTGGAAATCGTTTTAATATTTTCAAACTGATTTTCGAAGTGCAAATTTAAATGCCAAAATAAATGGTTTTTAAAACTGAAATTTTGGTTAATTCATATTAAAGATAGTAATAATATTATAATGAGTAAACGAAAACCGCAATTGGGTTTTTCGACCGGTTAACCATTGTATTTGTATGAGTTCTGTTGTATTATATTGTTGGAAATATTGGCGAAGTCAAGGTCAGAATACATATATTCAAAAGGTCTTATCGATTATCTGTAACAGTTAAAGAAACAAATCGATCAACAAAAGTTATAGTGCAACATTCATGCCAACCCAGCAAACGTGGCGTGAGTACCAAAACCACCTCATAATATCTATAATATTAATAACATAACCTATAAAATACGAATGAAATAGAAATAATTAGTGAGAATATAAATCGAAATGAGTTCGCACTGATAAAGCCAAGAGCCTGTAACGAAATCAAACCTAAACAGTCCATTTTATAGAAATAATTAGTTTTGGGTAAAGATCCACAGCAGTTTTTGAACCGGTGAGAGAACCAGCCTTGCGGCGTATCCGATATTTATCAATCGTGACTTCGAATAACACACTGAATAGTACTCACAGTCACACCTCATCTCACATCTCATATTGCAGGATTGTCCACATATCTGAAGATCCAATAAAAAAACAGGCCATGATTCTTTTTAGTGCTGAAGGATTTAGAGTTCTTAACTACATCTAAGCCGTCGGTTTACTATATAGATAACATATCCTTTGCTTCCAGAATCGCCAACATCAGCATATGTTTATATCTTTCTTCTAAAAATACAGTTGGTTCAGTGCTTCATTACCACAAATATGTTAATATAAAATAAACTCAAGTAAAAATAAGATCATCACTTCAGCTCAGAGACTTGTAATATCAAATGCTTGCCCTATCGTTCCAAACATGTGAATTAAATAAGAACTTCATAAGACGATTATAAAAGCCATCTCAAAAATGACTTTTATAAGAGTAGGAATGTCTGAAAGCGAATACAGCCAATACAGATTTGGGTTTTAGCAAATATTTATTACACCTTTATATAATATGTTTATTACTGATTCTTTCTCTTTCATGAAAATACCACTTACTTATTATACCTCACTATGAAAGGATTTAACTGTCTAAAATATAAGACTATTGGTCACCAGGAAGCAGAATGCTCCGAGAAAGCTAATTAAACAACTTTTATGCGCACACAGGAACTTTCCAAAGCACATCCACTACAGTAAATGCATCTAGTAGTCAAATAGAACAAACTATGGAAACTGATAACATGATCTATTAATAATACAAGTGAGATATCATCCTCATGATGCATGAGCTTCATGTAGCTTCGCCTATTTTTTAAAAATTTTTAAACTGTTTGTCCTTATGTAGTGTAATGTAATGTACAATTTTATGTTTATAACATTCTTTGATTGTTAGATAGGTCAAATTTGACGAAATGTCCCTGAAGATGCTCTAGGAAGCGAAAGTAATTGGACAAGATTTTATAAATAAACTGTGCTCGATATCTGCCTTTTATTTGATCAAAGCATTTATTCCAGCACTCAACCTTATATCAATTTAATATTTATAAATTATATATTATATTAAATATTATATATTAAATTCAAATTTTATCTTCTTCTCATTGCGCCGTCTCCTTTCGAAGGTTGGCGATCCAAATGGCAATTGTAGTTTTGGAAACTGCTGCGCGAAAGATTTCTGCGGATGAGCGGTCGAACCATCTCCTCAGGTCTTTCAGCCACGAGTTCTGGCATTTTCCTACTGATCTTTTACCCTGTACTTTTTAAATTTTATACATGAAAATTATTGAATATCTATCTCTTTCACATGGTTTCAGTACTAATAATTCTGTCTCAATATTTCGTCACGATTTTGTGACTACTTCAGTAGAAAACTGTAAATTGATTAGAATAATTATTATATGTAAACAAAGCGAATATTTCAATACTTACTATAACAACTATAAGAGTAAAAATTTAAATTTTATAAACATATCTATAATAGGTAAATGACATTTTTGTTTGATTTTAATTTATTTCGGAGTTATGGTAACCGCAATATTTTATAGAGTGAATTTCCATTGTAAAATTTTTAGTGAATTAGTTAAAATAAAGAATTATGATGATAGTATTATCCATATTATAAGGTGGAAAGATATAATTAATAGTAGAGAATTAAAAAAGAATCAGGAACATGGTAAATTGATCTATAAAATATAATGGATGGTACGTAGTCAGTTAATGTAATATTGTAATACAATATTCGCTATTTTTAAAATCTTTTCACACTAGAACTTTCCTCGACATATATATCACAGTTCAGAAATTACAGCTTTCACTTTTGTTTTTTCCTAATTTTTTTAGTCCACAAAAGAATTTTAAGGCGAGAAACTCTCTGAATATTAAACTTTTGTTCAAAGCCCTCCTTAAAATATTCCTTACCGGTATTTCTAATACTGATTTTATACCGCCGATATTAGTTCATTTTCTTTTTTGTGAATCACGTATAATAAATACGTCGCTAAAAGGAGTCTTAAAATAGCCTTTCAGCGGATATTTGCAGTCACGTCTGTATAGAAGAAATTGGTGGGGAAAATTATTAAACTTATTCTGTTCTTAAGCTATACTCTTGTGTCATTTTAATAATATTTACTTTTTTATTGGAATTTAACCACAATTTTAGTTTGTTAGGATAAGCCGAGTTCTTAAAATATTGCTCATTATACTCTGTTGAATCCCGAAAGAGAATTAAAATAAACTGCTATAATTTTAATTAAAATTAATTACCAAAAATGGTTTAAAAGAAAAAATTAGTTGCTTTAATCCTTTCGGTACTGTGGGGACCTATATGTCCCATGAAAATAAAAAAAGTGCTAGTGGTGCATATTTGTCCCCTAAATTCACGTTAAACAAATATAACCCTATTACTAAACATTTCATTATGTTATGCAACTAAGAGTTCGATTACTAACCTAAAATTTTCTAGAAATAGGTATTCTTGTACAACGTGGTTTTGTGTTTTGTTGCTGTAATACATATTTTTGTATACAAAATACTACTACAAAACAATTCTAAATGCGTTTGTTGTTGAAAGTAAGTAAAATTTCTAATAAAATCCATTTTTTCGTCATTCTTTTTACACAGTCCATGTAATGGAACATGTATATCTGAATAGTCTTTTTGACCGGGTCATTGGTGTCCCATAAGTTTTTTATACCGACTCTAATAGTGACAGCAGTTTTACTCGTTGCAATTTCTGAATTATGACCAGACGTTTTTTAACAAAAAAATAATTAGAAAACATCGTTGAAGGGCTAAGTGACTTGTCAGAACCAGAGGAACCTTTTCCTGGATCAGGTTCTGACGAATATCTACCCAGTGACGGAGAGTCTCAGGAAGGATCAAATTAATAAAAATATTCTTCACAAGAGGAAGATTTTAGGAAAAATATCGAAAAAATGGGTAGCGGGTGGTTACTTCTCTGCGATACTTGCAGGGGATAGATCTACTTTAGTAATAGCACACCTGCCCATGCGCACTCATGGATTTCCCGAGCCTCCCATCCCCGAGGACACCATGTCCAAACCCAAAGCATTCCCATGTCCACCCTTTCCTCCCACCACTTCCTAACCAACTCGTCAACACGCACTAGCCAAGCGTCAAGTTTTAATGGCTTAAAACCCCTAAAGTTATTTTTCATGAAAGACGAAACTGCTGAACGACCCTCAGTCTCCGGCATCTCCAACACCCTTATTGAAGTTAGCGGTTGAAACAGGTTTGGAACAGAGGGTACTAAGAATTCTCGGAAAAAATCAGGCTTTTACAAAGAGCGACAAATACATATTACTTCATACAATGTTAGAACTCTTATATCAGACCAGACGATGATGGAACTGGAGGAAGAGCTGAAAAACATATAATGGGACATCATCGACCTCAGTGAAATAAGACAATAAGGAGAAGCCTAAATTACTCTTAAATCAGGTCACGTATTTCATTTTAGAGGTAAAAAAGACACTTGAAATAGTGGAGTAGGATTCGTTATACATTGAAAGCACATACAAAATATAGTTGAAATTATTAGCATATGCCCCAGGATTGTATATTTCATCTTGAAACTAAATTCAAGATATAACCTAAAGGTAATCCAGACATATGTTCCAACGACTACTCACTCAGATGGAAAATATTTAAAAATTTTATGAGGAACTAGAACGAGGATTACATGCCACACCAGCATATTACACAATAATTATGGGTGACTTTAATGCGAAAATGGGGTTTAATGTTGGGGTTGATGCCGAAGTAGCAGTGGGTAAGTATGGCTATGGCGAAAGAAATGTACGAGGGCAAATATTGCTGAACTTCTTACACCAGGAAAATTTATTCATGATGAACTCTTTTTTTGATAAAAAGTTTTAGCGTAAATAGACATAGATCAGCCCGGATGGCAGTATCAAAAATGAAATAAAGTATACCATAACAAACAGAAAAGAAATAATCAAAGACATCGAAGTACTTAACAAATTTTCAATAGGAAGCGGCCACAGATAAATCCGAGCAAGGATACTATTCAATGTCAAATTGGAAGGAACAAAGATGATACTAAAAAAGAGAAATGGATTCTTCCAGAAAACAACGACCTGTAGGAAGATACACTAACCAGACATACACAAGACTTGCAAAACAAAACAGAAAATGTAGATCAAGCAAATGATGGCATAATGAAGGTTTTAAAAGATACGGAAAGGGAGTGCTGCCCGACCGTTCTAACCCATAAAGAAAAACTTAGCCAGAATACTATAGAGCTAATAGGTAAAAGAAGATCATCATCATCATCAGTGGTGCTATAGCTATAGTTGAGCCTTGACCTTCCCTAGTCTATTTCGCCAGTCGTTTCTGTTCATCGCCAACCGTTGCCAATTTGCCGCGCCGATTTTCCTTGCGTCCTCGTCCACACCGTCCCTCCATCTCAGTCGTGGTCTGCCTCTACTCCTATTTCCCACTGGGACCGATAATAGAGTTCGTCTGGGTGGGTAATTTTCATTTGCTCTTGACACATGTCCAGCCCATCTAAGCCTACCTATTTTTATGAAGGATATTACATCTCTACCATTTACTATTTTTTTATACTTCTCGTACAATTCGAAATTATATCGCCTTCTCCAAATACCATTCTCACCGAATGCGCCCATTATTCTTCTTAGTATCTTCCTTTCGAAGACAAGCAGAAGATTTGCGTCTGTTTTGGAGATGGTCCATGTTTCTGACCCATATGTCAGCACTGGTAGGATGAGTGTTCTATATATTATTAGTTTGGTTTTCTGGCTTAAATTTCTGTTTTTTAGCTGCTTGCTTAGTCCAAAATAACATTTGTTTGCTAGCAGTACCCTCCGTTTTACTTCTTCAGATGTGTCATTATCGTTTGTTATGAGAGAACCCAAATATGTAAACTTATTTACTACCTCAAAATTATATTGGTCTATACTGAAGTTTTCTTCGGCGTTTCTAGCTCTATCTCTGTTATTTGGAAGAGATGCTAACATTTTGGTTTTTTCCTCGTTTATTTTAAGGCCCATATTTTGTGCGGCTGTCAAGAAGGTGAAAGTCATCTCTTTAAGTCCTCGTGTAGTACGTGCGATCAAATCCAGATCGTCAGCGTAAGCCATAATCTGCGCTGATTTATTAAAGATTGTTCCCCTATTGTGTAACTCGGCATCTCTTATAGTCTTTTCTAACGCTATATTAAAGAGAAGGCACGCCAGCGCGTCTCCCTGCCGTAACCCTGCATATGTTTCAAACGCTTGTGACATATCGCCTTGTATTTGCACTCTGCAGATCACTTTACTCATAGTTGTTTTTACGAGCCTTATTAATTTATGGGGAATGTTAAGTTCATTCATGGCTTCGTATAATTTACCTCTTAGGACGCTTTCATACGCTGACTTAAAGTCCACAAAGAGATGGAACGTTTCAATATTAAATTCATTGGTTTTTTCTAAGATTTGACGTAGCACAAAAATCTGGTCAATTGTTGACCTACCTGGCCTAAAACCGCTTTGATACTCACCAAGGATTTCTTCCACGTACGTACTTAAACGGCTGTACAGGGTGTTATAGAATATTTTGTACATTGTATTCAGAAGAGTTATACCCCTATAATTTTTACATTCCAACAAATCTCCCTTTTTGTGCAGTGGACATATGATTCCAGTGCACCATTCCTCTGGCATTTGTTCTTCTTCCCAGACTTTGACTATTATGTTGTGAATTTGGTGCATAATACTGTTACCTCCATGTTTGATGAGCTCTGCGGGGATACAATCCACTCCTGGGGACTTGCTATTTTTGAGTCGGGTGATTGCGTCTTTCACTTCAAATATTAAAGGAGGTTCTACGTGAGTGTTATTTCTTGGTTTTTGGGGTGACGCATCATTTTCCACTTCGGTACCAAGTAGTTCTTTGAAGTGCTCAACCCATCTGCTTTGTACTGCGTCAGCGGTATTGACTATATATCCATTTTTGTCTCTACACATCGTCAGCCGTGGTTTAAATTCTTTTCTTGTCTTATTTAGGATATTATAGAACTTTCTAGTTTCATTTTGCCCCTTTAATGATTGAATCTCTTGCATAATCTGGTTTTCGAAGGTCCGCTTTTTCCTTCGATGTATGCGTTTTTCCTCCTTCCTAAGATCTTTGTACATTTGCTCCTTATCCCGTGTTCTTCTTTGTTGCATAAGTTTATATGCATAATTTTTTCTTTTAGTGATATCTTCACATTCATCGTCGAACCAACTGTTGCGTGGAGTGGATTCTTCTGGTCCTAGGACGTTGTTTGCCGCTTCCTTAATTGTTCTTCTACATATATCCCATTGCTCGTTAGCTGTTAAATTCTCATCTGTTGTGCTTTCATGTTCAAGGTAATTTTGATACCTTTCTAGTGCACGGGGCTCTTTCAAGAGTTTTAAATTGTAGCGAGTACTTTTCTTGCCCTTTTCTTTTTTTGCATTTGAGAGAATACTATAGAGCTAATAGGTAAAAGAAGATAGCTGACATAAAAATACGGCTTTAACAATGGAGAAATTAAATAAAGATATCCGGTCAATCCGAAAAGACTTAAGAGAAGAGATTATAAGATAAATAACTAAGATAATTCAAGAAAACAAAAGTTCAAAAGTTTTGAGGCGAAATAAGAACAACATGGACAACAAAAATATGCACAAAAAAAACAAATATGAAAACATTACTACTGATAGAACCAAAATCCTTCATGTTGTCGAATATCTTTATCGCGAAATGTATGAGAGCATCGACGAAAAGAAACATCAACGCCTGTCCAAAGTCATAAACCAGGGATCAGAATGAATGCCAGAAATAACTCCATACGAAATCATAACCGCACTTTTAGAAATGAAAAATAACAAATCCCCTGGCGATGACGGAGTAATGATCGAAGCGATCAAACCAGGTGAAAATAAAATGATGCAGGCTTGGGCCAAGCTTTTCACTCAATGCATCTACCAAGAAAAAACTGCTTCTCAATGGAATAATGCAGTCATTACTTTATTACACAAACAATGAGACATAACAGATTTTAGTAACATAGAACCTGATAGAAAAGTCTGCAGAATACATCAAACCATTGGCACGAGAAAACATTCGATGCCATAAGCCATTAGAAAATGTTAAAGGCATTGATAGAATGCTGAATAGACCATCGCTACACTAACATAATCAAATATATCTAGCAAAATGCCACAGCTAGCGTAAGACTATCTGAACAAGAAACCAATAAATTCTATATACAGCGAGGAGTACGTCAAGGAGACACAGTCTCTCTAAAGCTATTCACGATGCTTTTAGAACATACGTGGAGAGAATATAAATGGAGAGAAAATAAATGAAGAGAACGTAAATGGAGAAAAGCTCAGTCATTTGAGATTTGCAGATGACATCGTCCTTATAGCCGATCGTACGGATGATGCAATAATAATGTTTGAAAAATTATATCACGCTTTCTTGTGAGTCGGACTAAAGATTAATATGAACAAGACGCAAATAATGACTAATCTTGTGCTAAATCAAACTATTGCTGTTGATGGAAGGGATATTGTGCAGACTACATCGTATAAGTACCTAGGACATGCAATTCGGTTGGGCAGAGATAACCAGACATGTGAGCTCTCACGTCACATAGGATTAGCCTGGGCAGCGTTTGGTAAATTAAACTATGTACTTAAATCGGATCTACCCATATGCCTAAAAAGGAAAATGTTTTACCAATGTGTATTACCGGTACTCACTTATGGAACGGAAACATTAACACTCACAAAAAAGGTAGTTAATAAGATTCGCGTGACTCAAATGATAGATTCTAAAAAAGAAGAGGAGAAGTCAGATCCAGATGACAACCAGTCTGGTTTCTTAATGTGAAAACAGCCATACATAAAGTTCAAATAAAATTACCTTCAAAATTTATTCGTAAAGGGACACATTGTTCCAAATATAAAACACTACTGGCACACAGTTGTCTCATGTCCTACCAACGGATTTAAGGATATTAAAAAAAATAGATTACTTTGGGCACCCTTATAAGGTTATTGATCATACTTTTTGTCTGAAAAGTTTTGGATATCTGAGGAATGTATTCAGTCCTGAAGAGGTTAAAAGTATTTGTTTATTTCATTTCAACTTCAATATTAAATACGTATTTTTTGTTTTTTATTAATTAATAGAGTTTCGCCTGTTTCATCTCCGAATGTCTGCTTATTACATGTACAATTTATCGCTCTTTATGTATAGTTTGTCGTCTTGCGCTGAGTCTAATTTTAAGAAAAATTCAGGGTCTGTAAGTATGTTTGTTTTACCTCTGATTAGTTATTGGCCTTACCTGAAAATTCTCCTCTATTTTCCGAGTTTGGGATCATCAACATGCTATCAAGCTACTAAGTTCTACCAGCGTACACACCATCGCAGTTTAAAATATAGAATAATAGTAGTAGTTTAAAATAGTCTACTTCTTCTACTTCTTCCCGCGACTAGGATTACTCCTGTTTGTCTGCCTCTTATTCCGTTTTAGTCGTTGTTGACTGTACATTATCTTTCCACCTTTTTGGCGGCCTTCAATCGGGTCTTCTGCTATACGGATTGTTGTTTTTACAGATGTTCGCTAATCTATCTGGTCCCATTCGGTTTACATGTTCGTTCCAGTTTTTTTTTCTTGTTTTTATCCACCTGTTAATATTTTAAATTTTGCATTGTTCGCGTATACTTCTGTTGGTTTGTCTGTCTCTTAATGATATGCCCGCTATTGATCTTAATACTTTCATTTCAATATTGTTGATTTGTTGTTTCGTCTTTCTTGTATCGGTCCTTGTCTCCGCTGCATATGTTAGGATTGGTCTTACTGTTGTCTTGTATACTTTCATTTTGCTTTCTAAGGTCAGATATTTGTTTCTCCATATGGTTTCTCGAAGGCAACCACTTACTCTTGCCGTTTTTGATGCTTGTCTTGTGGTCTCTGTTCTTTTAATCCTGTCACTAGTGATCTCTACTCCTAGATAATTAAATTTCATTACTTGTTCTACAATTTTGCCGTCTATTTCTAGTTTGCATCTACGCGGCTCTTTACTGATCACTATACATTTAGTTTTTTCTACTGATATTCTCATATTAAGTTTGTTTGCTGTGATATTGAAGGTGTGGAGCTGCCTTTGTAGGTTATCTTCGTTATCAGCAATTAGTACTGCATCATCGGCATAGCATAGTATTGTGATTTTATGCGCTCCCATGTGGTATCCGTGTCGTTTTCTTACTTCGTGAATTATTTGATTCATCACCATATTGAATAACAATGGGCTAAGCGAGTCTCCTTGGCGGATTCCTCCTTTTAGTTCTATGCATTATGTTTCCCTTGTTGCCATTATAACTCTGGTCTTGTTGTTGTTAATTTCATTAATTGTCCATATTATCTGGTCTATGTGTTCAGCTTGTAATAAATTTAAGATGTCATTTCGCTTTACCCTGTCAAAAGCACTTTTTTAATCTACAAAGCACATGTATGCTGGTTTTCCATATTCAATAGACTTCTCTATTATTTGTCTGATAATAAAAATTGCGTCTATTGTGCTGCGGTTCTTTCGGAAGCCTTGTTGTTCATCTGTCATGTTCGCTTTTTCCTCGATTTTATCTTTTATGACTGCCGTTTAAAATAGTAAAATAGTTATTTATATGCTTTTCCTAATATCAGATATAAAATTGAGCATTGTAGTGACAAAGAGCAATTTACTACTCTATCTCGACATCTTCAGAATAAAACAGTTTTTAATATTGTTTCAGGTATAAAATGGTGGTTACCGTTGATCAGGAGAGATCCACCGTCATAATATTCATCGAGCGTGTTAAATTAGAAGTAGAATCATCAGTCACGTCTCGTGGTCGAAGGGCAAGAGGAGCCGCAGAAGGCGCGTCATTGGGGTCGCGCAACGAGCGATGAGTCGGTACTCGGCGGTGCGTCATCGCTCATGGACCACCCCGCGTCGTATGTGCGGATCTTCTTCAGCGTGGGGCCGCGCCACGAGACTGCGCTCTTTAGGTCCGATACACCACCGGATCAAATTAAAGGTAAGTCATGTACACTTTTTTACTTTCATAATACGATTTGTAACATGTAAGGATTATTAAAAGTGGCATATATAGCGTCGATCACCCTAAGGGCCTATAAGTAAAACGTAGGACTTTATATGTATAAGTGTATAAATATAATGGTTAACCTGATGTACAATTATTTTGTAAATAACATTATATTAGTGTACTTACTGATTATTTAAATTTATAAATCATCATCGTCGTCACTAAATTCAGTACGGCTATCATTATGTAAATCTATAATTTTATTTTTCCGGATCCACCACTCTTCTATTAATTTTTTAATTTATTGACAGTTTTGGCCTATATTTCTGGAGTTGCAATTTTAAAAGCTTCTCACCACATTTCCCTAACTGCATCGTCACTGTATCTACTGCGTCCAACGTGATTATCATAATACGTTTTACATGTACCTCAGATGTGTTCGATGGGATTAAACTGACAGTCATACGGCGGTAACCGTAGTACTTGATGTCCATAACTTGATACAATTTGGTCAACTATATAAACTGTTGGTTTTTCATTACGTTTCGAAATTTCCAGTAACTCTGATTTGAAGGCGTATTTCGGAAAATTCATATTATTTTTAACTAACCAATTTTTTATGCTTGGTACGTTCGATTGTTTTGGTTGTTTCTCCAAAATCTCCGAATGGTAAGTGGAAAAAACTCCGGTGTCGAAAAACTACGAAGGTTAAACAATCTGTAGTAGACTGATATCAGCCACGCCACTTGCAATGTGGAGTTATGGGTAAAGATGAAATTTATAGAATTGCTCATAGAGTGCAGCACCTGTCAAGCCCCTCCTAAATTTAAATACTTTAACTGTCTCATAGTGGCCCGTGTCTCATTGTGGCCCACTATACCCTACATAATTTAAATATTTAAAACTTACGACAAAAATTGGCAACCTCTTACATACGCTATCATAATTCAATGCAAAGGCCATAATAAAGACAGCAAAATGTTATTTAGCAAATTCGATAATTTTGGTAAATATCAACCACTATTTTTCATGATAATACAGCATTCCAATAAAAATTATTAAATATTCTGCACCAATAAGCGGATAATTTTATTTATAAATAAAACAGTAGAAATATATAATTTTTTTTTATTTTATTGATAACAGCAGCAACCATTTTGGGCTATTAGCTGTACTATAGTTATACATAGTAGTTTATTACATAGATACTTAGATCTAAAATAGTATTCTTGAGTAATTGCTAGGTTTACAATAATGGTAAAATGTCATAATTTACAATTTGCAACTAGGGTTTACAAAACATTAATAGTTACAGTTTGTTTAAGATGTTAATATCTTTCAGATAGTTAAACATATTTGTAAATTTACAATGTGCTTTTAAGACTGCTGCTTTATATTGTTAGGTAGTGAGTGTTTTTGTCTTTCACTGATATATTTAGGACACTATATTAAGATATGTGCTACATTAATGTCGCAGTTACATAAGTCACAAATAGGGCAATTTGATTTGGAGATTAGGTAGCTGTGAGTAAGTCTGCTATGACCTATACGTAAACAACATAGCTTAACAAACAGCTGACGATTTATATTTATCGCGCACCAAGATTCGGTTGAGGGCTTTACGATGTGTAGTTGATTGTGAAAGATTCCATTCGTTTATCCATTCATTTGTCACTTTTTCTTTAAGAACGATTTGAAAGACGCACTCTGTATTGCTTCCCTGGCATGAAAATCTGCTTGTTCGTTTCCTTGAAGCCCAATGTGTGATGGAACCCATATAAAGCGTACTTGCTGCCTCGCGTTGTTTAGCAGATGTAATTATTGTTCTTTTATTAAAATACCTATGGGATTACTTGTATATAACTATTCTATCGGTCAAAAAAACCTTCTTCTCCATTATGTATGGCTTTAAGAAATACAAGTAGTTATAATAGTGATTTAAAAAGAACTATTGCAGTCGAAAAATCTGAATTCTTTGATATGTTGGAACCACTAGAAATTAATATATGAAAATTTGTTGATAAGTAAAAATATATTAAGCGCCTGCATAGCAAATCTGTCAGATTTTCTGGAAATATATACCGATGCATCAAAACAAAACAAAATAATGGCACGGGATGTGCATTCTATATACCATCAACAAACGTTCAAGAAAAATTCAAACTGAATAATAATACTTCCATTTTTTGTGCAGAAGCGATTGGTATTATTAAAGCCTGCGATTATGTGGAAAAAAACAAGTTAAAAAAAATACATTTTTTGAGTGACTCCTTATCTGTTCTTAAATGCATCGCTAACCCAATTAATGTGATGGCTACTGATAAAAATCCATTTATTAGAGAATTAAAAGCAAGAATTCATAAATTAAAAAAATGTCAATACGAATTAAAATTCACCTGGGTATAAGCTCATATAGGATTTCGTGGCAATGAAGTTGCAGACTCCTTAGCCAAAGAAAGCGTTACAACTGGAGAGCATATCAACAACAATTTAGGTGGTCAAGAATATTACTGATGTCTAAGAGTAGTTTTAAGGCAAAATGGGAATTGCATTGAAAAAACTATTGCTCTCCTAACCTCACACGATATACACTATTACATCCAAGTATTCCGACAGATTTGTGGCACCAAGAATTTAATTTTACAAGAAATGATATTGTGATCATTTGTAAGCTAAAATTCGGACATGCAAGCTTCCCTCAATACCTATATAAAATGGGTGTAGTCAACACTCACTTGCAATGTGGTTTGCGACTTAGATCACATTTTTTATGCTTGTCGTAAATTTGAAATACAAAGACAAGAACTTATTAATAGTTTATTATTGCAAAAATTATACCCCCCTTTCAATTTACTTTATTTGATATCATTAAATATGTACAAGGTATATAAAATTATTCTTAAGCTTATTAAAATGTGTAACTCAAAACTTTAGTGTAGGTGTTAAGCTCGTTACCTCTGTTGAATCGCCAAATATTTTACCTTTTTACTTATACTTTCCGTGGTCTACACTTTCTGTCTGTGAGTCACCTTGAATGACCCCTAGGTGCGAAAAGTAATCCTAGTTCCTCTCCCATCGTAGTCTTCTTTTAATTTCCAGAATTGTAGTGTATTTAGTTTAGTTAGAATAGGTTAATTTAAGTGAACGATATTACACATTTGCTGCTGGCTGGATGGGCACTTAGCCCGATTGCCAAGAAAAAAAAACTGTTCTACCGTATGTAATGCACTGAGAGAATCGGTAATTATGACAGAATTTGGAATTTTTTGAGTACGTTTATAAATAGGGGCTTGCGGAATTGAATATAGTTCTCCAGAGTAAATACTGCAACTGGAAGATAATTTAAACTGTAATACAATATTCGGAGTTATAGCTGCTGATACCACACCATCAATAGTTTTGGATGAATCTGTATAGATATGACAATAATCTGGGAAAGAAGCAAGTATGTTGTAAAATATTTGAAAAATTGTTGCATGGGGAGTCTCAAACTGATAGTATGTATTTAAAAAGAGTTAAATCACATATTGCAGGAGGAAAGGTCCAGAGGGGAGGTGTGAGTGTATTTGTCTGATCAAAAAATTTTGGGAATTAAATATTATAGAGAGATCTGATTCTCTGGTAAAAGGGTTCGTTCTTTTTTTATTTATATAAGTTTCTGTGAAACGTTCAGCGATAGTATGATGGAAAGTGGGATGCGATTTTATCGCACATATGGATGATGCGTATGTAAATGATAAGTGCATTCTTCTAAAATATAAAGGTGGTTCCTGGTTAAACATTATAGACTTTTAATGGAGCTAGTACAAAATGTTTCTGTAGCTATTCTTAGTGCTGTATTTTGCATAACTTCTAGTTGCGCAAGTAGAGTCTTCTTTACAGATGAGTATATAACTGATCGATAATCGAGTTTTGATCGTACTAGTGATTTGTAAATATGAATCAGACTTTTTAAATCTGAGCCCCAATTACGATTGCATAATGTTCGCTTTAAATTAAGACCAGATTGACAAGATTACTTAATTTCCATAATATAGTATTTCCAATATAGTTTCTTATCAAAGATCATTCCTAAAAATTTTAAGTTTTCCACATAAGTTAAGTTGTTTCCATACTGGAACTTTTCAACTGAACATCTGGATTTGTAGAATGCCGTTTTTTTGAAAATAATATACTATTATTTTATTATTTTTTTTTACTTAATTAATTGAGCAAATCAAAAAAAACATAACCTATTTGTTCTCAGGGTCAAAAATCTCCTTATATTAACCTATGTTCTGTGGGTTCAAAGATTTCCTAGTTGTCCTTTATCGGGATAGAGAAAAAAGGATAATAATAAAAATAGTATGTTACAAAAAAATTGGTATTCTTTATTTTATTTAAAGAAGAATAAAACAATTATTAATTTTTGCCGATATCTTATCAATCAGCGTAAATGAATACAATAAAATTTACACAAAAAGAATATTTTGGGTCTTCTTGAAAACAAAACTAATTTAAAGCCAATTTCAATGAATATCTTTAAAACTTTTTATCTGTCTGATTTTTCAATATTTACTTTATTGCAAAAACAAAACTTTAAAATATTTTAGAAATGAAGTCTACTCTTGAGTTAAAAGGGTAACGACAATGATGTCAACAAACTGCATTCACAGTTACAAAATTTTTAATTCTGAACAGAAAATCACTGACCTTTCCTTCGTAGATTGTATTTGGACCATACCCAGAATCATCCACGCTCCACAGCAATGTGATCTGTCACTATTTGCCTCGGCTTTCTTCTTTTCGTATCTGCAATCCTCCTGCAACGTCTGTACGAAACACCTGACTCAATTCTCCAACAATTACCACTTGAAATTTAATTCTTCAAAACACTCAGCTACTTCTCAATGACACAAGGACCTCTTTCTGTCAACTTGGTGCCGCCAAAATATTTTCTTCCTTTCACAGTGCCGGTATTCAAACTCACGAACACACCCTCTATCGAGACGCGACCTTTCCTTTCGATGATCAAAATGATAACTCCCTCTTTTCTTATACATCGACTATCAATTCTCCCATTAAAAAAAACTGTCCAATCAAAAAGCTTTATTTTGTTTACAATCATTAAGAAAAAACCCCATTACTGTTTCCAGAGAAACTAAAATTTTTGCTTTAAAACTGGCTTTCCCTTTGGTTACAAATACATAATTCATTTCTGTAACAAAAGGTTAATTAAAATATCTTAATCCTAAGTCATATACAAACAATGAAAAGATTATAATGAGTATGGGCTTTCTAATTGTATATAAAAATATTTTACCTGCGAGTGTTTAAAAATCAGTTGTTGACAGGCTAAATTTTCTGTAAATCTAATCTTATCTTAATTTAATACATAAATTTTGTTTACCAGGATGTCTTAAACATTTATTTAAATGGTCTATTTTAATTTTTATTTTTCTCTTTGGCTGAGAAAAAGAAGTATGACAATGTTTTGGTTGTAGAAAAATGCAATCCCACAGCTTTTGACCAGTGTACAAGGTGATTTATTGCACATTGTAAGTTTTTCTGTATAGAAAGAATATTTTTTTCCTCTTGAATATATAATTAAATCATCAGCGTATAATCTCGCACTAAAAGTACTCTTCTATTTTAGTATCAGGTAGCGCATTAAATAAAATTGCTTGGTTCTTAGAATGAAACTGAATTCAAGTATTAACTATAAGCATAGCAGAGTATAATGTTTTGTTTTGAGATTGTTGATCGTCAGTTATGACTGTTGACAAATTTTTAAGGGCGGATCTGATATCAGTTGATAAACTCATTTGGTACTTAATGAAACCAGCTACAGAACTAAAAATGATTCTAATAACAGGGCTTTCGGCTGCCACTTAACCTTACAAATGGTATGCTTTAAAATTTTTTTGAATATAAAAAATAAGAATAACTCACTGCTGTATTCCGTAACGTAGCTACACTGTATACGATTAATTATTGCTTCTGTTTAAGTTTATTTCGATATAGATTATTTTAAAAAATTTAATTTTTCAGGACTGAAATGTAAACACAATTTATATTACCATATTCAGGACCGGTCTACCAATATATAGTTTTCTTTTATAATTAAATACAATTGTTACATGTTGTATAAAGGACTCTCTTTGTCGAGTAAATCTCTGACAACTATTTTGTGTTGTGACAATTTGCTCTCTCGTGTCAATCTGCTCTGCACTTTAGTATAGAGCAAAAATTATACAGCGCCAGTATTTTATACTGGCGTTGTATAAATTTTACTTAGCCTCAATAATACCTATTTTATATATCATTTATAAAACAAAATTACATTACTAATATCTTCTTCTTCTTAAAGTGCCTATCCGTTCCGGATGTTGGCGATCATCACGGCTATCTTTACTTTATTTATTGCAGCGCGGAACAGTTCAGTGGTAGTCATGTTATACCACTTTCGTAAATTTTGGAGCCAGGAAATGCGTCTTCTTCCCGGTCCTCTCTTACCATTTACTTTCCCTTGGAGAATCAGCTGGAGAAGGCCGTAACGTTCTGGATTTCTCATTACATGTCCTAGATATTCCAACTTTTTAGTTTTGACGGTCATGAGAATTTCACATTCTTTCCCCATTCTACGCAGGACCTCCACATTAGTAACTCTGTCAACCCAGGATATACGTAAGATGCGCCTATAACACCACATTTCGAAAGCTTCGAGCCGATTCATAGATGCAACAGTCAGTGTCCATGCTTCCATTCCGTAGAGCAGAACTGTGAATATGTAGCAGTTCAATAGACGGCATTTTGTTTTTAATGATATGTCTCGACTGTTGAAAATGATTCTCATTCTAACGCTTTTGCTTTTATTATTCGCTGTTTAATTTCTGTTGAGTGGTCCAATTGGCTATTTAAATTGGTGCCTAGATATGTATATTGCTCGACTCTTTCGATATTCTGTTGGATGATTGTAAGTTGAGCGTTTAGTATTGGTTTTTTACTAATTGTCATAAATTTGGTTTTCTTTATGTTAAGAGCTAGTCCGTATCTGTTGCTGACTTCTGTTATGCGATTTGTTAATATCTGTAAGTCATTCAGATTATCGGCAAAAACTATAGTGTCATCTGCATATCTAATGTTATTCAACCATTCACCGTTTATTAGTATTCCTTTCGCACAACCGTCTAAAGCTTCCTTAAATACCCATTCAGAATAAATGTTGAACAACAATGGAGACAAAATACAGCCCTGTCGTACTCCACGTTCTATTGCAATTTTATCAGTTAACTGGTCTTCTATTTTGATTTTGGCCGTTTGATTGTAGTAAATGTTTCTGATAATTCTAAGATCTTTGTTGTCAATTCCAATTTCTTGCATTAGAGTCATTAATTTGTCATGTTTTACTCTGTCAAATGCCTTCTGGTAATCTATAAAGCATACGTATATGTCACAATTCACATCCCTGCATCTCTGAAATAGCACCTGTACAGCAAAAAGGGCCTCCCGTGTTCCCAGAGCATCACGAAATCCGAATTGTGTTCTTGTTAGTTGTTCCTCACATTTTGTATATATTCTTTTGTGAATGACCTTTAGAAATGTTTTAAGTAAATGGCTCATAAGGCTTATAATTCTATAGTCTTCGCACTTTCTCGCATTGGGTTTTTTTGGAAGATTTATAAAAGTTGACACTAACCACTCTTGGGGAACCACGCCTGTATCATATATACTGTTAAATATATTTGTCAACCATTTTATGCCATCATCATAGTCCATAAGTTTTAAGAATTCTGAGTGAAAATTATCAGGGCCTACTGCTTTACCATCTTTGGTGCTTTTGATGGCATATTTTACTTCTTCGACTGTAAATGGTGGTCCAGATTCGCAATTGGTGTTTGTTGTAATACCAGTGTTACTTCGTATATCTTCAAAAGTTTTTTCTACGTATTTAATCCAAATATCTCTTTTATGCTCTATTTCCAGTACTATGTTTCCCTGATTATCTGTCAGGAATCCAGTGTTCTTGTATTTATATAAGCCTGCCGCTTCTTTAATCTTTTTATGGAGGTTAAATGAATCATGTTTTTGTTGTAATGACTCTATCTCTGTACACTTCGAGCTAAACCAATTTTCTTTTGCTATTTTAATAGCCCTTTTTATTTCGTTATTTATGTTGTTGTAGTAATTCTTATTATCTTGAGCGTTTCTTCTGTCTTTCATCATATATAGAATCTCCTCCGTCATCCATTCCTTTTTATTTGTTCTTTCAGGTTTTAAGTATTTCTCTGTTATTTCTTGACTTACTTTGTGCAAATTTTCTAGTTCTACATCTGTGTTATCTGTTTCTATATGGGCCCATGGTTTTTCTGTACGAGCCCACGTTTTTTCTTTTAGGCGTTTTTGTACCTTTTCCTTTACTGTTTTATTTTTCAGTTGGTTAATATCGTACTTCATAATTTTTGGTCTTTGAACTTTCTTTAAACTAAGTTTCATTTTGGCGATAAGTGGATTGTGGTCCGAATTTATGTCGGATCCCGGGTACGCTTTAACAGATGTTATAGAACTTCTAAATCGTTTGTTAATAAGAATATAGTCTATTTGATTTCGTACTGTGTGATCTGGAGTATCCTGGGAAGATTTCCACGTATATATTACTAATAATAGCTAATTACTCCACATTACTAATATAGCTTCCCTATATAACTTTCGATTGCTCAATAATAAAAATCTAATAGAGGCAAGTTTATTTTGTAAATATATATATATATATATATATATATATATATATATATATATATATATATATATATATATATATATATATATATATATCCTAAATGGTCAATATTCACTCTCAAATAAAGTCATGAAACAAAAGTGTAGAAGAAAATTCACTACACTGACAATTCACTACAAAACTATTTATTCACCTCCAACGCCAATGTAACTTCGTCTCCGTTTTGACAGCGTCAAACAGAAATGTAGCCACAACAATTTATTGCTTGTCCCGCAGCCCTTCAAACTGTTTCACAGTGGTCTTTTTGAGCGAGCCAAAGTTGTTTAGAAGAACTACATGTGGATATGTTTAACTGTCAGAGAATATATACAACGTTGAAGTCTGTTTTATATGTTTGCATCCTCAATAAATTTAGTAAAGAAAGAGAGTTGTGACAGAACGTGTTTGTCGTATCTAGTGAATAGTTCAGTAAAAACATTGTTAAATCTTGGCAAGCCAAAAATATATAAAGGGTAATTAAGCCTGTAACAAACTTTAATATAAAGATAGCTATTTACGAAAAAATGTTGTTAATAAAAGTTGTAGGCACGTTAAGGTACATATTTTAATATTGCTAAAAATTGATTTTATTAAATATATATTATAATATTAATAGGGTCTGTCCTACTCTTTACTTTTTCGTGTCCAAGCTTTATCATCTTAAGTGTTCGGTTCATTATGCATTGAAGCAAGCATCACCTACACTGGAGCAGGTGGTCCATGTCCTGTCGTTGGCCACACGTACATAAGCTGTCATTTTGATCGAGCTGGCCCTATCTTGCTTTGTTTATGCTCATGTTCTCCAGTCGCAGTGTAAACCAAACTATTTGTTTAATTTGGGGGATACCATTGTGGAAGTTTCTTAGGATCCCACTGAGAAAACCTTTTCTGGATTTAAGCCGCAGTTCGTCGTCTGTTGTGTCGTCAAATGACTTCCCAAACGTTCGGTGTCCTTCGTGGTTTGTCTTTGCAGTGCAGGTCGCTCGATTACCGTACACCAATATAGTTTCTCTAGCGGGGTTGCTTTTAGGCACCCTGTGGCTTCATTCCACTTTTTCAACGTGTGCCAATCTATTCCAGACAGGGCATGCATACTCGCTCGTATGAGCTGAGAGCCTTGGCTGTAGTTAGGAGGACATTCAGCTGGGCGCCCCATTTAGAGTAATGGAGTTTATGCTGTTCATTGTCACGATATGCTACCTCTAGAGCGCTCTTTTGGCAGTATGCTTTATATGTGAGTGTTCTGTTCAGTTTTACTTTGAGGCGTATTGGATGCTTTGCGTGTTTCAATTGATGTCAATTCCATTTGATCTTTAGCTTTCTTTTTACCTGTCGTGTACGGACAAAGCAAGGTCGTCATCATACAGGAAGTGCTCGGCAGTTTGAATGATTGGTTGGTCGTTAGTGTAAACGTTAAACAACATAAGTGATAGTACCCCACCCTGCGCTAGACCATTCTTATGATTCCGCCAGCGGCTTTTCTTCCCCTGAAACTAGACATATAATCTCCTATTTTCAAGTAATGATTGTATGACGCTTGTGAATTTTTTATCTCCTGGTAATGCTCTGACCTTTTTAAGGGGTTGTCTATGACTGATAGTATCATGCGCTACGGTTAGATCGACGAACGCCACACCTGTAGTTAGTTTGTCTTGGTAGCCCTGTTCTATGTATTTTGTGAAATGTAAGAGTTGGCTAGTATAGTTTTTTCCCGGTTTATTCCCATCCTGCTTGGGAATCGGACGGGGCTCCAGAATTGACTTCATGCCTTCAAGGCAAAAACTTTTGTTTGTCTCTATATTTTGGGTATTTTGACAAGTTGGTTCTATGTTGTGTCCAACACGCGTAGAATTCTTTTATAGACCCATATTTCGAAGACTTTGAATTTATTTCTATCGGATTTTTTCATAGTCCATGTTTTAGCTGCGAACGTAGTAGTGGGAAAATTAGGGCATTGACCAACCTGAGCTTAGTATTCCTTGTTATTATTCGGTCTTTCCTATTCTATTTAGTTTAGCTGTTGTTACGCTTGATTTCTGAGGAGCAATTGCCATTGTTGGTTATCAGGGAGCCCAAGTATATAAATCTGCCTACCACTTTGAAATTCGCCACTTGGTGTATGTGCGGTGGATTATTATTTGCTCTGTTTACGATTATTATTTTTATTTTTCCGGTGTTGATTTAATGTGCAAATTCTTCACTTATCCAGTTTAGCTGTTTAGTGATGGTAGTCATTTCGACATGATTTCCTGCTAGTATAAGTGTGTCATCTGTATCGTATTGCTGATTTTTCTGCCTTTTCCTGTGATTTCTCCATCTCATTCGTTTAGTATTTTTCTCATTATATATTCATAATATATGTTTTATAATAATTGGACAAATTGGGGTAAAATGCCCAATTCGTTGATAAATAGAATGGTTCCAATGACATTTGTTGACTGTAATTATCCACCAACGCTTTTTTTTTCAATATCACACTCCATAAACAAGTGTTAAAAAGTTTATCTAATCCTTTAGGTAAGATTAAAATAATAGATGAGTTGATTTAGTACAGGTTTAATTATCCCAAAACAACAAGCATACAAAATTAAAAATATTAAACTAAAAAGAGAACCTTTCTACTAAATTTAGGAATATTACTAGCTTATATAAAGTAAAAGTCTATTGATTATCAGATAAATTGAGAGTCTGTTGATTTAAAACTCTTCTAAAATGTTTAATAAAAAGTTCTGTCATATTGACCAGTCCTATTGTACACCACGAAGGTTGGTGATCACTGGCTATTCAACGAACTCGAAGCAAATCTGTTGTGATCTTGAAACTTTGGACCACGGCTCACTAGCCTACTACACAAATCAGCAATCTCCTTAGCACTTTTGTAATTTTGCAAATAACTTATTCAAATCAAATTACAAACTTTTTACATATGGTTGACAAATTTTGCAACACAAGTGTGTACAACTTAAACTTAGCCAAGGTACTAAATATTTTAACTTTAAGAACGGTCGAAAACAGTCTCTTCACGCCCTACTGATAAACGTGGACATATTTATTGCTTCGAGCGCTAACATTTAATTTCGACTTTAAAATCACGGGCTTTCGAAAAAATAATGGTTATAGTATGCAGCTCTCTTTGTTTTGAAGGCATCTGAGTATATTCCGTGTATTTGAACTTTGACTAATTTTTTATCATATCAGAATAACAAAGAGGTTATGAACTCCCATATTTTCCATTATACTCCAAATGGATCCGATTTTACTAAATCGAAAGCCTTTGTGTAATCTACGAAACAGAGCAGAATTTGTATGTTGTATTTTCTCGCTTATTCTATTATATATCTGGTGTTTAGTATTTCTTCCCGCGTTTCTTTTTCTGGTATGAATCCGCATTGTTCTTCGGCTATCTCTGGGAGTAGAAAGTTCTGTAGTCCTTTATTAACTATTTGTAGCAGTACTTTACGTACATGAGGAATAAGGTCAATAGTTCTGTCAGTGCTGCATACGGTTAGTGATCTTTTTATATAGATAGTATAGATAGGGATATAGGTTCATTCGCACCACTTTCAGGCTATTCACCTGTGATCCATATTATGTTGCACATATCCAATATTACAATTACACCAATCTCGCTCATTGCTTTTACACTGAGTCTACGCTGGTATGCCATCGATCTCTGGAGATTTTTTGTTTCTTAGTTGGTTAAGAGCCTTCTCTACTTCTGCTCGTAAGAGTATTGGTTTTGCCTGATTGCATGTTTCTTGTATTCTGAGACTAATGCATCTTTTGAAGTATCTTTGTACAATTCTGAGCAGTAATTTCTCCATGTCTATTTTATTGAATGTGGTTTCCTGTTTTTGTGGTATGTTCTTCCATAACTCTTCTTTTTCCACTAATTCCAAGGTTTCCCCTGACATTCAATGTTTGTTTTTATTTCAGTTTTAGTCGATGTGTACTCTTTTTCCGCTAAATATATCCAGCTTTTAATTTCATTCCACGTTTTATTTATGTCTTCTAATATTTGTGGTTTTCTTTGTTTATCAGTTTCATCTAGAATTCTTTTGTATTATTTACCCTTACTTAGCTGTTTTGTATAATGTATTTTTCTAGTTGTATGTAGCTTGAGCCTGTTTTTAATTTTTAACAGATTATGATCTGATCGACAATACGCTCCAGGCATATATTTTACATTTAATACTGAGGTTTTCCATCTTTTTCACATGAGTATGTAGTCGATTTGATCTTAGTGTTCGTTATTTGGACTAGTCCATTTTGAGAGCCTTCTAGAGTGGTGTTTATAAAGGATATTTGTCATCACTAGATTGTTTTCACTCGCAAACTGTAGGAGATATTCTCGTCTGTTGTTTCTAATGCCCAAGCCAAATGACCCGACGATATCTCTCAAATCTTGTTCATTTTCAGTTTTTCCGACCATTACGTGACAATAATGTATAGATACTGGCTTTATTTGTAAAATTTTCTTTAAGATGTTTGCTATGTCGTTGTAAATGTCGCCAATGTCTTTATCTGGGACATCTGTTGAGGGCATATATATACCTGAACGGCATGTAAAATTTTCTGGTTGTTGTTTTAATGTTATTTTTATGAGTCTATCGTCCTACAGACGAAGCGAAGTCTTATCGTCCTATATGTCTGACCTCCTTTCTCCTAAAAACAATGGAGAAACTAGTAGATTACTACATAAGAAGCGAAACATTAGCGAGGAAACCACTTCACAAACATCAGTTTGCCTACCAGACTGGCAAATCCACTATAAATGCTCTGTAAAATCATCACTGCTAGTATTGGAGGAGAATCTGTGACTGTGACAGCGGTAAAGGGGTGCCCTCAAGGGGGAGTATTATCGCCTCTGCTGTGGTCTTTGGTTGTGGATGACCTTCTCACTAAGTTGCATGATTCTGGTTTTATAACCCAAGGTTACGCAGATGACCTAGTTGTTACAATTAGAGGCAAGCATGACCAGACTATATCTAGTCTCATGCAAACTGCTCTTAACGAAATTAAAAGTTGGTGCTAGAAAGAGGGCTTAAATGTCAACCCCAGTAAAACGACTTTGATACCTTTCACAAGGAGACGTAAATACAATTTACAGGCTCCAACTATGAATGGCATCACATTAGACTATTCCAAGGAAGTAAAATATCTGGGGGTAACCCCAGATCAAAAACTCACCTGGAATAGTCATATTGAAAAAATTTTATCCAGAGCTTTGGTGGCAAGTTGGACCTGCCGCAAGACGTTTGGAAAAACTTGGGGCCTACAACCGAAAATGACTCTCTGGTCATATAAAACAATAATTAGGCCCATGGTCACATACGCATCATTCGTATGGTGGCCAAAAACACAACAAACAACAGCTAACGCCAAGCTTCAAAAAGTGCAGCGGCTAGCTTGTCTGGGAATCACAGGGGCAATGTCAACATGTCCCACTGCAGCTCTAGAGGCGATGCTGAACCTTCCTCCCTTGCAGTTCTGCATAAGGAGGGAGGCAGTAACTACCGCCTTAAAACTGCGACAGACACAAATAATGAAACCTGGAGATCTAGTTGGCCACCTGAAAATCTTAGAAGAAATTCCATTGGATTCTAAGGACATGCCGACAGATGTAATGCCAGTCAAATTCGACTTTGAAACACCCTTTGAAGTGGTCATAAAAAACCACCAAATGGGTGAAGAAATTGAACCAAAAGTGGAAGAAGGTTCACTCGTATGGTATACGGATGGATCTAAGATAGATGAAAGGGCAGGAGTGGGAGTTACTGGGCCCAATTTCAGGCTATCTAAATCTCTTGGAAACGCCCCAACTATCTTCCAGGCAGAAATACATGCTATAGACATAAGTGCCCAAGAATGTCTCAACCGAGACACCCGTAGGGCAAGAGTCCTTATTTTATCAGACAGCCAAGCCGCCTTAAAGGCTCTAAAGTCATTTACATGTGAGTCGAAGTTGGTTTGGGACTGTAAACAATCTCTCAAGAAGCTGGCGGAACGCAACAATGTAACTGTGATGTGGGTGCCAGGTCACAAGGGAATTGCAGGAAATGAGGAAGCTGACAGCCTCGCAAAAGAAGGAGCTAATACCCCATTCCAGGGTCCGGAACCCTTCTGTGGACTATCGAAAAGCCACATCAGAGAGGAACTCCGTACCTGGGAACTCAATCAACTAAGATCATATTGGTCTAACACACCAGGACAAAGGCAAGCAAAAAGGCTCATAAAAGTGTCGCCTACTGCAACAAACCGCCTTCTCGAAATGAGTAAAAAAGATATCAAAATGGTCACTGGCCTTCTCACTGGTCACTGCCCTCTGAGATATCATCTCAAGAAGATGGGCAAATCAGATAGTGAGAACTGTCGTTTCTGTCACAATGAAAAAGAAACAGCAGAACATATACTATGCAACTGCATAGCACTGTTCTGCAAAAGACTAAAATTCCTAGGACAGGTCAGTCTGGCGTCCTCTGACATAGGAAACAAGTCACCTAGGAAGCTAATCAACTTCATCAGAAGTATTGGCATTCTAGAGTTTAACTAGATTAAGGTATGCACAAAAGATCTCTATAGGTCGAAGTGCGGTGAGGCCGCATGGCATTAACGACCTCACATAATCTAATCTAATCTAATGAGTCTATCGTTTCCTATTTTATATTACCTGATACATTTTGATATTATATTATTTATAAGTATGGCTACTCCATTGTATCTTTGTTTTCAGATCCTGGTATATATAGATAGTGTGGTTTTGTAATTTGAAATGTTCTTGATCTCTTCAGTGTGTTTCTGCTAGACCATATATGTTTCTATTTTGTTTTATTAGCTCTTTTTTTAATTTAATACCAGCACCAATTTAATATAACCGCTAGAAAATTTACTAAGATGTAAATTGGAGATGGAAAGTTAGATAATAGAACAAGTGATGGAGTTTCAAATCTAGGTGTTACATTATCTAGCTACGGAAAGCTCGAAACAGAAGTAGAAGATAAAGTGAATAGAGTAAACAGAGACGCAGGTTGCCTAAATGAAACAATCTGAAAAAATAAAAATATCGGAAAAGAAATAAAGGGCGAAATTTACAAAACAGTCATCAGACCAATAGTGACATATGCGGCCTGACACAGAGATGACACAAAGGATGTTGGAAACAGCAGAGATAAAACCACTTAAAAAATTGATAGTAAAAGATATACGACTATGGGACAGAGCTAGAAGTACAGATATACTACTTAGATGTAAGGTGAAGAACATCAAGGACTTGGTAAGAAATAAAAGAGTAGAATGGAACGATCATATAAGCCGGATGGCATCAAATCAAGTAACAAAGACGGCAAGAAACGATTTCACGATAGGAAGACGATTAGTAGGAAGATCACGAAAACGATGGAATGACAACTTACTGGATCCACATTGAAAAACAGACAGTCATGTCTACTTAAAAAGAAGAAGTAGAAGAACTGACGTTCCATGTCCCTATATTAATCGATTTTTTACTTAAAAACTAATTTATACGTTGAGTCGCGTAAGGATTGGGAGGCCCAATGACGATATATTTCGAGTGCCGTGTATCTTTTTTTTTAAGTTGCCGCGAAATTATCTTTTTATGAGAAAAGGTATATTTATTGACGTTTCAATTTCAAACCGTTAGGGGCCCAGCGTTATTCAAAATTTTCGGAGATTGAAAATTCTATACAAGAAACTGGCACATTGTCAAAATTCAAACAAATTTTTTACAAAGATGTAGAGACAACAACCTAATACCATAGGGCTAGACAAGGTATATAGTGTTTCAATGTTATGTATAGAAAATTAATTACAAAGTTTGTGATATACTTTCATATGGGTGATGCCTGGCAGCAAGAAGAACGTCTGCTGTGGGGTTAATATGAGAAACTCAAGAACTCTTCTTACACGTATAAAAAATTTCAGTGTCACAAAAAAATTTCATTACAGTTCAAATAATCGACAGAATATTGTGTATTATATTAAAAATTTCGGGAGGCACACGACAACGACGTCTACCTATTGCGTAAATAGTCAAGCGAGATTATCAATGACAATTTAAGGTCAGGTCAATGTTTTCTTTCGAATCGCCTTTAATAATTTCTTCCGCAGTTTATTACGAAAAGTAAGAAAGAAATAATTCCAAACTATAGCTTGTAAATCCCAATAACAATGTACCATTTCAGAAAACCTGCCGCAAAAACTACGTTTCTTAATAACTTTCTTATCCTTCAATAAAGCTAATTACTTTATTATAATTGTTAATATAAACGTTCCATATTGTAATGTTAGCTTGATGACAATGGTTTATTAAACAAAACAGGACAGGCAAAGAGTACCTTTGAAGTACATTTAAAAAGGGTCAACTGTTTCCACGATTTACGGCCAAATTCACGCAAGTTGTGAATGAATGCAGAATCTCTGTCTGGATTATGAAACGCTAGATTATCATCCAGCAAAACTACGGGAACAGTTTTAATTCGAATGCTATAATTGTCCTTTTATAAGAGTTGCAATAAACTGTCTCTTATGAGTTTGTAACATTCGAGAGAAATACTGCATTATTTGTATTCTGCAGTATGAGAACATTCCTCATTAAAATGATATAGTAACGTTGGATTATTACAGATGAGTGTAGAATATCTTTCTCGTTGCTCTTCGAAACATTGCAAGGAAATAAACATATATACATAATGTTAGATATATATATATATATATATATATATATATATATATATATATATATATATATATATATATATATATATATATATATATATTTTTCCGGGTTTGACTCCGCGTTGTAAAATGCTGGTTTTCTTGAAAACCATTGTTTTGGCGACGTTTCGGCAAGGTCTCACTTGCCATTCTCAAGCCTGGTGGATCTACTTCTCGTCGTTACTCGATTAGTACTGGTAGTACTGGTAGTACTCTACAAAATTTTATTTTTTGCTATAACTTTCATGTTTGTAAACATGTATGTATAAAAATTTATAACTGGGTACTTTTAAATATGAGAAATTATAATTTGATGCACACTTTGATGTAACTGATAGAGGGCGCCACTTATGCCAAATATGTGGTATAAATTTGCCCTTAACTTTTTTGCTCTTTAAGTTACCTGTATTTGGGATAAAACATATTAAAGAAAATTTATTTTAACAGAAAAAGGTATACTTGTTAATAACTTCAAAACTCAACAGTTTTCGAGATAATAGCATTTTAAAAATCAGCTGCATAATTCTGATCCAAGGCAATTACTCCAGGCAACGAAGAAAAAACAGACAAAAACATTAATACTTCTTAATTTTGGTATAAAATACCTTTAACTAAAGTTAATAAATAACGAAATATTACATAAAATAAATATATCAGCAGGATAATTAATAATAGGATTTGACAAAATAACAGAATAATAGGATTTTACATCAAATAGTTTACGTTTTATGTTAAATTAAAGTCATAATCAAAACATTTTGTTTACAAACCAAATGAATAAATAGTTAAACTAAATAACTTAACTTTTTGTCAAAGTAAGTGTTCGATATGTCCTCCATTTTCTTTAATTTATTTGTTAATATATTCCATAAAAGATCGTCTCATAATAAATAGCATCATTGGTTCTAAAGAAACTGCTGCAGTATTTATTTCTTCCCAAAGTTGGTTGCAAATGTTTATGGGATTCTTATAAAGATGTTGTTTTAATGCGTCCCATACACCAAAATCAAGTGGATTAAATTCGGGGCTACGTGGTGGCTATAATGTATAATGGATGAATATATTATTTTGGATACATAACCAAATCTTATGGTATATTATGGAACTACATCTTATTTGTAGCAGAAGTTAAATAATCTATTAAACAGTGATGTATCTCGTTCATTGGTTACTTATATACAAACGGAATAACCTGTCTCGATGACATTACTTATTTATATGATTAGGTTACAGCTTACGAGTAACTATAATTACATCTCGAACAAATGGAATATTATGATTTACTAGCGAACTAATATTATGCTGAACTAAATTGCCTGTGTGTTTACTATATTTATAACAATATTGGTTATTAGGACAACGATGATGTTTTTGTAAAAATGCTGAGTCTTTCAGGTTAGATTTGTAGCAAAAGTATTATGAAATAGGACACATATGTGTTATTCAATACCTGTGCTCTAGTTTCTATTTGTCCTAATAAAAATGGGAAAACAATTTACGTAATGAACAATAAGTATTCTTTTCTGATCTTTTATGAATTAAATAATTATATTAATAACTCACCACATTGCCAAGGAATATGACTACCACGACCAATTCAACGTTCAGAAAAGTTGTATTTAAGTATGTTCTAACTGCCTTCCCTCTAGAATGTGGTGGTGTACCATCTTGCATAAACCACATATTTTGGGTTTTTAGCATTTTACAATAGAGAAAAAGTAATACAACGCCATTATAGAAACTTAAGAAGCGACACAAAAGTGAAATTGTAAACATGATGACGGCCAACGTCTGAATACGGATATGGCACCTAAAGAAGAAGATGAAATATCTTTTCTCCAATAAGACATTTAGCACCCATAACAAAGCCCTTTGTGATGTTACATTATCATCTTTGAGTTGTTTTAATAAGAATAAACTATGAATTATGCTTATCTACAGGTATTCAGTGCTTTACCGCACAAATATCAAACTAAGAATTATTGTGCAGCTGACTTATAAAATGCATTTATCTCGAAAATGGTTGAATTCTCAGGTTACTAACAAGTATACCTTTTCTTTGTAAAAATAATGTATCTTTAATATTTTTTAACAGAAATAGAGCTAGCTTAAAGAGCTAAAAAGTTAAGCGCAAATTTATGCCACACATGTGGCATATGTGGCGTCCTCTATTAGTTACAGTAAAGTAAGTATAAAAATATAATTTATCCTACTCAACAGCATCAAACTGTAAATTTTTGTCCAAAAATATTTACAAACGTAAAAGTTATAGCAAAAAATAGCATTTTAAATTTCCATTTTAACACCCTGTATCGTTCTTAATATCAACATTTTATTAAAGCAAGTTGGCTTAAATCGTAATATTTTAAAGTGTAGAACCTACGGTTTCTGTTTGTACAATTACTTAAGGACCACCCTGTATATATATAATGATGTAAAATTCATTCTTAAATATTGTTTTGTCTAAATAACGGCTTGGAAATTTATAGTTATCACTATATTTTTTTTATCAGCTTAAGTTCTTGATTTATAACATTTGTGTATGTCCTTATGTGGGAAGCACGTGGAACTTTTAACCATGTTTTACTGGTGGCAAAATTTATCAAAAACTCCCCAGTCTCGCTTGTTTCATTGTGCAGTGAGTGTTTTCCTGTTAAGCCATAGAACTGCGGCTTCTTGCCTATTTTATCATTCATATCACCCATTATAATCTTGATGTCATTTTTGGGCGCATTATCATATACTATCTCTAGCTGTTACTAGAATCTTGCCTTTGTATGTTGTTCTTGTTCTTGTGTTGGGCAGTGAATGTTTATCATTGTTAGGTTAAAGAAGTGGCTGCAAATTCTTAACTTACCTATCCTTCCACTGAGTGCCTGGAAGTCTATGATTTTTGACTTAAAAGTGAAGTAAAACTGCACATTCTTTGCTTTCTTTTTCCTTTTCACTATATACAATTGTATGCGTTTTTGTGTCCCTAACACCTTTCCCCAGCCATCTTGTCTCCTGAAAAGCAGTAGTCTTAAGCTTATATCTTTTTAGTTCTTGCAGAAGTGCGGTATGAGCTCCTGGTTTATTTAGTGTCCTTACATTCCAGTTTTCAAATAAATAGTCCATGTTTCGTAGCTTGCGTCGTTTTCGAAAGTTCCATCCTGTATTCCGAGGCAAATGTTAAGGTTTTATAACATTGTGTTTTTTCCGGGAGTGGGTTGTCAGCCCACTGCCCAACCTTCCTCCTTTACCCGGGCTTAGGACTGGCAGTGGTGACTCCTGAGCTACTCAATTCACCCATTTGTCATCACAGGCGGAGTTTAATATATCATTGCCCGTATCAATACCGTAACAAACAAAATCAAATGGCACGTATTAAGCCACAACGGTTATTATGGGTCTTCGTATTTAACTAAAAACATCACTAAAATGACATCAGTATGACATAAGTTTCTGACAAAAAACATCATGGAATTATTAAAAAAAAAATAAAAGCTGCATTTGCTTACCTTCCCTGCACTTAAACAAGTACACAGAATATTTAGTTATAGCAACTTGTATTCTTATCAATGTATATGTAAAAGTTACATGGCCATAACGCACAAAATGGAAGCGGACACATGTCAGACTATGTCGCAAGATTGCTACAAAATGCCGTTTGTGCTTACACATGACTTTAGAGCTCACGCTCGTAGAGATCTGCTGGGCACTTTTTAAAATCAGTTTCATGTTGTGTTTGTTAAAAGGATTATATTATAAAAGAAACTGTTACAATGGTTGAATCATATGTACTGAGATACGATACCAACTGCGCACATTGGAATATTCTTTTGGTGGTTTTTGTACAGTAAAATAATTGGGTGCATATGCTCTGCTGGCCACAAAGAGATACTCAGTGAGCCGCGAGTTAGTCACCTTTGCACTAAGGCAAACTAAACTTAAAATTTTGTGTCATCCTAAAATATAAAAGTACAAAAATAATAATGTGTTTATTGTCATACGTAAATAAAGGTATTTTCAGTTGATAAATAATTATTCTTCCTAATATACAATATAATTTGAGCCCACGTAACGCAAACCAATAAAAAAGTAATGGGAAAACGATACCCTCTGCTAATAGATACATGTTAAATGAATTAGTAATTATACTCAGCCGAAACAGGATACTGGATATTTATGGTTAACGAACATCAGAGATTGCGGTATTTAAACTAGTGGGTATTTATTTTCTAGCTGTAATATAAATTCACATCCCGGGTAAATTTTGTAGATATCGTATGTCCATTTACAGCTGCTCTGGGCTGTTACACCACATTATGCTATTTTGTATCATCGGTATTAACAAGTTCCAAAACGTTTATTGATAATTAAATATATAGCTGTTGCCTTATTAATTCTCTATTGTGACTATGATAAACTATAATTAATATTACCTACATTATTACAATTTTTGATTGATGATTTAAATTAACATTAACATTATTATTCTTTCAGTATAGGGAATAAAGTTAGAGATATACCGTTGTAGTGTTTTTTAACCTTCGGCCAGGCGCGCCCTAAATAATTACATCACCAGGCGCTCCGCAGCAATTTGCTGCCATGTAGTTTCTTATTGTTTTCGACACTTTTAATTATTGATTAACTGTATTGTTATTTATTTTGTCAAAAAATAAGAACGCTTTATTAATTTAACTAATTTTAATACATTGTACAGACAAAAACTTTTAATTTATTTGATTATTACAATTAATAAATACAACATTAGATTTAGAATGTCTTTTACAAGTGAATGCACTACATTGTGTACATTTCATAGAGATATACGACTTGATTTTTTCACTATAACAATTGCAGCATCTACCACGTTTAGCAGGATTCGTCGTCTTGATGGGGTACTGGTTGCTTCGGAAACATCCTGGACAGGAACTCGGTCGAAGTGTTTTAATTTGTGATCGTGTATGAAGGTGTTCTTTCATCAAGTTCATTGCAAGGTTTTTGAGAAAATGTCTCCTTTTGAGTGATTTTCCAGAATTTGCAGCGGAATGTAGAACAAAAGTATTTATGCCTCCAATATTCATTTAATTATAGAATATAACACACGGCTATATTGTAGTAGTTGGTGAAACACTGTATGATGAACATAATTTATCTACAGTATCAACTCCTCCTTTTGTTTTATTGTAATCTAAAATCAACTGTGGTTTCTTAATATCCATGTCAACTGTACTTTCGTTGTGCATAGACGATAATAATATGACTGACTTACTTTTACGCGACACGTAAGAGGTAATCATAATATCCTTTTTGAAATCCAAATATGCTAGATTGAACTGTCCTTGATTTATGTGGAAGAAATTCTTAAGGAATTTCTCTTTTGTTTTTCTTCAGCGTCCCAAGCAGAGTAACTTTCTTCTGCAGCAAATATCTAGCTAACGGAATACTAGTATAAAAATTATCTGTTGTTATGTTTCTTCCTGTCATTTCTACGGACTCTATTAGACGTTTTACAACGTCAAAGGCCGAATTTTATAAGTCGTATGGGCCACTTGACTGTTTACCGCAATATTGCGGTAGCCTAAATTGGCGGTATAAAATGTTTGAGCATCACATAACGCGTACATTTTTATCCCGTACTTAGCAGGTTTGTTGGGTATATATTGTATCCAGCTACACCTACCTCTCTCAATATCAATCCCTGTGCCATCTTTTTCACAAAGTTCCATCACATTTGTGTGATTGCCGTGCTTATTGCACGGCAATATTGCGTTTTATCTTTATGTTCATTTATATATAAATTGGTAAACATTAGAATTTCATCAACCATATCAATATTGATAATAGTAAAAAACGCATCAATTTCCGTTTTTTTTTGACGTGCAGTTCCTTTTATTATCGATGGTACTCTCATTATATTTTGTTGCATTGTCTTAGATGTGGCAAAAGAAGTTTTATACCACTTACTTTTTTTATCCTTGCCAATGAATATATCTTCAACGTTTTCGTAAAACACTTCCTCCTCATCTGACATATCTTGCTCTGAACATGTATCGTCGTAGTTCTCCTCAATTTGTTGTTTATCCAAATCACTATCACTTTCCAATATTTCATCTGTTTCATCTTCAATATCTGTCATATTATTTAGAATTTCCTCTAATTGTGCTTGGGTTAACACTTCCTTTGGATTTTTACGAGACATGTTATAATATAGAATTCTACAATAATCTAATATGTTTTATATATATTATTAATTCTTATAAATAATTAGATTATTAACAATTTTACTTACCAATAAAATTTCAATTTCTCGAAAAAGATATATAATATTAGTTATTTAAAAAAAAAAAATTGCACGAATTTCACTACCAGGCGCCTTGCAGCAATTGTCTGCCTCGATGTACTATTCACAAAAAAGTACGATAACTAACTAATTGGATTTGGATTTCACAAGACGATGATGGGTACCGACTAAGTATTAACCGATAAGGGAATTTTAAAAATATCACGTACATAGCGTATCCTGTTAACACTTTACCTGGAAATATTGAGTTTACGCAGCAAATTACTGCGGCGCGCCCGGCTGAAGGTTAATAATAATTCCAACATCATTTTTGTGATCATCAGTACTGCTAGCTGAGTAATAGAGAACAATGTCGTTATAGTAACATTGTCCAGCACTGGGACGTCTTACTTCGCTGAGGCCAAGTATCTCTATTTAAACTCTGCTTATTTTTAGTGATACTGTTGTGAGTTGTCCAGTTTTATAAGAATAATGTTTGTACATTCCACGTTGCAATACGATTTCTATTTATTTATTTTGGAGACGCCACGCACCGGGGATGTTTTGTTTTGACTCTCCATTAGTGATTTTTCTTGAGATATCCTTAGGGATATTTAATTCAGTATATCCTCTTTACATACTAAAATAAGATAACAAAATCCTGGAAAGTGTGGAACTCTTTAGATAGTTAGATTGACTGGAGGGTTAAATGTGACGAGAAAATTTTAACCAGAATAGAAATTGCACGAAAAAACTTTATTAACTGGCGCTTTGTATTCTGCAATAGAAGTCTGTCGTTGAACATACATCTAAGAGTACTAAAGTGCTACGTCTGGCCCGCTTTGTTCTATGTATGTGAAACCTAGACAAAAAAAAATAAAATATCTTAATAAATTAGAAGCATTCGAGTTGTGGTGTTCCCCTCGTATGCTTAGAATCCCGTGGACAGCACACATATCAAACAAACGTGTGCTAGAGACCAAGCACAAAGAGCGAGAATTGATCAATATCATTAAAATAAGAAAGGTCCAATATTTGGGCTATATAATGAGAGAACCATTTCACGCAATAGTTTTCGTAAGGAATTGTCTGTCTCCCATCGGACGCGTCCCCAGGTGGTGGATAATGGAACGCCCTAACCCGTCATAGGACCGGTGGGTAGTTGGAAAATAAAAATACCAACCGCGAAACAAAACAGACTAAGGTACAGCAACCCTAACAAAAGAGTCTCTGGTCCTCCAAGTTGGGGGTTGGGCTAGAGGCTGACAACCTCTTCTTGTAAAAAACATATATTACAGAACCTCAGGAACTATTAGCTGAACGGAACTCACGACGACGACTCTGCAAACAAAAAATGGAATTAGGATTAGGAACATGGAATACCCGAACCCTGTAATAAACTGGAGCACTCACATCTTTACTAGCCATAGTGAACACGTACAAAGTAGATGTTTTTGCACTGCAGCAAATACGGTTGGTGGGAACTGGCACTCTTGACAAGAGAAACCATTCCATATATTACAACTGCAATGAAAATCAACAAATAGATGGGGTGGGATTAATTGTAAACCGAAGAACAAAAGGCCTTATTATTGACTTTAAAGCTCACAGTCAAGGAATGTGCTATTTGCGTTTAAAAGGAACATTCTTTAGTTGCAGTTTGATCAATACACATTCCCCAACGGATGACAAACCAGAGGAAATAAAAGAACAGTTGTTCGAAGACCAAGCCTACAAGAGATGTCCCAGAAATGACATTAAGATTTTATTAGGTAACATAAAAGCAATAATAGGACGAGAGTGAGTTTTCATGCCCACTATACGAAAGCATAGCCTACAAAACATCAGTAGCGATAATGGATTACGACTAATAAACTTAGCAGCAGCACTAAATATGACAGTCGCTAGCACCTATTTTGAACACAAGAATATACACACGGTAACCTGGACCTCTCCTCATGAAAGAACAACGAGTCAGATTGATCACATCTTAATAGATTCAAGGCATGGAACAGGCGTAATAAACTGCAGAAGTTATAGATGCGCCAACATAGACTCAGATCATTGCCTAGTGATCCATTCCTGCCTAGTAAGTCATTTTACAAAAAACCTTAATTTTTTTCGAGACGATTTATAGATCATTAAAATTAGAAACACAATTACAATATAACTTTTAATTTTGAGGTCATCAATGTCATCCATCTTTCTACTATTTATTTTTTTGCTCTCCTGTAAAATTAGGAATATGTGACTCGTGTTGTTTTTGAAATGACCGATTCGTTTATAATGGGAATTTTAGGGGTGCAACTAATTAATGTCAAAATGAGGGAGCGTATATTAAGATAGTTCGAGCATATTCTACGCCAATACACTAATTACCCAATACAAAGTTTCTAAAAGGAATAGCAGAGAAGTAGAGAGGGAAACACGCGATATTATTTTATGTTATGTTTGTTTCTGTTTTTAAACTTTAGTTAACTATTGTTATTTTTGTTGCTAATGTATCATTGTTTTACTTAAAACACATGTTAAGGAATGCAACTGTTCATTTTCTTTGTTTTTAAATAATTAGGGAAATTAAAAAAAAAACAAAATTTTCACAAAACGTAAGACTACAACATGATTCTGTGTATATACATTCGTGTACCTTGACCTTTTTAAAGAGTGTCTCAAGCTTAACATAAGAAAAATATTTTCTTTTTTCTACTAAGTATAAACTTAAATAGTATTTGGGCTGATACCTTAAAATAGTGTACCTATTTCAAGCTTCGGAAAAGTAGGTCTTAAGATGAACTTGGAAAAAAAAAACTAATGACAAATGCATCGAACATTTGAGAAATAACGTTGAAGGAAGGGATTCTATGTTTGACCAGCGAGCGAGAAAGACGTGTTTTAGGCACTAATTTATCGTGCTCGTTAAATAGTAATTATTGAAGTAAATTTAAAAGTAATTATGTAAGTATAAAAGTGAAAGTGATTTGTATACTGAATACTGAAATCGTGAGTAGATAAAATATACTTTATTCACCTATTTGGATTTAGATATTTTTAAGTAAATCACTACAATTAGTTATAGTATTATCCAATTTCCATGAACTGGTATCACAGCGAAAGCTGTAAAACAGCACCAGTTTTTGTCGGATTTTAAATTTATTTAAAAGATGTCATCTTCCAGTCAGCTACCACAAAATGCATCATACTCAAAAGCAGTTAGTCAAATACGTAGTATATTAATCCCACTGGATAATTGTATAATTAATGACTATCTTGAAGGATTGAGTCAGTATATAGAACCAAAAAATATAATTTTCGCATCCCGTATATCAAACGGTAGAACATGCATATATCTACCATCTAAAAACCTAGTAGATAAATTTATAGCAGAAACAAAGAAAATAATACTAAATAAAAATATACTAGAAGCGAGAAGATTAGTAACTCCATCAGTTCGCTTAATTCTGCTTCCAAACTTCGCTTCCAAATTAATAATGGACGAAATAATAAAACTAGGTTCAAATCCTCTCTCAGACATATCATACCTACGGATAGGAGCAACCAATCCTGCCTTCAGTCATATTCTAAGCTTTTGAAGACAAATTTTTGTTTCACCTTTTCCAGACCACTTTGTACTACCTGAATCTTTTATTATCGAGTTGGAACAAACATCATACCACATATTTATAGCCCAAAACAAAACATGTTTCAAATGCAAATTAACTGGACACCAGGCAGCTAATTGTCCAAATAATTCACCTTCTAACCATCCTCACAATGATAGTGCAATGCAAACAGAAATGGGACAAAATTCATCAATAAATCATACTCAACAAGATAGTCTACAAAATACTCCCACAATCTCAAATACCACTTCCTCCACACTACTTACGTCTTCTCAAACCACATTACAAACAGTAGTAATCCCAAATTTATCAATAAACCAAACCACCCTAATACTCAAAAACATACATCAACCTCACCCGACACAAGTCAACACTTACTTCCAAATAAAAATACACATATGAATTCTCAAGAATCCCAGATAACTTCGAACAGAGCAACCGGAAAAAAAACCCTATAAGATGCAATCACGCCACCCGCTGAAAAAAATTTTGAAAAACCTAAGCTTCAATTAAACAAAAAAACCAAAACTGATGACAAAAACTTAAGACATAAGATACCAAATCTCCAAACATTACTAGAACCAGTTAGAGAATATGTAGAAAGGGAAAAGCAATTGTTAAGCTTCCATCAAGCAGTGGATCTATTCGAAAATATACAAGGATCAAAAGACATAATCAGCGTAATAAAATTGTACTCAGAAGACCCTTATGCACTTATAAAGTTTCTAACAGAATTACATCCATGCTACATCGACAAAAGAATGGAAACCAAAAGCACCAAATTAATACGAAAACTTGGAAAACACATAGATTTTCTTTCTGCAGTGAAAATTTCATTGTCGGAAGAAGATTCTGACTCATCGGTAAATAATTCCTCTAAAGAATAATTACATTCACTTCTCTGCTTTAATAGAACTTAAATGGGTTTTACACCTATATTGAAAAACTAAAACGTATTATCTCTGAAACACACCCCATCTATTATCTGTCTACAGAAAACAAATTTCAAAAATTCAAACCATGTATATAACTTTCGTAATTATTCATGTTTTTATAATAACAGATTAAACCAAAACATTGCCAGTGGAGGAGTAGCAATTTACATGGATGATAAAATTCATGAGCACACAGTTACCAGTGACTTCAAATAATATTGAATTAATAACTATCGCAATAAATATACCTCAAAAGATTTATATATGTAATATGTATATCCCACCAAATCAAACTATATCCCAAAAAGATTTAACAGTTATTTTGGAACAAATTCCATTACCTAGAATTATCGTTGGAGATCTTAACTACCACAATCCGATGTGGGGTTCCATAAAACTCAACCCGAAAGGACGAATTATAGAAGATATTATAACATCGAAAAATCTTAATTTACGACCGAAGACCAACCAGATTCAACATACAGAATGGCACATCTCGGCAATTGATATTTCTCTGTGTGACCCAGTTCTGTTCACTACGTAAACATGGGAAGTTCTACCCTACTTATATGGTAGTGACCACTACCTCATTATTATTTCTTTAATCATCAGAAAACCACAAATATCGAATCGCCTATCTCAAAGTGAAATATTATAAATGCTGATTGGGCTAAATTTATTAAACAGATCAAACAGGACATTAACCAAACCAACTTCACATCATTAAACGACATTGACAAGTTTTTAAGTACATTTTTACAAACCATCACAGCAGCCGCAGAGACATATGCAAGAAAAACAAAAATTTTAAACAAACATAAACCTCTTCCGTGGACACCTGAATACAGCCAAGCTACAAGGGCGTATAAGAAAGCTTTCAATAGACTAAAGCATCATAAAACAGAAGAAAACAAAACGGGTTACAAAAACGAAGAGCTGAGGCAAAATACATTCTAAAAAAAGAATAGAAAAGAATCATGGAAAAAATATATCTCATCTCTAAATACCTCTTCAAGCATAAGTACAGTTTGAAGAAACTTAAGGAAAATCTCTGGCAAAAGCCAACCATATAAGATTCCTTTTATAGCAAAAAATAACAAAATAGTTAATGATAGCAAAGAAATCGTAAATATGTTAGCAGACCAATATGAATTAAATTCCAGTGATGAAAATTACACTGATAATTTTAAAATACATAAAAACAACGCAAAAAAAACATATTGGGATTCGAGGGACATGAGATTCACAACCTTAACGTTCCTTTTTCCTTTATAGAACTTGCTGAAGCCTTAAACTCTTTTAAATATTCAAGCCCAGGACCAGACGGTATCTCCTTAGTATTTCTACTACATCTACCAGACAATGGGAAACATGTATTACTAGACCTTTATAATTTTATCTGGAGTAACCAGGTTTTCCCATCAACTTGTTCCGAAGCAATAATACTACCACTTTTTAAACCTGAGAAATCCCGGATATCACCTGAGTCATATCGACCAATATTTTTAACCAATATTATATGTAAAGTGTTAGAGAAAATGGTAAATAAAAGGCTGAGATGGCAAAAACTTATTCCACAACAAAGCGGATTTAGGCAAAATAGATCCACTATAGATAACCTAATAGACTTAGAGTCAGGAATACATAAAGCATTTGCAAATAAGCAAGATTGTATCGCAGATTTTTTTGATATTAATAAAGATTATGATACTGTCTGGCGATACAGTATCATATCAAAATTGCACAATTGGAATATCAGAGACAAAATGTTAAAATTTATTTCCAATTTTCTTTAATCTCGCAGCTTCATAGTTTGATCAGACAACGTTACCTCAGACAAAAAAGTTTAAGAGAACGGAGTACCACAAGGATCAGTTATAAGCTCAACCCTTTTTCTAATAACCATAAACGACATACTTCAACAATGCTCACCAATTGTTAAAGGAAGGTTATACGCTAATGACTTAGTTTTATTTGCCAAAGGAAAAAACTCTACATCTATTTAAAAACATTTACAACAAACAATCAGTCAGTTAGAATTATGGTCTAGCACTATCGGATTACAATTTTCACCGACAAAAACTAAATGTATTTTATAACTTCACATCTGAAGCTATATAATCAAACCCTCAGTTTCACAAATAATATCAGATTTTTAGGTATGGTTTTCGACCAAAATCTCTCCTGGAAAAAACATACAGAAGAACTTAAAAAATCATGCCAAGCAGGATTAAATTTTATGAAAACTATTTACAGCAAAAAGTAGGGAGCAGATCAAGATACACTATTATATGTATATAAATCTTTAGTTAGATCCAAACTTGACTATGGTGCGATAGTTTATTCATCAAGCAAAGTATCAGTATTGAAAACCTTAGAAACTGTTCAAAACACAGCTCTACAAATAGCTACAGGTGCGTTTCGAAGACTAAGGAAGGTGTTGGCTATGCTCTTACAACGACTACAACCACCGTCAACTTGTTTCGACTCTCCAGCAGTTGCAGTAATTGTACTGCTGAACTATATTCAATACTACAAGCGGTGAAAACTCCCCTCAACGATGATAAAACTATAGCAATCTGTACGGACTTTCTGTCCTCCATGCAGTTCATAAGAAACGTACATTCTATCCACCCAATAGTTTAAGAATTTCAGAGTATATGTAATCGTCTTCAAACTAATGAAATTACAGTAATAATATTGTAAGTCCCATCACACGTTGCTATTCCAGGTAACAAAAAAACCGATCAAACAGATCTAAAACGAACACTCAAACATAAAATAATGGACCTTTGGAATTATCACTGGAAAAGAAGCAATACCAAGTTAAGCGTTCTACAACCAAATATTTTCTACCACCAGCTCCCACCAATGAAAAGAAAGGACAAATATATCATTCGAAGATTGAGAATAGGGCACAAACGCCTTATACATGGATACCTAATAAATTGCAGTAATCAGATTTTGTGCCAGTACTGCAACACCACGACTTCCGTAACACATGTACTTCTTGACTGTCAACACTACCTAGCAACCAGAAGAAAATAAAATCTTGGTAACAACCTAAAAGCATCAAAGACATACTTATCTCAAACAGAAGCAACTATGAAAATGTATTAAACTTTTTAAAAAACACAAAGTTATACAATTTATTTTAAAACAAAATGTATTATCAAAAATGTATTGTAACTTATACCCAATTTAAAGTATTGACCATGTAAACATGAATGTAAATTGTACTTGTGTCAATGACCATTAGCTGTCGAGACACATATTTTCTAAATAAAAAAAAATCTCTGTTTGCATTAGCCCTCTCTAAAATTTCATAACAAAATTCCGCTCATCTCTCGCATCTCCTTCTCTTAGTTCTTGATGACATTGAAATTTATATGAACAGAATTTATTTCTTTTCAAAATTTTTAAGGCCGTGGAATTATGAATATTAAACTGGTCTGTAATGGTCGGAGAACTTATTCTAGGATTTTCTACTTCTGCTGTTAATACATTTATTTCAATTTGATTTTCTAAATTTCTTGCTAACTCAGCAATATTGTTTGTACAGGTAAAATTAGAAATCACGATCCGATTAATTTTAAAGTTTTTTTTAAAATCCTTTGAATTGTTAAATGACTTGTCGATTGGGACGTCTTACGCTAAATAAAGAACTGACACCTTGCGCACTATTGCCTAAATAAAACATTATTATTATTATTGCTATTTTCTCCTCAACTGAGTATTTTTGTAATCAACTTTATTGTTTTTTAAACAATATATCATAAAATAAAAAAATTTGGCAATGCAAATATTGTCAAGTATCAGAAACATCAATATGACCAAACGCAACACGTCATACACATTCTTGCACTGCATGTAGCCTGACTTTTAGGGGTGTCCTAAAAATGTATTATATTTTTGCCAAATTTTAAAATACGTTTAATTCGTAGAACAATTTTAATATTTGTTTTCCATACAGATTTCAGTCCTCTATAAATAGTTTTCCATGACTTTCGGTGTAAAATAATTTGGGAAGCAGTAATTCAACAATTTAGAATTTCCCATTGAGATTCCTATAGCCCGTTTGACGATTCACCACCCTATATATTTTTGTGCAATATAACTCTTTTGTAGTAACAACATTCTGGGTCCATAAGTTGTTTAAGATATTTCGTTAATACTGTTTAGAAACTATATTTTTTCTGTATTTTGAGAACAATTTCCGAACTGGAAATCGACACGTCAAAAATAAAATGATTTTACACTTAAATTGTGAATAATTCCCAACAAAAATAGTAATTGCATAAAGATGTTTCGTTTTTATCTTTTCTTTGAAATATTATTTATTTAGCGAAAATAAATTATTTACAGACATTATAAGAGTTTTATAGTAAAAACGATATTCAATGTGGAAATGGTAACACCAAATATAGGCCTTTTTAATAAAAATTATACTAAAAACACTTTTTTTCGTTTTGTGTATTTTTTTTTTCTAAGAACAAAAGCCAAATAATTATTTTTAAAGGCATAAGTTATTATTGGTATTATAGAAAACGGTAAACAATTTGGCTTCATATGAAGATTTATTTTAAATAATGACAAACAAGATCTAGATACCTTATCTAACCTACGTAGTAGAATCGAATATGTTCAAAAGTTCCATTTACTACCAATTTCGTCCAAACTGAAACGACATCATTAATCACACTTTTCTTTTTCATATTTCTTCTTCGCCTCTAACCGCGGCGCGTTTGCTGATTTTCCTTACGCCGCCTTTTTTTACTAAACATAAATGAAATACTGTAATGCTTGTGAACTATTATAACATAGACGTACACTAGAAGTGTTGAAGAAATTGTTTTCTAGTGGGACGTCTAATTCAATAAATATTTATAGTTACTACCACTGGTTCGATGATCAAAATAACACAGCAGATATTAAAGATTAAAAAAGTGCAACGACTTCTCTCTCTCTCTCTCTCTCTCTCTCTCTTTCTCTCTCTCTCTCTCTTTCTCTGTAGTCCTAACCACTCGAAGGCAGTGTGATCTCTGTCTCTCTTTTTCTTTTAACTCATGCATAGGTCTATTGTATATTCCTGTAAGTTGGTCGATCCGTCATGTTGGAGATCTTCTTCGTGATCTTCGGTCTTCTACCTTCCTTGAATAATAATAATAATAAGTCTTTCCATGTTTTCTGTGTCTGCTCTCATAACATGTCCAAATTTTTTTAATTCTTGGAGAAGGACTTTGCTAGAGAGCCGTTTGCCAACTTTTAGCTTATTTTAAATTGAATCTTCTCTAGCAGAACATTTTAGTGGCGTCTATCTTTCTTCTTTCCGTTTGCTGGAAGGTCCAAGATTCACATCTGTATGTTAGTATTGAGAATATTAAGCAGTTGATGAACCTCATTTTAGAGTTTGTTAAAATTAAAAGACCTATTATATTTTAGCCATTTTTACTACGGTGTTTCTTGTTAGATCACATCTACGTTTTACTTCTTCGTGTAGTGACCCTGTGTTTGTGATTAATGACCCCAGATATAAGTATGAACTGACAACCTTAAACCAGTCAATCGTGGCTATGTGTGAATGATTGTTATATAGTCTATCCTCTGTTTTAAAATTAAGCAAGGAATTGAGTAGGGGAAACGTTGGTACACTCGAAAATATTTAGGTCTTCATATTTTTTTTTTCAAAATATTTTTATTTACTAAAGTATGGTGAAAAGACATGACTAGGTTAATTGGTAATACGTATGAACACTTAAAGTACCAAAAATATCGTATAGAAAATAGTTTCACTCAAACAATATAATAGGTGTAATTTTCTCACTGTACCCTTCCTTGGGGGAACTTGGGGGAGTATCTTTTTGATTTATTATTGTTCAAACTAATAGACAGTCTTCTTAAATCGAAATTTATTGCTGTTTTTTAAGACTTGTTACAAAAAGAGAAGAAAAACACATTTTGGATCACTCATACATACTTTAAGAAATAGTATCAGTTACTAAATTAACAAAAAAATGATGGTAACATGCTGTTCTTTTAATATTTCAACAATTTGGCCTGCAGAAATAGTACAAATAAATACAAAACATTTATTGTTTTTTGAACTGTTTCTATTAAAAAAATTAATTAAAATCCTTTGTAAAAGGTATATATTTTTCTGAAGCTATTTTCTTGTGGCATTTTAAATTAATTACTATTTAAATGGGAATAAGCCACAATTAAAAGTTAAAATACGTTTATTGACGTTTCAATTTCCACTTCGGAAATCGTTCTCAAAATACAAACATTAGTAAATTTACTAATTTAAACAATTTACTAATGTTTGTATTTTGAGAACGATTTCCGAAGTGGAAATTGAAACGTCAATAAACGTATTTTAACCTTTAATTGTGGCTTATTTCCATTTAAATAGTAATTAGGTATATATTTAAAAACCCAAACGGGCTATGTTAGACAAAACGTTTTCGGAATCCATCATTCCACCATCAGTGTCTAGGAGTACATGAATGTAGCCACTAAATATATGGGTAAAAACCCGTTAACAAATAATTAGTTACATTTGTTTGACAGCATTTCTTATAAAATATTAAGATGTTAAAGTTACCGTTGGATTAGGTAAAATGGCGACATATGACTCCACGTTGAAGTTGCTAGTCCTGAGACGGTGTGTCTACGAGGACTTTATGAAAGCAACTGAGTTTGTGGATGATTCTATTTAAGTTCGACAGACATTGTTGCGTAGCGCAACCTAAAATTATGGTCCAAATGACGAGCACCCTTTTTTCAGAACAAACAACTACTTTTGGTTGTAAGTCGAGTTGTACCCGAGAATGCACGATAGATGTCGCTTATATGTTTTGCACATAATTGCGAGATTATCACGTACACACACATATGACATTGTCATTGTCATATTTGTTACTAAAAAATAATTCGCTCATTTTTCACCACAGAATATTTGTATCATAGTGCAAAATAAAGTTTTTCAATTCAAAGTGTTTTTAAGTGTAATCCGAGAATTGTTATCGCCAACGTAAGGTAACACATTTTAATTATTTATTATCACTCGAACCAGATCGAAGGTACTGCCCCAACAGGCAGAGAGCAACATTTTAGGAGGAGAAATAAAATCCCCCGGTATTCTACAGACATTATATTGTGTTTTACAACTTGCCTCACAAAATAATTTTTCACTGTTTTACTTTTGGCATCATAATCAAGTCTAACCAATATGAAATCTTTGACTTGAATCCTAGAAACTATGACTGAGTCAACTGTTAAATTGGTAAAATCTTTTTCGTTATTATCTGAATTTTCAAGGCCCATTAAACTATCTGAATGGTGAACTGAAAATTTTGAAGAAGAAAAGTCATCAGATTCGATCATTTGTTCCTCTTTGGAATCATTCAACTTTGACAATATATTAACCTTAACAGTTTCAATCGCCGTCTTCTTTATTTTAGTTTTTTGTAGCTCATTTTTTCCTGGTGTATCTGTAGCGATTATTGTCCTTCCCTTTCTTCTTGTTTTGCGTATTGCTGGTAGGCTGGCTTTCTTTGGATATCCTCTTATTTCCACAGGACTCACAAATTGTAGTTTCATATCTTTTTCTGGTATCTTTTTTCTTTGTTCGTCAAGTTGATAAAGATTAATTTCACTAGTAGAAGTAGAAGGTAATTCTTCCAACGATTCTGGGGGAGGTGGTCTATCCGTCACATGAATCGCCAGAAAATCTCCTTCGTTGAAGACATGTCGATCAAATGGAAAAATGCCTGTCTTCTTAAAAGCTGCAGCTATCTTTACTGAGGTCATTGCTCGGGGAAAGGCCACTCCTACAAATGATACAACATGATATATAGTTGCTGATTATGTAAGCAAACAAAATTTCCGCTATTGATCTGACAATAATCCGCGTCAATCACACAAAACAACCCTATAATCAGAAAAGGTAACCATGTAGTGTTTAATTTCTTCATTAGATATCATCGGACCTTATTTTTTTGAGGACGAGGTCGAGCATGCAGTAACAATAAACTGTAATGGCTACGTGCACATGTTATATATTTTGTTTATTCCGGCAATCAAGAAAAACAGAAATGAACACACGAAATGTCAACAGAATGAAGTTACATGTCAGATATCACGAGTTTCAATGGATTTACTAAGAAGATCGTTCTCCAGTCGTCTTATAAGTAAAAACGGCGATATTCCCTAGCTACCTCGTATCTCGGATCTATTCCTATGATACAACTTTCTTTGGGGGTATACGAAATCTTGCTCTATTTAATAACGAGCCTGCGCGCGCAGAAGGCATCCTAGAGGGGAAGAGTGAGTAAGGAATGCAGCATTGGATAGCTGGAATTGTCTTCTCTTTCAGTACAAAAACACGTTTTTGTCGCTGTAGTAGTATTTTTTCTGTAGAGCTTAGAAAAGAACGTGTTTTTTTCTCGTACCGACAACAGTGTTTGACGAAAAACCAGATCAACGGATTAAAGTGAAATTTTCGTTAAATTTCACTTTAGTCTATTTTTAGCTATAATTTGTTAAAAGAGGCCTATGGTGAGAATTTTCAATCTCGTGTGCATGTTTTCGAACGGTATAAACGATTTTCTGAGCATTTGGATGATTGCTAAGACTGTAAATGCCAATAAAGAAACTGTCAGAAAAGTTTAACATGACGAATTGTACATGAAGAAAGTCTGTGCGAAGTTGGTCCCAAAAAATTTGACCCCTGATCAAAAGCTCGTCCGTCAACAGATCTGATCAGATTTTCTTCAGAGGTTACATTAAGAACCTGAATTACTGTAAAACGTTATCACTTACGAGAAAACCTGGATATTCAAATACAATGTTGATACTAAGCGACAATCCATGCACTGGAGAACTCCTGCATCGCCAAGAAGAAAAAAAGCAAGGATGTCGAAATCAAAATTTAAAGCCATGCTAAAAGTTTTTTCGACATTAACGGCATCTTAATGACTAAATGAGTTCCAGAGGGTCAAACTATAAACCAAACTTACTATTTGAAAGTTTTGGCAACGCTGCGAGAGCGACTTCGTAAGAAACGGCAGCAGTTGTGAAAAAACAAGCCGCGGATCTTGCACCAGGACAACGCACCTGCCCATAACGCGTTGTCTGTGAAGCGTTAATTAGCCGCTAGAGACCTTCCAGTGCTCGAACACCCGCCGTACTCGCCTGGTTTAGCATCATGTGACTTTTTTCTATTTTCGAAGATTAAGTCTGCCTTAAAAGGAATCCGGTTCGAGTCGAAGGAAAAGGTGAAGCGAAAAACGGCGGAGCTCCTAAAAGCTTTAACAAAAGAAGACTTCCAGCATTGCTTTGACCAATATAAAAAACTAATGGACCAGTGTATGGCGGGACAGGGGAATATATTGAAGAATAGCATTGAATATATTAAAGAATAGCATTCGATTGTAAAATAATTTTTAAAATAAAACTCTTTTTCATGAGCAGTCTCGTTTTAATAGCCAGACATATATATATATATATATATTTGTGTTTTAGTACAAAACAAAATAGAAACAAGTCTTTCCCATTCGGATATAAATTATTTAAACGTACTTCGTATTTTATTTATATACCCACCACTGGAAATATATTTTCTGTCGTCTTTTGCGGCGAGGAACACTTTCCCCTAATCGGAAGCGCCTAGTCGGAAAAAGAAGGACTGATAATGAAAGAAAGAAAAAGACGAATAAACCAGTAAAAGTAATGGCTCTAGGGTGAACTGGGGTGTTGAAAGTAGGGTACTGCAATTTTTTTTATAAACTCAACTCATCATTATGCATATTTTTACGCGTGTACGTATACTTTTCATATTTATTAAAATAGGAGTCGATATTCCTTTAGACATAATTTCATTCTCGTCTATACAATTTATAAAATTTTTCTATTTAGGTTTTATCGCGTGTAAATGTGGCTTTAAATTTTAATCAAAAGTGTGGAAGAGTAATCTTTGACTGACAACTATCTCAGTAAATAAACTCATGGACAAAAATATCGAATAATTTAAAATTTTTCAATCGTTTTTGTAGTCACTATTGTTTCAAAATAATTTTGAATTACTGATGTTACTCATATACTGAGGTGTTGCATTGTTTTAAAATATTTTGACGTTTATTCAGCGCTTAGTGTTATCCGTGCATTTTATCATAATATAAAACCTTTTTCACGTAAAGGAAAAACCGTATTAATTCGGTTATTTTTAGTTTAGTTTATTAGATTTAATTAAATATTGTTTGGATTTAACTAAGTTTAAAACAAGTATGCCACCAATTCGACATTACGATGAAGCCCAAGCATCACATATTGTAGGATATACACAAAAAGATATCGCACGACGTCTCAGAAAGGTACCACGAGACAGAAAATTTAGTACAAATGTCTGGCCACGGACATCCAAGGTGCACAACCGCCATTGATGACCGTTCGTTTTTGTTCTTAATTCTACACGAAATAGCTTATTAACATCGATTCACCTCAGAAATGTGGCACATGTGAAATCAGCTAAAACGCCGCATACGACAAAGAAATCTCCTTCCAAATATGATAGAGCAGCTTAGGCTTGCTACACGGGATGAATGGAATCTAATAATTTCTCAATGATATGTCCAAAATTTACTTGCAAGGATGCCGAGAAGGATGCCGACAGTAATAATAGCTAGAGAGAGGAATACTCGTTACTGATCATGCATTTGTTTCAGTTAAAAAGACCTGTTTAAGCAATTTAAATTGACGTGTATGTTTAAAGTAAAATAATCTTATTTACCTAATATTAGGCATTTTTTTTGCAATTTTCTCCGCGTAAAAACTTAAAATTGTTCATTAAACACTGTTCGAGGAAACTCTTCTTTACGACTTGTTTCACCAGAACTTATTTTAAAACCTAAAACATTTTTTTTGCAACATATGAGGAATTTGAAATATTATGCCTAAAATATGCAGATTCCAAACATTCACATTATAACCGATCGATCACACGTCACGGGAATGCCTTTACGAAGACGTTATTGGATGAAGTTTATATCTAAAGTTATGTTATTTTAGAAAACGTACTAACTATTTGAAAAGAATCAGCTTTAAACATTATGTATTGTTTGTAATGTAAAAGTTCAGTATTTAGTGTTATTTAGGCATCTTTCAAATGCCTCGCATTGGCTGCCAAAACTTAATACTGAAATTTCATGCTCTATGTTTTAAAGATTGGATTCTAAAAATATAAATTTCGTAGTTACCGGTTAAAGAAGGTGATAAATTTTATTAATCTCATATGAATCGTAAAAAATAGCAAAAATCGCGCAACGTTTATTAATTTAACACCTTTATTAAAACTGAATTTATTTGTTGCAAAACACAAACATTTCATATAAAAGCGGCTTTCTTCAACTATTAAAAACATCGATATTTGCCGATATGACACTCTGATTAAAAGATATCGAATTTTTACCGTCCAGTTGAATCAAATATTATTTAAAATTGATTTCGCACACATAACGTTATTCGTTTCAAGCGTTGTTGTGAGATAACGGTTCATTTTATACAAAAAGTGCTAATAAACATTTTTGTTCAAAATTATCTCAGCTCCGAGGGAGGATAGGAGTGGTAAACTTTATTGTATCCTTTTTATGGTCCCAAAATTGACATTTTTAACAAAATTCAGCTTGTTCTTACCATTTTTAGAGCCTTAAGGCTCCCCCAAACAAACGCGGAAAATTCGCATTACCTGCGAAATATTCAATATCCAATATTCCACAATATGCCACATTATAATTTTCCTTGAAAATATCTGTTCTGCTTTCACTGTATGGAAAGAGCCTCAACAAGTATGGTTTTAGTGCAAAGGCTTCGTCTCCAATTAAGACATGGGGGGAAAGTTCATTCTGGCCTGGGAGATTTTTCGGCTCAGGTACACCCATCTGATTTGTTTCAAATCTTCTTCCCATGTTGGAAGCTTCGAATATTCCACCGTCGCTGTTTTTACCAAAACCGCCAATATCAACTGAAATGAATCTATAATCTGGGCCAACAATAGCCATTAATACTGTAGAAAACTTATTTAAATAACACCAATAATTAGATCCTGTTTTGTCTGGACACTTGATAGTAACATGCTTGCCATCGATGCTACCAATACAATTTGGGAATCGCCAGGTATTTCTAAAACCTTCTTCAGATTTTTTCCATATTTCTGTAGTTGGTTCGGGCAAGTAAATATGTTGCAAATTTCTACATAAAGCTTCACAAACTTCTACAACTATGGCACTTACAGTCTAAAACCCGACTCTAAAACTATGGCCTATTGTATAAAATGTATCTCCGGTAGCCAGATACCTAAAAAAGAGTATTTTGTTTCAGGGGATGAGATTAAAAAAAAATGGAGGAATCTGCGCGATACGTACGCTAAGTACATAAGAACTAATAAAACTAGAACTGGACAAGCGGCAAGAGATAAAAAAAAATGGATATGGGCAGATCATATGGAATCGTTCAAACCGTTCCTAAATTTTGCTAAGACTGCATCCAATGTCACAGATGTTGATACACAAGAATCTGAAGCATTCCCAAATATAGAATCACCCGAAAATATATTAACGGATGAAAATTCCGCAGTACAGAAACCACGTGTAGTAAAAATCTACTAACAACTCAGACAGATGATTCCCAGAATAAGATTCAACCCTCCTCATCAAAACCTACTCGAAATGAAGCTCCTAGGGTTACTCTTTCAAATGAAACTCCTTCTACAGGCAGAACAAACAGAAAACGCAATTCTGAGCCATCCACATCTGTGAAAGATATGATCAGTTATTTTGAGAGCAAAAAGAGAGTAGTGCGTGATGCTACCGATCAACTGTTTTTGGCTCATGCTTCTACGGTAAAATCTTTCTCTCGTAGAAGGCAAATTGAAACAAAAATGAAGATTGCGCAAGTTATCATGGAGCAGGAGTTGCTTCAATTGGAGGAAAGTTCTTTGAATAGCCATCAATCTAGAGCTGAAAGTACAGACACCTATCAAAACCCCTCTTCCGTCGGAAGTATTTCGGTTGTATCCCTACCTTCACCAAATGACACTGCATTACCTAAACAATCGAATACTTCTGGGTTCTATGAAGTGAATTGTGAAAATAATTATGTTACACTACACAACTTGGCGCAGAGTTGCAACCAAGCAGCTTCTCATAATCCATCAGTTTCCAATTATGTCAATTCCTTTGACCCTTACAATACATAAAGTATATTTTAGAGTTATTTTGATCCTTATTCTCTTTTACTGTAGTAAATTAATGATATAAATAATGCCTGCAGTTTTTTTTTTCATTTTCTTACCTTTATGTTATGGCCAAACGTTCTTCGGGAGAAATAGCTTCTCGGTAATTCGTGTCTGATTTTCTAATATCATTTTCTACAAGGTGCAACAGTTCATCGAAACAATCTATTGTCATTCTAAAATAAATGTAGCATCTTTTATCGTCTTTTCGTAATTGAGGCATTAGCGTGTGATATTCCCCACATTTCAGTCTTTCTAGATTGATATCATGAACCCATTTTCTTCTTTTCCTAAGATTAAATTCATAATATAGTCCATATTGTTGTTTTAGGATAACTATAGATAATAATTTTACCTTGAATTGTCGTCCTCCATTGCTAACATTACAAGAGCTTCTTCTTCATCTGATGATGTATACATTTTTGTGAAGAATTGAGATCACTGAGTAGTATTCTTTGTTTTTCGTTGTCACCAACTCTTCTCAATACTAGACACATACGAGTATGACGCGAATATATTCGCTTCAATATGAAGTTCTTTACGAATTCCGTCAGGAATTCGACTGCGAACTTTCCGTCATGAATTCGCTGCGAATAATTCGCGTTGGTTTGGGGGAGCCTTTAATGGCATTTTTTGACGACTGGAGTATAAACTAGTCCTTATAATAAAATATAAAGAACTTACTTAAATTTTCTCCAAGCCAACTTGATTTTTATAAGTTGTACTTTTTGCTATATTTGTCTTTATAGTTCGTACTATTTAGGTGCCTAATATGGGAATTTATTTGTGTTTTTTTATAGTAGCAGGAACAGCAGTACTAAATATTTATTTATAAACATTTTCAAGTGTTTTAATAGTAAAAAAAATTGGGGACTATTTAATTCAACATATGTTAACAAATCAATAAGGATAATCTAGATACGTGATCGACTACAAAATTCAAAAGATTGGAAAAATAGAATTAGATTGAAAATTCATAATAAGGACCTCCAGAAATGATATACTCCATAATATTCAAGAAGATTATCGTCGTCGTTCAATTACTATTAGGAGGCAGGCAGATGGCAATGTGAGCATTTAATTTAAGCGAAAAGAAATTTTTATTTGCCAATTAAACATTTTTTCTGTTTTCTGGCAGCAGTAAAATGTATTTTGTATGAAATAAATTTCAAACAATACGTCTTGTTGTGTTGCTGTGTAATTTAATTTAAAAACGAAATATTTTTTTGATACTTTGTATAAATATCTATGTTAATGTTTATATCTTCATCAGATTTTTACGATGAAACAAATATTGCATAACAGCGACAAACAAAATCTAGGTATTTTATTTTTAAAACACTTGCCATATCCAGATTTGTTTTTCTTACCGGAAAAATCTTTTAAAACTTTTTGGAAAAAAATCATGGCATAACTTACAGAAAATCGAAAGGATTTTACAAATTAGATTTTACCTCAAAAAATTACAAAAATTTTCATTTACGGAAATTTTTTTGAAAAATTTTGAGGAAAACTCTACTTGACGCTTTTCAGAATAGTAACAGAAGTGAGCATACAAATTTTCAAATCAATCGGTATAAAAATATTATAATAAAATCAGTTTGAAAATTGTTATCGAGACCTAAAATGCGCAGGCAAGTGGTACATTTGACCCCGTTTTATGGCTCTTTGTACCAACCCAGCTGTCCGCCCTTTTGGATTTAGAGTTTTTAGGAGCTAAATAATGAGCCATGAAAATGGCGGACATATTACTTATCGTTAAGTTTTCCCCAAAAAATTGCAACTTCACCCCTGTCCGCCACCCCTTATGTATCCACTCTCGCGGTGTCCCTTTGGGATTTCGTCTAGTTATACCAAGATCTTACTCTGGGCAAATTTTCAGTCATATTATCGATCGTTAATTTTTCCGAAAAAAATGACAACTTCATCCCTGTATAGCCACCCTCTGTACCACGAGGGGCGTCCGCCTGTAAGGCAAAGTCTTAACCCAGTTACAATGAATATATTCCAATAGAGAAATGTCATATTACTGATCAGTTCAAAATTTCGGCTGTATCTCTTGGACTATAAGGAAACGATAGGTGGTTTGGCAGCATAATAACTGCTTGTTTAGTCTAGTTTTCACAGTGATTCTAGGCAACCGATTTGGGTGGAGTTTTGACTTGTTCTTGAATGAGTTCAGAATCCAGCAGCCCGCTGAAGTATTGGATTTTTATAATATAATTATTTGACAACCTTTTGATGGCCAACCACCTAGAGCGGACTTGAGCCGAAATACATTGATTTCGTATGTTCCGTTTTAAATTCGTTCAATCTGTATATATATATATATATATATATATATATATATATATATATATAATATAAAAATGACTTGCAAAATGTGTTGATAAGCGCATAACTCAACAACGCATGGACCAATCTTAACAATTATTTTTTTAGAATGTTCCTTGAAGTCTAAGGATGGTTTTTACGACAAGAAAAATTCTAATAATTTCCGGGAAAACCCTAAAACAGCACTTTTCTTTTTCCCATACAAATATTTTCTAACTAAATGTAAAGTCAATTTGAACTTTATTGCTATGTAATAAAGTTTATATTAAATTACTAACGGGCTCGACAGACTTCGTTCTGTCAAATAGATTTGGAATGTGACAGTTTATTTCTTTAATTCTCCTGAACAGAACCGTCACCATGATGATAGAGCGGTGTGTGAGGGTCAGCTCGGGTGACCTAAGTATCTTCGCTTCCACGAATTTTGGCCACCCTTTTTGACCCACCAAAAACCCCGACTGGAATGTTTGCCAGAGGGTTCAAACTAAGAGGGGAAGTTAAGGTTCAAACCTGATTGAAAAATAATCTAAAGGGATAGTGGGAACCTAAAGGTGACAAATATTTATAAAGTGGATGCTTCAATGACAAAACATCTTCTTCTTCTTATGGTGCCTATCCGTTAAGGATGTTTGACACTAACGTGGCCATTCTAACTTTGTTGACTTGACAAAACATAGAGATAATTAATTATTTATTATTATTATTATTATTATTATTAATATTAACATAGGGTTAATAACAGATGTAATAAAGAATAATGAAATAAAACGTATATAAATATTTTCAGTAATCGCTTTATTTTAAATCTAGCGAATCATAATTATTAACAAAAATCTGTTTTATTTTTATTATAGTGCTTTATGATATACAATGTTTTTTGTTTGATTACCTGGTGAATATACAAACAAATCTGATGGTTTTCCAACACGGGAGCAGGTAAGATCTACGAAGCAATCATAACCCATTTTGTGGTGCAATGATTTTATTAGCAGGAGATTATCATCAAACATTGCCAGTGATTCCACGATCAACGCCAGCTGATGAACTTAATGCATGTTTAAAGTCCTCCAATTTGTTGAAACATGTCAAGGTATTACACTTAAGCAAGAATATGCGTGTCATGTTGCAAAATGACCAATCTGGAGACATATTCTCTAAACAACTCATTGACGTTGGTAATGGCAAATTTCCCATAGACACCTTGACTGGTTGCATTAACTTTCCTCAAAGTTTTTGTCAGTTAACTCGATCAAAAGATGAACTTATTTAAAACGTGTTTCCAGATGTTACTCAAAATTACAGAAACCATGATTGGTCGAGCAAACGGGCTATATTGGCTGCTTAAAACATAGATGTAAAGAAATTAAATTTCAAAATACAAGAACAAATTACAGGCAAATTGAAGATATATAAATCAGTTGATTTGGCTACCAACCAAGATGATGTCGTTAACTATCCGCCTGTTAGCGATAAAAAAATTATTAAACAACGTGATAAAAGCAACTATACTGAAAGGAAGGTATAAAGGAGAAGACGTTTTGTTACCACGCATCCCAATGATTCCAACTGATGTACCATTTGAATTTAAGCGACTACAGTTTCCAATGCGGCTTGCTTTTGCTATGAACATAAATAAGTCCCAGGGCAATCATTATGTGTTTGTGGTATTAATCTAGAAAACTCATGTTTCTCACATGGTCAATTGTATGGTGCCTGTTCCCGTACTGGAAAACCATCAGATTTGTTTGTAAGTAAGTTTGTAAGATTTGTAAAAGACAAATCTGTTTCTACGTCAGCACCCCACCAAGTCTTGGAAATTGATTTTAAAAAATTGATTTTTAATACTTTTGTCGAGCATACACTCGATGTGTACTTTCCCTGTAACTTTTGACCTAGAAACATACCTACATATTTTATTGACTTACAGAAATTTAAAGTTTGGTCATTTAATAAAATAGTATTTATGTTGGGAATATTACGTCGTTCAAAATACACACGTTTGATTTATTAGTGGATAAATTAAAACCATTTTCACAAAACCAGTTTGAGAAATGTTTATGTAATTTTCTTAAGATTGTAAGGTAGGGTTCATATTTAGTCCTTTCTGTATAGACTAGGAAGTCACCAGCATATTGGATTGTTTTATAAGTGGTACTTGGTATGTTAAGGCTATGAAAATCAGCAGATCTAGTCTACTTAATATATTAAAATGTAATGTTCTGACAAGTTCTAATAAAATCCTGTATCCTATCTGATATGCTATTAATTTTTAATTTTTTAATTTTTGTTGCAATAATGCTCTTTTTCGTCTTTCTGTAATGAAATAATTAATGGTACTGGCTGGGTGGCTAATGCCTTTGCACAACAAATATTATAGTTTCTGTTTTTATTTTCTTTGGCTACTTTTAATTAAAAAACTAAATTATAAAGCTAAATTTATTGGAAGTTATGTAAAAGCAAAATTACTCGACAAATTGCAGTATTTGGTATCTCATAAATTTGAATAAAACTATCACTTTATAGAAGTTTTGTGTATATAATTAATTTTCTGACACTTGTTGATAGTTTTAAATCTCTTGTATATCCCTAACATATTAAACAACCCCAAAATTCGAAAGTAATTAGACTATAAAAGCCATTCAGACGGTTTTAACATTTCCCTTGCTTTGGGCTATGCGGAATAATATTGTACATTTAGCCGTAAAATGAAAGATATTTTATCTTTAAACGGATAATTTCACAGTATCATTTGCTTTGCCATTTACCACATAACAGGTTAAAATGTATTATCCTGAACATAATGGATGTTGAAAACGTAGCTAACAGGTTTTTTTATATAATATATTTATAAACAACGTTATAAATAACATTAGTAAAAACACAAACATGTCTTATATTAAAGCAGCGACATGATCATAAATAAAAATAATTTAATTTTAAGGCTTGTGTAGATATCATAATAAAAAAATAAAGAAGACTTATATACTTCCACTAATATATAATTACTATTTAAATGGGAATAAGCCACAATTAAAGGATAAAGTACGTTTATTGACGTTTCAATTTCCACTTCGGAAATCGTTCTCAAAATACAAACATTAGTTACTAATGTTTGTATTTTGAGAACGATTTCCGAAATAAAAGATGAAACGTCAATAAACGTACTTAACCTTTAATTGTGGCTTATTCCCATTTAAATAGTAATTACTTTAACATGCCACAAGAAAATAGCTTCAGAACAATATCCACTAATGTATGCTTATACAGTGTGTCCTCAAAGTATGGAATACATTCAATATTTCCTAAATGAAAAGCCTTTTTCATTTAGGAAATATCGAATTATTAGAAAAAAAAATCTAAAACACGTCGATTTTTAAATTTAATGTTCTACATTTTACAATAAAATTTCATTATACAAGGTGATTTATATTACAGTGATGAGATGACGTCATCGGCTCTTTTTTAAATGTAACACTCTGTATTTTAGGACATTTTTAGATCGATAAAACGAGCTAATTTCAAAAAAAAAGTATAATACTCGGGTCTAATGGATATAATTTGAAAGATATACGCTTAGAAAATAAATTATTTATTATCAATTGCAAAAAAGTAGCCTACTTCTAGTTTTTGGTAAATTGTAATTATTTTTGGTAACGTTCAATAACAATTAAGTAGTATAATAATTGTATTAATTCGTGAATGTTTTGTATTATCTCTTAGAATTAATTTTAAGTAGAAATGGATTGGAAACAGGTGGATTGGAAGATGTGGACATATCGAATGACTAGCGAGGTCACCAGACCTTAATCCTTTGGATTATTTTATGTGGGGTTATTTAAAGCATGTTGTTTATAAAACGAAACCTGCAAATATGGGAGACTTAGAAACAAGAATTCGTAAAGAAATAAACAATATTTCTCAAGAAAGCATAACCAAGGTTCTACAACTGTCAAACTGGGTTACTGTCAAATACAACAAGCACTACAATTCAAACATTTAAGATTAAGTCATGTATAAATTACTGGGTTACTTTCAAGTTATTTATTATAATTGATTTATAATTTATTAATATTATAAATCATTAAAAATTAATTTTCTGAGCGCATGTCTTTCAAATTAAATCCGTTATACCCCCTTTTAGACCCCCCTTTAGTGTTACACTTTTTTGGAATCAGCTCATTTTTATCGATCGAAAAATGTCCTAAAATACAGAGTGTTACATTTAAAAAAGAGCCGATGACGTAATGTGTCTCACCTTGTATAATGAAATTTTATTTAAATTTAAAAATCGACGTGTTTTAGATTTTGTTAAAAAGGCTTTTCATTTAGGAAATATCGAATTTTTCCATACTTTACGGACACATTTACACTGTATAATGGTATATAAACAATTATATCGCGCATATCAGATATAAGTCGAGAATATGGGCTGGATCCCAATACGAACAAAACAAAGTACATGGTAGTTATTAAGCGCGAAATATTAAATACACGTCTTTTCGTAAACCCACAGCCAATTGACAGGGTAAATAGCTACTTATATCTTGGTACTAACGTAAACAGTCGTTGGGACCAGTCTACTGAAATAACGCATAGTGAAAGCAAGATCAGCGTTCGTAAAGATAAAGTCTCTTCTCAGAAGTCACCATTTACCATTTATTACCAAAATCTCTATCATCAGATGTATTTTCTACATTATTATATGGAGTAGAGGCATGGGCGCTCTCTGAATCTCCTTTAGGAAAGCTCGAGGTCTTCAAGATGTAATGTTACAAACGCATCTTACGAATTTAAAAGGTGGATCGTGTAACTAATATTGAGGTCCTACGTAGAATAAACAAGCAATGCGAGATCAGTAATACAATCAAAGAGCGCAAATTAGGAAATCTTGGCCATGTTATGAGAAATAAAGACAGATCTGGCTTATTGCAACTCATTTTTCAGGGAAAGGTATTTAAAAAGAGAGGACCAGGGAGAGTAAGAATATCTTGGCTTCAAAACCTGGCATGGCTTGGCTTCAAAACTTACCACAAGCATGACTGGAGCAGTTTAAATGGTTGTGTACTGCGATGAAGAAGGCAACGGGAAAACCACCCCATTATATTTTCCACAAATCTAAATGGCAGACGAGAAAAAGAAAATGGCCCTTAGTCCGGGGCACCCCTTAAATGGGGAGAGGGTGCGAAGAATCCCCCCGTCAACTACCCAAGAAAGTGCACAGAGAATACAAATATACGACCGAATAGTACGCATTGCCACCTGGAACGTACGCAGCTTATTTATGTCCAGGAAACTGGCAAACACTGAAGCCGAGATGGTAAGACTGAAAATAGACATCTTGGGAATGAGTAAAGTAAGATGGCCTGGATCAGCAGTATAAAAAACAAAACATGGATACATATAAATTTCAGGTGTAACTGACCCAGAACATCAATATGGAACTGCTATATTAGTGTCGAACGAAATTGCTCAATCAGTCAAAGACTTCAGCCCTCTAAATGATAGAGTAGTAATGTTGAAATTACAAACAACTCACAAAAAACTAAATATTATTCAGGTCTGTGCACCAACAAGTCGACGAAGACAAGTCAGACGGAGACATCGAAAAATTTTATAACAACATAGATGAAATAATGAGACTGACAAAAAGAGGTGAGATAACGATGATCATGGGTGACTTTAACGCTAAAATTGGTCGTGGTGCTGAAGGGGACCACATAGAAGCATACGGTCTAGGTACCCGAAATAATATAGGAGATAGACTTGTACAATTCTGTGTAGAAAACAATCTGTTAATAGCTACTACCTTCTTCAAACAACATCCTAGAAGGCCAAACACATGGAGATCACCTGCAGACAGAAAAGACAGAATTGTTAGAAATCAAATTGACTTAATTTTGCTCAATAACACCTTTCAGAAGTGCATACAATCTACGAAAACATACCCTGGAGCTAATATACATAGCGATCACAATCTAGTTATATTGTATTTTAGATTAAAAAGATTTTTCAAAGTCAAAAAGATAAAATAGTAACAAGAAAAATAGACATCTCATAACTGAAGAACCCTGAACAGAAAAAAGAAATTAGTCTTGAAATCAAGCTTGAGGAAGAAATAAAAACGATCGAAAACTTGGTACAGACAGACATTGAAGTAACATAGACTGCTCTAAAAACAAAAATAACAAAGGTACAAGAAGAAGACATCGAGTTCATAATACACAACAAAAAACAAGAATGGATAACGCAAGAGATCATGGACCTCATGGAGGTAAGACGAAAACATAAAACAAGCCCAATAGAATACAAGCGAATCAACAAAATCATTAGAAAAAAGTGCAGGGAGGCGAAAGAAAACTGGATGTCAACAAAATGCCTAAAAATCGAACAACTTCAGGAAAAATACGACACCTTTAATATTCATAAAAAAGTAAAAGAAATGACAGGTAGATACAAAAAGAGACAAGCAACAATATTAAAAAATGATAATAACAAAATAATTATGGGTACAGAAGACAAACTAGAGAGATGAAAAGAATACATACAAACTCTTTTTGACGACGATAGACCTTGTTCTCCACCATCCACAGATAATCGAATAAATGAAAAAGGCCCAGAAATAACCAAAGAAAAAGTGATTCACGCAGTAAAATCTCATAAAGATGGAAAAGCCATCGGTCCAGATAATATCAATGTCGAAATACTAAAACTAATTGCAGATAACGAAAGTAAAAGCATAGATTTAATAACAGCACTATTCAATAAGATATATGACACAGGTAAAATTCCAAAATACTGGCTAAAATCAACATTTGTAGCATTACCAAAAAATCGAATTCCGCATAATGCGATGATTATCGAATATTAAGCTTGATGTCTCATGTCCTTAAAACTTTTCTCAGAATTATCCATACACGAAGAGGCTATTTTTGCTTTAAATGTGTTAACGCAACGATGCAGAGACATGCATGTAGATGTATATGCATGTTTTATTGACTATCGAAAAGTATTTGACTGCGTTAACCATCAGAAGATGATCGAAATTCTGAGAACAACTGGAATTGACGAACAAGCCTTTCGAATTATCTTAGAACTATACTGGCACCAAACGGCAACAATTGAAATAGAGCACACAACATCCGAAGATATACAAATCCGACGAGGAGTGAGACAGGGTTGCGTCTTATTACCAGTACTGTTTAATTTGTATTCAGAGTCTATATTCAGAGAAGCATTAGACGAGGTCCAAGGCGGAATTAAGATTAACGGAATCAGCATAGACAACATCAGATATGCTGATGATACCGTCTTAATAGCAAGCAACACACAAGAACTACAAAATATAATAAATGCGGTAGTTCACCACAGCGAAATGTTCGGTTTACATCGAAACATTTCCAAAACTAAAACTTTAGTATTTTCAAAGACACCAATAAACGTACAGGTGTATGCCAAGGGTCAAATAATAGAACAGGTAAATTCTATAAAATATTTGGGAGCAAATATCAATAGTCAGTGTAATCCAAAAAAAGTAATCCTATTAAAAATCGAACAAGCAAGGAAAACATTCATGAGCATAAAAACATTTTTTAGAAGATCAGACCTTAGTCTACAGCTTAGAATCCAAAGGATCAGATGTTACGTTTTTTCTGTCTTACTGTATGGCTGTGAAAGCTGGACAATGGACTCTGAAATAGAAAAAAGAATAGATGCTTTGTGTTGTATATATATATATATATATATATATATATATATATATAGACGAATGTTGAGAATTCCATGGGTACAAAGAGTTACTAATGTTGAGGTACTACGTCGCATGTGTAAACAAAAAGAATTACTAAGAATAATCAAAGAGAGGAAAATGCAACACATGGGTCATGTGTTGAGAGGCGAAAGATGTGAATTACTTCAAGTTACACTGAAAGGAAAAGTACAGGGCAAAAGATCAGTAGGAAGACGCCAGAACTCGTGGTTGAAAGACCTGAGGAGATGGTTCGACCGCTAATCCGCAGAAATCTTTCGCGCAGCAGTTTTCAGAACTACAATTGCCATTTGGATCGCCAACCTTCGAAAGGAGACGGCGTCATGAGAAGAAGAAGAAAACCTAAGGAAGTGGTTTAATACGTCTACCACCGGACTATTTCGAATAACTTCAAATAAAGTTAGGATAGCTATGCTGATCGCCAACATCCGAAACGAATAGGCACCGTAAGAAGATTTATAATTCCAAAATTTTTATATTCTGTATTTTGTATCTGTATAACCTTTTTGAATTTATTTGATAGAACTAGTTGTCAATACCACAATATACCTCTCTACTTATAATAAATCTGAAAGAGGACAAAATGGATGTAAGAAGCAGCATATATGAAAACACTTAGATAAATTGATGACAAAGCACTATGGAATAAGTTAGACGTAAGATATACGACGTAGATACAAGGCGTAGAACACCAAGCACTCGTTAAGAAATAAAAGAGTAGAATGGAACGATCATATAAGCTACAAACAAATAGAGTAGTAAAGACGGCAAAAGACGGTTCTCCAATAGGAAAACGATCAGTAGGAAGACCACGAAAACGATGGAGCGACACCTTACTGGAGGCATTAAAATAGAGACAGAGTAAGGTATACATAAAAAGTAGAAGAGGAGAAGAAGAATTGTAGATGTGTATTTTATTCAATTAATAAAATTAATAAAAATCAAGCTTATGTAACAAATACTAAAACTATAGCCTACGTCCACAGAAGGAAAGTCCAGAAGCCAATCATAAATTTTGGAATTTACTATATTTTCTAGCATTAGATTTACTACACCAATGCGCTAACAAAAACATAATATTTATATTTATAGGGCAGCTATAATTTTGAAATTTAGTTTATCTTTTGGTTTAAACTTCAAGGTACAAAACATACTGCTACACCCGCGTGATTAATAAAAACTGAGAAAATTCTGTACAGCAAAATAAAACCCTTACACAACGTAAAAGTTTCTTGTCTAATTAAAACTTAAAATTGATGTTCTAGGAAACGTACAACTTGCGCTGTTTTAATACTCCCCCGGGAGCAAGAAAAACGGAAAGTATGGAAAAGATAAACGTCGCTTCCTCGGAAATGGAGAAAGTGATAACGATAATGTTATTTTAATAATTGAATATTAGGAATATAATGGATCACTTTTTTCTAGGAAATACATTAAACTAATTGAAAATGTTATCGCTCTGAAGCTTTTTTTTTGTAGCGTTTTACTGCCTAATTATGTGGAAATAACATAACTTTTAACATATGTAAATTTTTTATCAACTAGCTTTTATGCAAATAAAATTATAAGATTGTTTTTACAATAAGGAATTGAACATATTTATAATGAACTTGATTTAATGAACGGTGGATTCCATGCTGGAAAATCTTATGTTGATAGTATTATATTTGTACTTCAAGAAATTATAGAGAAAAGAACAGCCAGAAATCTATCGACTTGATGATACAATACCGTTAAAAAGATGACAGGCCTAAGTAATGCATACATAAACGCTATAGGAAATATGAGGCCACTAGAAGTCAAAAGGTCTAAGTAACAAAATCAACATTTTGAGAAAACTTAAGTCGAAGTCGGAAGATTACTGTAAGAGGGAAATTTAAAATTGCATTATTTTGACCATTTAAGAAGGATAATTAGGTCTTTTGGTTGTTATTACCAATAGCAGAAAATATTAAAATATTCTGTTACTGTTTTATGTATAAAAAATGATTGATATTGCCCACATGGATCCCTTTACCTCTCATTAATTTTGTGAGAATGAAAATGCTCAATGTGCACAAAAATACGTGGTTTTATTATTATTACTTAAACAACTATTTTGTATGTTATTAAATCAAAAAATATTAGATGTTGGCACTTAAAAACTATTTAATTGCTGTCATCTGTGTCATAAACGTTGTTACCAAAGTGATTATCATTTTCATTGCCTACAAAAGTACCTGTAGCTAAAGACTTTCTAGTCTTTGTTTCGTGAGGTAGGCTTAGGTAAAATTCATGGTATATTGGTGGAACAAATTGCAAGAGTTCCAAGAGATCTTCATACTTTTGTATTTAATCTTGGGCTTTTCAACTACCGGTTAAAATATAAGAAGCTGATAAGGAATTATACCTGTTTGTTGTTTCTTCATTGACAATTTTTCGTAAGGTATAATACCCTCTGCTGATGTTGTCCTATAAAAAAAAATGTGTCTGGGTTTGCCTTTTCATAATGCAGTATCTGCATTCCTCGTATCCCTGATACATTTTTTCTTAAGTACTGATTCAGTAATTGAAGATCAATAAAGTCTGCATTAATTAACTTAGTCACATTAAATTTTCTACTTACTGAGGAAGCCAGATTTATCCAGTCTTCTGATATATAGATATCACGTTAGTTCTTCTTCTTTTTAATTTCTATGATCCAACATTTTGATCACATTACTTGTAAGAATGTCTACCGACTAGAAAGCGGTGGTCAACAGTTTCAGTTTAAATATTCTTAACAATATAAAGCCAAAATTTGACAATTAGGTGACGTTTATTTTACCCTCCATAGTTGTCACTGAACGCAGAGATATGTAGTATGAACTACAGTCGGAGGAAGACTCTGAACGAATTTTAACAAACAAGAAGCTATCTCCTGGCAGCCCGTACCTGCCTGTCTTTCGTGCCACATTAGCCCAGTCTGGTTATACAAAAATCATCGATTTCACGGCAAAATGTTTCGCAGATATCTGAAGCTTTTAAGACATAGGTATGGGGTACTAGATGACGAATAGATAAAAAGATACTCCTATTTTTACCTTGCGTTTTTTTTAAACAATAATTTATGGTCAGAATTTGATTTTTTATCTATAAGTTTTTTCCCTTATAATTTAAATAAACAGTATTTATACCATTTTTTTATATCAAGAATATCTTTATTTTCCCGTTTTTTCAAATAAAATTGATAAATAATTTACGGAGATATTTGCAAAAAAGCAGTTTTTTGGACTAATTTATAAATTTAATTAATTTTTTTATTAACAAAATAAAATGTTATTAATACATTTCAACATTGAGGAATTACCGTCCTTTAAATTTGTGCGAAATTTTCCCCCGATCGGTCAAATAGTTTAAAAGTTATTCAATATGTTTATCCCTGGGACTAATTATTTAAACCATTGAACTTGCCCTATGAATGATACTAGACACATTTAACAAATTTCATAGGATTCTTTAAGACTAATACTATCTCAGAAGTTAAATGAATGTTGAGTTTTCATCGAAATTATTTACAAAATAAACGTTTGAAAAAGGGGTATGTTTTTTACTTATAAACAATTTTAATAACTTCTATATTTTTCAAGCTACAGACTTGTACGTACAACCATTAGATAGCTGGTTGGTAAAAAAACTCACATTTAACAAAAAAAAACCTTCTATGAACAATAGGAACGAAGTTAGCGACAATTTTTTTGTTAATTATATCTCCATTGTTTATAAACATTAACAAGTAAAATTTGCACAAATTTTAAATGAAAATCTAAACTTTATATTGAATTTTATAGCTATAAAATTCATCCAATTTTTCGAAATTTAAAACCTTTCGAAACGAAGTTACTTTCGAAAGATCGACATATGAAATTGGAGGGGAAACTGTTTTAGCTCCTCGCTGCAAAATTTAATATTATGGTTACGGATTTATCATTCAAAAGCTTCAACAGTTCTGTAGGAATTTCATCAGGTCCATTTCCTTTTCCATTTTTAGCGTTTCTTATTGCATATTCTACTTCTTCTTTCAATATGTCTGGCCCAGTTGCATTGATTATCTGAGTTAAGTTGTTTCTATCGTCTTCAAATAATTCATTCAGGTAGTCTGTCCATCTTTTTATTTTATTCTCTAGATCTACAATAAGATTTCCATCTTTGTCTTTAAGTTTACCTATTTGGCATTTCTTTATGCTTCCTGTTATCTCTTTTACTTTATTGTGGATATTGAATGCATCGTACTTTTTCTCATAGGTTTCGATTTCTTCACATTGTTCTTTAATCCACTCCTCTTTGGCTTCTTTTATTCTCTTTTTTATGTGTTTATTTATTTCTTTGTATTTGTCTGGGTGATTTTTCATCTTTCTTTTTTGTTCCATCAAGTCTAGTATATCTTGTGTCATCCACCCCTTATTCTTTGTTGTTGTTTTTGTAAGATGTTTCTTTCCTGCTGTTTATATAGCTGTATTTATGTACTTTAATTTTTGGTTAACGTTGTTTGTATCGTTAATTTGTTGCTGCACTGAACGGAGGTTTTCATTTATTTCTTTACCTGTTTCTTGTCGTATATTTTTGTTTCTAAGTTTATTTAAATCTGGTGCCTTTCTGTGTGGTCTTCTAATCTTTTTTGGTCTCGCCTCTATCACAGTAACTACCGGGTTATGATCTGAGCCTATATGAGCTCCTGGGTACGTCTTAGTACATTTAACAGCATTATGATACCTCCTTGCTATTATAATGTAGTCTATTTGATTTCTCACTATTTTTTCTTTGGTATGTTGTGGAGATGTCCATGTATATAACCGTCGAGGAGGTAATTTGAAAAAGGTATTTGTGATTACGAAGTCTTCACTTTGGCAAAATTGAATCAATCGATCTCCTCTGTCATTTCTGTTTCCAAGCCCATATTTTCCTACTTGTTCTACTACCTTACCTTGACCCACCTTGGCATTAAGATCGCCCAATAATATGTTAATGTATGGAAAGACTGACTTAATAAGTGAAGACAAACAACCTGCAACAAAAAGGTTTAGACCTGACAGTGAAGTCGAATAAATGAACCAAATTTTAACTTTTAAATCAATGTATGTAAAGAAAATAAAAAAAGTTAAGTTCAATATACATTGCAAAATTTAATAAGGCAAGTGATGAAAAAATCGACTTATTTTATCAAAGCAGTAAGGCAGATTAGATTAATATTGTATATCAGATTTGTAAGAAAAATAGAATAAAAATCAATATTGTTAATTATAAAAATACAAACAATTATAATTAATATAAGGAATATAATAATATAATGTGTAAAAAATTACCTGAAATTTAATTTATAAAATATAATAATATAAGTATTATTACATCATTGATATAAAATGAAAAAACATGTTGATTTTCCGGGATTTTCCGAGATTTATGGGGGGTGAAAATTATGTCAGCATTATTAATACTGCGACAGACTATTCGAGCAAATTAAAAAAAAGTAAGTATTTAGGGTTAATTTCAAATGGACTCAATTTTTCCGAGTTTTCCCATATTTTCCGGCCAGTGAAAACTATGTAGTTATTCATATTTCGACGAGCTACTCCAGAATAAAAAAAGAGGCTACCAGTTGTAAAGGAAGCCGAGATAATGTAAATTTTTCCTACGTGTTGCAATTTGAAGTTCCGATGCCGAAAAAAAAAGGAGCTGAAACAGATATCCTCTCCACTTTCGTATGTCGATCTTTCGAAAGTACCGTCGTTTCGAAAAATTATAGATATATATAGATAAATTTTATAGCTATAAGTTTCAATATAAAGTTTAGATTTTCATTCAAAATTTGTGCAAATTTTACTTCTTAATGTTTATAAACAATGGAGATATGATTTTTTTAAAAATAGTCACTAACTTCGTTCCTATTGGTCATAGAAGGTTTTTTTATTTTTTAATGTGAGTTTTTTTACCAGCTATCCAATGGTTGTACGTATAAGTCTGCAGCTTGAAAAATATAGAAGGTATTACAATTGTTTATAAGTAAAAAACATACCCCTTTTTCAAACGTTTATTTTGTAAATAATTTCGATGAAAACTCAATATGCATTTAACTTCTGAGATAGTCTAAGTCTTAAAGAATTCTATGAAATTTGCTGAATGTGTCTAGCATCATGGATAAGGCAAGCTCAATAGTTTAAATAATTAGCCTCAGGGATAAATAAATTATAAAATCTTTGACTGATCGGGGGAAAATTTCGCACAAATCTAAAAGATGGTAATTCTTTGATGTTTAAATGTATTGATACCATTTTATTTTGTTAATAAAAAATTAATAAAATTTATAAATTAGTGCAAAAGAACTGCTTTTTTCCAAATATCTCTGTAAATTATTTATCAATTTTAATTAAAAAAGCAGGAAAATAAAGATATTCTTGACATAAAAAAACGACATAAATATTGTTTATTTAAAATATAAGGAAAACAATTTATAGACAAAAAATCAAATTGTGACCATAAATTATTGTTTAAAAAAAAAACGCAAGTTAAAACTAGGAGTATCTTTTCATCTATTCATCATTTAGTATCCCCCACCTATGTCTTAAAAGCTTCAGATATCTGCGAAACATTTTTCCACCTTTTTTTTTAACCAGACTGGGCTACATGTACATGTGAGCGGTTTCACTTGTTATGTTGTGAATATTCAAATTGTACGTCCAGAGTTGGCGCAAATAATAGGCCTTTGAATTTATCACATAAGGTGTCATCGTTTACATATCTTTCGCAAATCAAAGCATAGCGCAACTTGCCTGTCATTCTTTAATAATTTGCACTTTCTTTTAAGTTCTTTAGCTGCCTCTGCCTTCCTTAAATGAAGTTCTTTTTCAATTTTAGTTGTTTGCTTCTTACCAGGCGTACCTTGGCTAATTTTTATTTTTTGACTTGTCACAAGTGTCGGTGTGAGGTCTGTGGAAGCTTAGATTGAATTTTGTTTAGAATATAAATATGTAAAAGCTTGCTTTTTCAGGTTCCACGTTTTTTCTTCTCTACAAAATTTTTTGTACAGTTTATACATAATTGATACACTCAAGCCTGGGCTTAGGTATCTTTGGTTTGGACTACCCTACTATATAATATATTACCCTACCCTACCCTACTATATAATATATAATACCAAAGATCTAACAGATCTAAAGGTCGTCTAACAAATTTACCAAGTTATGAAAAAATAGTTTCGTCGAAGAATCAAGTGATCCATAAATGCAAAGAATGTATAGATTAAGATTCTTGTTATAAACCAATGAAAACTCTAAGAAGAATTCATTTAACAGAATGAACATTTTGTTATAGGAGAGAAATCATTATTTGTAGAAAGAATTAGGGTGCCACCATGAGAATGATCATACCTAGCAATTGTGGTATATTTTTCTAAAAAAAAAGACTCGTTGACTCCAGGCCAGTGCTCGATAACAGCAACTATCGGGAGAAATCCTAATTCCTCTAGAAACAAAAATAATCATCTGTTTTATATCGTATAGAACGAATATTATTCAGAATCATGCTAAAGTTGGCATCACTAAAACTTTAATCATCATAAATAAGTATTTTGATTACTAGGTTCATCGACTTGTTGACATTTAATATACACTGCGCTTCAAAATTAACGCATAATTTTAAAAACCGTGGTAAATCAAATAATTTTAATGTTTTGATTTTTGTGCTAATATAATATTGTTACCACCGGTATATTGTAAAATATATCAAAAGAATGGTAAAAAACGCTGATGTTTTTACCATTTTTCGCAAAAAAATTAAAAACATGCTAATTATGCTTCATTTTATTTAGAATTTAGTTGGGTTGGATTACGTTGTGCTGAACGTTTAAAGGGGTTTTTAAGTTTATTAAATGTTTTTTATTTGAAATGAACCACGAGCAGCAAGAAAATCGAAATTTGTCAGAAAGTGAAATTTCAAAACTGTGAAATGACAGAAATTTGTCAAACTTTTTAACGTCACCCAGTCAACCATTTCAAGAGTGTTAACACGTTTTTCTGTTACTCGAAGTAACTCAAGAAGACCCGGTCAAGGCCTCAGAAGGGTTACAACTCATAATCAAGACCGGTTTTTGACACTTCGTACACTGAGACAAAGGTTTGTTACCATTACTTCCCAACAAAATGAATTTTTGGATCGTTATAACTTTAGAATCAGCCAAAATACGATTAGAAGAAGACTTGCCGAAAACGACCTACACCCTGAAAGGACATCAATTGGCCCATTATTGACCAGAGACCATAGAAGGCAAATATTGCATTTTGCTCGTGAATATGTTGATTGAAATAATAACGATTGGGAAAGAACAATGTTCACTGATGAATCCAGGTACTGTCCAGGTACTGAGCGGCGGCTCAGTAATGGTGTGGGGTTTGATTAATTTAAAGGTTCGTACGGAATTAGAATAGATCGCGGTCGGCTTACATCGCAGAGGTATAAACAGACATTTAAATAGAGCATGTTGTGCCATTTGCACCATTTATTGGAGATAATTTCATGCTTATGCAAGATAATGCCAGGCCACACACGGCAAGAATTGTGCAGCAGTATTGTCAGGAGCTTGGAATTCCTGCCATGGATTGGCCTGCGAGAAGTCCTGATCTCAACCCAATAGAACATATTTGGGACATCATAGGCAGATGACTACGACAACTACGACAACTACCTAATGCACCAAACACATTAGATGAACTGTTTTTGTGGTTGGTTGAAATATGGGATCAAATTGATCAAGAAGAAATCAGAACGACTACTCACAGTATGAGAGATCGTTGTCAAGCAGTAGTAAATGCCAGAGGAGGCAATACTTGATACTAGTATACAGTACTAGTATTTTCTTTAACTTTAAAAATTTCAATGTCGTCATTAATTTATAATGTTAGTTTCTTTAGATCAGTTGTTTGTTTAGATGTTTAGATTTATGATGTTATATTATTAATTTCAATACATTGTTTGTAAAAAAGAAAAGTTTTTGATTTAAGATGTTCTAAACCAACTGTAAAGCAGAAAAGAACAAACAAACATTTTTTCGTTACAACTCAAAATAAGAATTTTAAAATTATGCGTTAATTTTGGAACGTAATTTAAGTCTTAATTGGAAAACAAAACTGTTTTATGTGGAAAAACCTTGCATTTCTTTATTGGACACGTAGTTATAAAAGAATCGAAGTATTCATATATGTGGCTTATTTTAAAAAAATAGTTTAGGGAAATGCTCAGTGCCTAATTTAATTTACCTATAAATTTTTTATATACATATTTTTAACCCATTTGATGACACGATTTACACGACATTTTTTTTCGATAATACAAGATTTTTTTGAATGTTCTTGTTGGATCTGGGTTAAATAATAACAATTCATTGTTGTTTGACATAAAGAAGTTAAATTTTTAGCAAAAAGTAGGTGTACTCATACGAGTACAATGGGCTGATCGGAAGTCAAAAATATAAAACAAAATATTTTATTTTCTGACAATACAGGTACATACTTGGGTATATCCTGTATTATAATCTAACTAGTATGAAATTGTACAAAACAATCACGTTCAATACACAGAGTAACTTCACACCTTATACAAATCCAACGTACTCTTTAATGTCAAAAGCAACATCGAAGTTATTTGTCTATTTTCTTTGGAAAATGGATGCTTCCATCCATTTTTAGACTAATTCGTACAGATCCTGCTAGTCGTTTTCTAGAATAAGTAGATTTCCCAAAACTTCTTAAATAATGACATACTACGTCTCGTTGAAAAGCCAAAAGATCCATTTCTTTATGTTCAGCAAATATTTGTAACTTTCAAGATTTAACAAGCACTGATTTGAGCATGTAGCACAAAAATGCACCACCACCATTTTTCACCTTGTATACTGACTTGGTAGTTATTAACCGATTGGTCAAAGAGATCAACACCTACGATTGAAGCATTGTATGATGAAAAAAGTTTAGGTTGGAGTTCATCAATTTTTCGTTTGGCAGCCCCACACCAACGATTCACTTTTAAAAGTGGTTTAATATTATCCGAATTTAATGCCATTGTGACTACATTCTTGTCCTTCTACTTTAAAAAAAGTAGTGGACTTGTTTTGTCAAAGCGATATTCGAAATATCCACAATTCTTCTTTTTCATTACAGCGGAAGGTAACAAAGTACATTTTTTTATACGATTTTGTCTTGCTGTGCCTGTTGCCCTAAAGCTCTTCTCTGTGAAATCTTTCATCAAATTGAAACTAGTAAAATAATTTCCAAAAAATACTTCGTGGTCAGTAGGCACATCAACGACATCAAGCATTTTTAAAATAACTTGTGATCCTAAAGGCAACGCCGCGACTTTTGATTTATCCACTGATGCTCCACAATATGTGTCAAAATTTTAGCAATAACTGGTTGAACTACAGAGCATCCAGTCTTTGTACCCAAATCTTACTGGCTTTCCCCTTATGAACTGTGTAGATGAGTGATGCTTAAAATACTGTATCATCGCTTCATTAATTGATAAATCTTTGTGAAATATGCCAAATTGTTGAAATTTTTTATTTAGTTTGTTCATCAGAGGCGTTACTTTATACATTCTGTCCCTTGTATCAATTTGCGAATTATCTTCCAAATGTAGGCATATTTTAATTTCTTGGAAACGGTTCCTTGAGATTGAATTAGTCACGAGAGGAACCTGAAGATTCTCATCTCAACACCAATAGTTGCGCTCTAGTGGCAATCTATGGTATCTAGTAAAAAGTAAAATAGTCAGAAATATCTTTATCTCTTCCTGCGTTACATGAAATTGGTGATTTTTATTTTAAGGGGCATATAAATTTGTGTGCTGTGTAATATATTCAATAATTTCATTGTCGAAAAATTTCTCAAATATTTCTATAGGAGATTTAACTCGGATTTGTTCTTTTATATTACCCAGACAACCTTCGTAACCTGTTGTAGATGTCATACTAATATCAGTTATTTCTTCGGTCCAGTCAGATTTCTTGGTTTTATTTTGACCCTTCAGTAAATTTTCACTTCTAATAGCAAGAGGAAGATTGTCTTCTTCGTCGTTATCAGACTTATCACTCATGTAATGAACCTCTATTTCTCCGGGAACGTCCTTCGAAAAGCTTTGAGTCTAAAGATCATTATCATCTATGTCATCATCTATGTCATCATCTATGATCATCCTCATTTTCAGTTTGATAGTCAGTCTCAGGAGGAATATCTACCACTGATACATCTTTATGAGTGGAACTTGCAAGTGCATCTGAAGCTAAATCAAGAGTTCTATAAAGTTTTCCATAAAACCCAATGGAACTAATAGGCGGCAATTCTTGAAAATTTATTCCAATACCAATATTGAACCTGCAACAATACAAAACCAAATAATCAGTTTGATCTCATACAAACCCACTGTACTCAGATGACTTCATTCGGCTCGCGGAGATAAGAATACAACCGAGGTCAAAAAGCCCTGCCTGTCGTAAGAGGCGACTAATGGGTAGGAATCGAGAGGTGGAGAGCCGTCGCCTGAGGTTCGGTTTTGTAGAAACGCACACGGTTGATTAGGCGACACGGTCACTGGTCTACATTCCTAGTATCCGAGACGAGACTCTCGTGGGACCACTCTACTCTCATTCCTCCAAAAGAGCCTGGCGAGGTTGAACGAGCTGGGCTCGTACATACCTCTCCTGGCCTAGTGCCAGACGTGGTGTGGGTGCCCCGGCACGTACCCGTCGGGAGATTCAAGAGTGGTAGAGGAGAGATCCTCGGCGGCGACCTGTCTACGTGCGAGGTGGAAATTCCTCTGCCTGCTTCGCCTATCCGCCCGGGGGTGGGATAACGGGTAGGTGAGGTAATCACAATACAGGTACTACGAGGAAGGTGGAGCCCCACGAAACGTTTCTTGCATACGCGGCGTGGCACCTTTGCTTTGGTGTCGGACTCGTAGGGGCAGTGGATTCGTTAACGGTCGTATAGCCGACAGGCCAGGTAGACCAGGGTCCTGCCAAATTTTATTTGGAGGGCACAAAGCATAGCAATGTACTCAGATGAGTACAGGTCTATTTTGTAACATAAAAACAACAATAATAAAAAAATCTTATACTGAATAAACAATCATTACTAGTACTTACCCTTACAACAATAAAAGTTAAAACAATGATAAATAGTATCAAAATCACATAATAACAAACACTTTAATGATCCAACAGAAATATGGAGGTTAGCTTATAATTACTGCGGCAAAAATTAGGAAGAAGAGCGCCGCCTAGGGTAGACTTTGTGAAAATCTAGTAGATTCTAGGAAGACACCTTATGAATATTTTGATTAATAAAACCATACAAAATGTCCCAAAATCAATCTATGAGCATTTTGGTGACCATATGTATGATGAAGATGCAATCGATGGTCACTCTATGCAACTTTTAAAATTGGTTCTTGAGAAATATTTTAAAATTGGAATTCATCAAGAAACGAGGACTACTTTAGATGCTAACACCGTGCGCATAAGAAGCGTTCTTACTAAGTTTGTTTTATTTCGCAATCAATAAATATTTATTTCTATACCAACGTCTTCTATTATGTCTATTTACCATTTTTATTTTAATATTTCTGTTCGGTAAATAGCTTTCCAATAATTTATACATTTTCACGCCTACTTTTAAATAAGTAGGTATATTTGCAAATAATTTTATGTCAAATGCCAGCAAGAGCTTTGGAATGCTCAATAAATAATTTTGTAGCAGAAACCCTTACTACGTGGAATCTATTGATATTGTATTAAAACAAATTTGTCACAATTTGAATTTTTTTTTTTACCGTAGAATTATTTGATACCTATAAAAAAATTAACCTGAGCTCAACTATATTTTATTGTATTAATTATAAAGCAAATAAAATTGTATTTTATTTTTTCTATAAAAACGTGTTTTTATACATTATTACTACTTCCAATTATTAACTTCTGAATAATTATCCCCGCGAGTAAAAATTCAAGCACGCTTATGCTCATTGAGGAAGTATCACAGTCTATCGATACCCGTTTTAGTCCCCTTTACCCTCTTGTCCAGGAATATCGAAGCTTCAAAACAGTGTGTGTTTAAGGTATCTTATTGCTGGGTCCATCTATGTTTATACGTCCATGCTACTAGGCTATTTTTGCTCCTGTACTTAGACGAGTACAGTGGGACCAAATGGGTTAATTTAGCAATATATGTAACTTGGCTTTTACTTTTTGCTCTTCAGCTTTATTATTTTACCTAATTATTAAAAAAAAAACAAATAAACATTTTAGAATGCTCTCTTGTAATGTATATTTATTTTTAAACATTTTAATGAAATTTATGTTTTAAGTAATTTTAAATATCTCATTTTTTTCTTTCAGGTAAACACTTCCATTTTCACTGCGCTAATCTCCCTAATGCGGTAAGAGCTTTTAAAATAACTAACAAAATCCCATCCAACAGAAGTACATTATCGTGTTTATTAAAATATTAAAATAGCAATTTATAGCTAGCGATGTATTTAATGTATTTCATTTTACAACACCAAAATTTATTTTAATAAAAATTGTGTATACTAATTTCGTTAATCTAAATACATTTTTTTGCAGATTATGCTTAAAATATGAACAATGATATATAGATCTGACAAAACCCCGTTTAATCGGGTAATCTACTATCGTCCAATTACAGTAACTTTGTTTAATAAAATTAAAAACAAAAATTAAACAATTTCTGTTTTTAAAACATCAACTAAAGGAATGCTAGCGAACCAATTATCTGGAGTAATGTTACGCCCAGAATTCTTTATTGTCGCACATATTCTTTTTACAACGTCATTTTGGAAATTGTCTACAGTAAATGGTAATCTGGTGGACGACCCATAAGACCACCCTCTTTTTTATGGTATACATTTTGGCAGCACATTAAATAAAAATTTCGATCCCATACTTTGAGGGTTTGCTTGGAATATATTGTATCCAAGGGCTGTTCCCTAAAAAACTAGGAAGAATTTACAAATTTTGAAGGGTTATATTCCGATTTACACTTTTCTTCGAATTTGTCAAGAAATACGCGGAGAGCGGCCATCCTATCTAGTCTCCTACGTTATTCACGATAGACCTTATCATCAAATTTAATTCACCTTAGAAGAAGTTTTTTTTTTTTGGATGCTTTCTCCACACTGTACCATCTTTGGCCATAAAAATGTTTTCGTCTTGTATGTTATTCAGTAAAACTTCTCCGAACCTTCATTCCTTTCATTATTATCTTTTAGAGTTACTTCATTCTCGTCATCATCGTCGTCATAATATACATCAAGCGATTTCTTCTTCCATGGTGGCTTAAAGTCTTCTTTATTGCTTTTTATAGTCTGGTGTCTAATGTAGCTATTTTTTTCATTAACAGGTGGAATGTATGTACAAACATTTCCTTAAATGTGGCCAGCTTACTGTCAAAGTAGAACCGATGACGTGTTTTTATTCAAGGCAAAGCATTATTCTATTTATCTATCTTTTGCTTTTAATTTCAAAAACATTTAATGCCAAACTATGACTCCTTGCGATTTTACCTAGTTTAATATAATTTTCCGTCGACCGTCCATTTATGATTAATTTTAACACCCCCAAAATCGTTGATTAATGACCCCTATTAATGAATGATTTTCTATTATTGAACGATTTTATTATAGGCAACACAACATACATTGCTTGTATAAATTAATTGAACCACATTTAACGCTCTGTGATTGGCAGTGACCTGTGGTGTAGGCAACCAAACATATACCTATTTATATTGCCACTAAAAAATTTAAAATGAAGTAGCCGCTGTTAGTACTATCAGTCATTGTATGTCGACGGAAAAATTTGGTAACGAACTCGTGAATTAAAATGGCGATTAACAATCTCGAACATTAACGAATATCTCAATTGTTAATCACCCTTATTAATACACTTGTTGGTTAAATAACTATTAATATCCTTAAAAAATGTAATATTTCATTTTTTTCCATTATCATTACATTGCAATCATCATTTCTTTATGGTAAAGGATGGTGAATTTAATTTTAGGCTTAAATTATTTACATTCAGCTGCAGATATTCAAGCCGTTAAATGTATAAACTTAACTGAAAACTTATAGTTTTATTTAATATTTAAGAAAATAAGTTAGACAATAGGCTTTCTTTAATTTGCTTAAAGATCCCATTTGCTTTTTTGCAAAATAATGTCACTCGAAACCTGAGTAGGAGTTATATCCATCTTTGCCTTTCATTTCATCTTTATATTCTTTGTTTCTTGCTCCCAATTCATAGTTTTTTGGGAGAAGTAGGAACTGGTAAACTGCCTGAATGTTGAACAGGTCGAATATCAGATTTAATATTAGGGTATATTACTATTGCTTTGTTTATTAACAATCTAGCCCTTATGGGTGGTGTCAAATAAAAAGAAAGACCGTAGATACAGCATAAGCAACATATCGTTTCATATTTTTCAGCCACTCTCTCAATGTGACTGAACACGTCTCGCTGCATTCATGTGGAGCACATAGGTTATCCTGGTCTCCAACTTTTATTTCAAAGTAATGCTGATGTTATGTCACCACAAATTTGACAAAAACTGTACACTAAATTTACACATTTCCTTGGCATTTTAAATTATTAAAACCGTACTTTTATAAACATGGAAATTTTAGTAATGTACACTAATTACACAATAAACAGTAGCAAACATCAAAACAAGCTTCACTTTTTAACATAACCTCAAAACAACATTAATTGTCGAGTTTTGTAAATTTACAAGTGTGCCAATTGTCAAAAACGAAATATTCCTTGAAATAATAACTTTTATCTTTGAGGAAAAAGTATCTACTGCATCTTTCAAACAAGAGCTATTTGGTATTTTTTACTAACATTTGTTAATTTTGCAGTTAAAAATCCATAAGAAATAGCTGCTATTTTTAAGTCCGAAGCATTTTCATTGTTGGCCAGTGATTTACACATACGTTTACCAAAATAGTGTAAATTAGTACTAGGCAAAAAGCATAGAGAAATATAACACCAAGTATACTTTTAACAGGTAGCTCTTTTTGGCCTTTAGGGGGACATAAAAGAGCAATCTCTAAATACACGACTGAACCGTTAAATGTAGGGCAAAATGGACAAAACGAACGTACAGAGAATCCGGACGAACACCTTTAGTGATGTTCTTTTTCATTTTTATTTGATTCCTATTTAGGATTTGCGTCACCGACTCTTTTAAAATTTCCAATTTCATTCAGTAACGTATAACACCATAGGTTGAAATTCGAGATTAAACACTAAAGGTTTTATATCTCTGTTTAAGAGTAAAGTAGAAATATAAAATTCTTTAGCGTAATTTTTGTACCAATTTAAACGAGAACAAAGATTTACTGAACATACTTTTTAAAAATCTTTCTATTTTTATGTAAAATTTTAAGAGATATGGATATTTGCAGGTTATTTTGTGAAAAATTTACTTATGAAAAACGTTACAAAGGAAAAGATCAAACATTTTAAATAATTCTTTTTGAAATTGACTTCGCTATACAAACTATTTTTCAAAAAACTATATATATATATTTTAAAACATTTTTACATACTCTACTTTTTATTTAATTACAATATTTACAGTTTTACGGGCATCCTAAACATGGCTCTCTCTCTTTCTTCAATCCTGATTACCCATTGGAAGTGTAGAAGTCATCGTTTTGTGTATTGTCTGTCTCCAAAGATCTATCTCTCTGATCATTTCTTTTAACTCGTGCGTTGGGCATTTGCATACTCCTGTAATTTGGCCAATTAATTTTGTTGGGGAGCTTTCTCTTAATCTTCGGCCTTTTACATTTTCAGATAATAATAGATAATAGGTTTTTCTATGTTTTCTGTGTCTGCTCTCATAACATTTATGTCCTAAGTATTTTAATTGTTGAAGATAAACTTTCTGGATAGCCGTTTGCTGACTTTGAGCTAATTTAAAATTGAATTAAAAAAAAAGAAAAATTTTAATTAAAGTAAATTTTAATTAAAATAATAAACATCAAAAATATTAATAACATTATGTACAATCTTTGGTAACATTATATATTTTAAATGGTTTTTACCCTAATATTTTGGTGGCTCAGGCATGGTAACCTGTAAGTATAACCATTTTGCTTTTTTAACCTTAGTCAAAATTTTAAACCACGTTTGCTTTAATTAAATGGTTTATACTTATTTTAGGTATTTTTAACCTGATGATAGAACTGTTGTTCCGAAAACGTTCGTGTTTTTGATGTAGCCCTTTTAAGGGTTTTTATAAAATATACCCATTTACAAAGATTAACCTCTTTTTGTGATACGTGGTATACAGCCAGCTGCAGGAATTATTTTCCTTGTGGATTTTAAAATTGAATTATTTGTTCTGTGATCACTTCACGGAATTCACGCAATAATCTTCTCTAACAAGACATTTCAGTCGCGTCTATATTTCTTCTTTTCGCTTGTCGTAGGGTCCAAGATTCATATCCGTATACCAGTATTGGGAATATTACGCAGTTGATAAACCTCATTTTTAGAGTTCGTGAATATTAAGAGCTCTTTCATATTTTAGCCATCTTTCCGATGTCGACTTTTGCCAGATCATATCTACATTTTATTTCTTTCTGTAGTGACCCTGTGTTTGTGATTAATAATCGCAGATATAAATATGAGCTTATAACTTTAACCCGGTCAATCGTGATTATGTGTGGATGATTGTTATGTAATCTATCCACTATCATGATCTTTGTCTTTGATACATTTAACTGCAGACCAAATATTTGACTTTTGTTTTTAACCAGATGTAGGGTATCAAGTAACTCTTCTTGACTATTTGCAAGAAAAGCTGTGTCGTCTGCAAAGCATAGGTTGCTTATTTTTCGGCTATTTATTAAGATGCCCTTTTCCCATTCTTCAAGCGCTCTTCTCATAATATGCTCCCTCTATATAATATATAATAATTCTGCAGTCAGTATACATTCTTGTCTGATACCTTGTTTTGGATGGAATTCGTTTGAGAGTGTGTCAAGCACTTAAACTGTTCCAGTAGTGTATGCTTATAGTTCAGTTATAAGCAAAATTTAGTACTGTAGTACGCCTACTTTTTTTAGTATCTACCATAAGTGTTTCCATTTGACCTTGTCAAACGCTATAGACAATAAATTGGCTTTAAATTTATTTTATAAAAACTTACTTAGTTGTAGTTTCATAAAGGGCTTGATTTTTCTTCTGGTAGTATCTTCATGTTATCTTTCAAATTGTTCTTCTTTAGGTTATTGTTTTCTTATCAAATGTTTTCTTTATCAAAACTGTCACATGTTAGGTTAATGGCAGGGTATGCTTATCTTGAGTGATATAACATTTAACCTCTTCTTACAGGTTACTTGACATCAACTTCTAAAGGTCAATTTATTGGTTCATGGAACTAAAAGTTGTACTTTGAATTGTTGGCCCTAATAGGTTGGAGACAGGATATCTTGTCATCAGTTTGTTTAAAAGTTGGATTTGTGGTTGTTTTGGGTTGTTTTTTTGAGAAAAAAAGTTGAGATTTTTGGGTTCACATATGCCAAGGGTACTGAATATACAGGAAATTCCTGGATTTAAAACTCAGTTTCACCTCAACAGGATCAGGAATCAATTCTATTTGTAAAATAGGCGCTTATAGCGGATTAAATTCTTGATTGAGAATTATTTTACATTAAGGTCACCTTACATAAACGGTAAGTCCTATCTAAGACCTATTATTCCATCAATCACAACTTAAACACTTTCTAAGACTATTCTTTTACTTTCAGACCTTATACTTTTATATTATATTCTTCTTCTCCTTCAAATCTATTTGGTGTTTACTTTTATTGGCTTCCATACAAGCTGTTCGTCGTTTGGATCTACAACTTCAAGAAGCTGATTGTAGGGTTATTGGATATATAGAAGACCAAGCTATAGACCTTAAGAAGGAAAGTGAACAATAAACTTGGTGAGAATTAACCATTTTACCTTCCCTGCAACCATCTTGTCTACCTTATCATATTTGGGATAATAATAGTCACATATTCAAATAGTTTATCTGTGGTTACATACAACTGATGTATTTATAATAACCTTCTCTTCCACCAGACGTTTAGATAATTGAAACTATTGATATCTTAAATAAAAGTAACCTTAAATTATAATTAGTAGTTTAAAGTATTATTAGATTAAGTTAGATCACAAGTAAAGTTAGATATTTAGTTACTAATTAGGGGTATAGATTACAAGGTTTATTTAATTTAGTTAAGTTAGTGTTAGAAACTTAGTAGGAATAAATTACCACAAAATACAAACGGTGTGATATAATATTAAGTTAGAAACTTACCGTTAACAAAGTAGTGTACACCTAATACACCTAAGGTATATATATATATATATATATATATATATATATATATATATATATATATATATATATATATATATATATATATATATATATATACGCTGGGGTTATTCAAATCATTGTAATAATCCATATTATTTGCTCTAAGCATTAAATTAACCTCACTATTGAATAAAAATTTAAACTATAAACATAAAGTGTAGTTCTGGACAGGTGACAACAACACCTCCGCTGGGTTATGGCTAATGGTCTGATACGTTGCATTATTCGAAAAATTGGGCCATAACATTTTACCCATCCCACTCTCCGGGTATATATTGGATTTAAACCAAATCTTAAAGAGCTGGTCCGACTATTTACCACCTTTAAATTTCAAAATAGAATATTTTGGTAACAAAGTATCAACTGGTTGCCAACTTTCCATAAAAACTGACTGTGGGTACTAAATGTTAATGATTAATTATACTAATGAGTCAAACAGCTGTATGATAGCTTGTAACTTTTTTTTTAATTAAATTTTTATTTCAATATTTTCTATTTTGTTCTTTATTCTCGTCAATTTCTCGTCTTTTTTATTCTGTTCTATCGTCAATTATATGGTCCATTAAATTTTTAAATTTATATTATTAGCTTAAAGCATACAAAGTACACCATTTTATATTTATTCTATTGAAATATATACATAAAACTCTTAGATGATTTTATATTTTTCTTGTTAAACGACTATATGTATCAACGTATACATTCTACGAAATACATAGAGCATACCGCTTTATGGCATCTTGATATTTGTTATGCCGTCTAGTGCAAAAAGATCGACATCCAATCAGGAGAAACATCCTAAAAATGTAAACTTGCGAACATTTTCAACGCCGTCGAATCGTATTCAATTTCGTTTCGAGAAAGTTCACGATGCGTCATTTCTATGATAGGCCCTTTGTGACTAAACTTCCGTTGTCGTATCGTATGGGTCAATATTCTGTTTTGTGTAGACATATAGAGGATTTGAAGGGAATCTAAACATTTGACTTGAATTTAAAGCATGATATGTTAAATTTTATTGGAAAACATTGAAAAAAAAGGTCAAAAACAGCCAAATTTCACTCTAAAGAAGTATTCCAATGGAAACTTATTAGACGTTAAATTTGTTGTTTTTTTTTTGTTTAAAAAATTATCAACAAATGTTAAAATCTTTTATAATATTAAAATTTAAAAAAACAAACATTCAAAGGAGTACAAAAACATTTGAAAAATTTACAACAGAAAAGCTGCAATTAAAGATGGGGTGCCAAATGAATTGTTGAAATATGTTGGAATGGCAGTGAGGGAATAACTGACAACGATAATTAACAAGACTAGAAGACACGATAAAAGACCAGAAGAATGGAGGACAAACGTGATAATCCCATTAATCAAAAGGGCGTTAAGATACAACCAGAAAACTACCAGATGGTTTCAATTTGCTAAATACTCCCCTGAAATTTACAACTAAAATTTTGCTAGAACTAATAAGTCAGCTGAGCTTTAAGGTTGTGTACAGAGGGAATATTCAGGACAGTAAGTTGTAAAGTGAGAATAGTCATAATGATTTAAAACTTCCAAAGAGAAAGAAATTCGACGAGAAGTAAGTTATCATACGTATAATTAAGTATACTGAAAAATTTGGCGAGAGCGCAAATTTATTGTAATTTTGGTAAAGGAAAGATCCTTCGCCATAACCATTACTAACTATTACCATAACCATTACAAACCATTACTAACTAACGTCGTAATGATTGCTAGTTCTTAGAGTATAATGTCTTTATTGTGTAATTTTTACAAGGTAGCAGACCAGGATAAACAGATTAGATGTTTTGTTTGCATTAAAAACCCTGTTACGTATTCTTATACCAAAGTAAAATTCCATTGTAGCGATGGTTCATGGAGAATGAAAACGATGTAAAATCACAAAGACTAAACTGGCTTGGCCACTTTAGTCTGAAATGCCAGATATTCGAGCTGTAAAATTAGTCCAGAGATGGAAACCTCAAGGAAATAAGACAAGACAAATCCCCAATGATAAATGGATAGACGATGTTAAGGTAGATCTGAAAACCATGAGCATCAGACAGTGGCGAAAGAATATATCCGACAGAGCAGAATGGAAGATGGTTGTTAAGCAGGTTAAGACCCACAAAGAGCTGTAACGTCATTTGAAAAAAAAGAAGGATAAAATAGTATTAGAAAAGGAGTTGATATAATTTTGGATAGATAAATGGAAAATGATGTAACAGAAGTTACAGAACGAGTCCAAGAAATACCGTCAGTAAAATTTAAACATGAATAAAATAGTTAAGTGTTTTATGTCTATAATTCGGTTGGTCTGGAATATAAGAAAAGCTTTCTATGATTAATTAGAAGATATATGAAAAAATGTTTCATTCCAGAAAAGGGTCATATTATGACACTTGTATCATAATATGGAAATAAATCTAGAAAAGACCGAATATTTAACAACAGAGCAAGAACCAGTAAGAAACTTGGAAGTGGACGATAATAGGGAAATTAACGGCACTGACAAATTCACATATTTAGCATTCATACTCTCAAAAAATGGAACCACCGAGCAAGAGATAACCAGCAGATTAGCACAGACAAGAACATGTATTAAACAAATGAACGGGGTACTGTGGGATAGACAGATTACCAGAAATATAAAGAAGAGAATTTATAACACCTTGGTACGCAGTATAATAACCTATAGAGCAGAGAATTGGGTAATAAATAAACGAAACAGGTCCAAAATCACAGCAACTAAAATAGAGTTTATGAGAAGAAGCTGCAGAGTGACAAAAATGGATCGTATCAGAAATGAGGAGATAAAACGAACAATGGCAGTAGAACAAGACATACTCAGCTACATCGAAGAAAAACGTTTAATTTGGTATGGACATGTGAGAAGAACAGATTATACAAGGTAGATAGCAAAGATTTCGGATTGGAGCCCAATAGGGAGGAGGAACAGAGGTAGACCCCGAAGATCATGGAGGGATGAAGTGGACGAGGCCATGAAAAGACGAGACCTTAGAGATGTAGAATGGCAGAACAGAAAGAACTGGAGACGTTGGCTGAAAGAAGGAAGGCAGCGACAGTTGTAAAAATCCTTATAGAGATAGATAGTATCATAATACAGATGTAGGTCAATCTAAGAGAGGATATAAAGCATTACATGGAGAATGAGACTTTGGAAATATAAATTGTTTTATTTGTATTAAAAACCCTGGTACGTATTCTATGTCAAAATAAAAAGCTAAGACACCAAACGTAAATAGGTTTTCAAACTGCTATAGATTGGCAACAATGCGTTTTTCTTGTTTTTGTCCTTATTTTTGTTTTTATTACTTACACTGCTTCTTTCTAAACATAAATAATCACTTTAAATTTTTAAAATAAATTTTAATCACTTTTGATTGCTTTATAAAAGTAAAGGGTGTTTTTTGAGAGGTATAGAAATGTAAGTTCATCACACTTTTTTAACTGTTTTTAAAAACCTAAATTGGAAATATAAGGGAATAAACATCAATGGCCGCTACCTCAGTAATCTACGATTTGCAGATGACATAATCCTGATAGCTACTGACCTACAAGAAATGCAAACCATGCTTTTAGAACTAAATACCGAATCTTCTAAAATAGGACTGACAATGAATTTAAACAAAACAAAAGTCATGCACTCCGAAGACACCGTGACAATAATAAACGATAAAGTTATAGAAAAAGTTGAAGAATATATATACTTAGGACAAAAAATAATACTAAATAGGGAAATTCAAACTAAAGAAATAAAAAGAAGAAGAAAGTTAGCTTGGGCAGCATTCGGTAAACTGAACTATATACTCAGAAATCAACAAATTCAATTACATCTTAGATCTAAAGTTTTTGATGCATGCATTATTCCGACATTAACTTATGCGGCACAAACATGGACAATCACAAAAAAGAATATGAATATACTTAGAGTCACTCAACACGCGATGGAAAGAGCAATTCTAGGTATATCACTTAAGGACAAGAAAACAAACACATGGATAAGACAGAAAACCAAAGTCACCGATGTGGTGCAAAAATCATTAAAGTTGAAATGGGAATACGCTGGACATGTAGCTAGGAGCGATCTAAACAAATGGCACAGATCAATTTTAACCTGGAGACCATACCAACACAAAAGACCCAGAGGCAGACCTGCTATGAGATGGACAGATGATCTGAAAAGGACTGCCGGGAAAAATTGGCTACAAGTAGCGTACAATAAAAAACAATGGAAAGGAAGACTTGAAGGGGCTTATGTTCAGATGTGGACGTGAATGGCTAGACGAAGAAGAAGAAGAAGAAGAAGAGATTTAGGTAAGGTTATGTTTGGCATTGCAGCATGAATAGACTTGACTCCCGAACAACGCTTCTAAATTGTACAAATTTATTTTGAAAATTGTGGATCTGTCCGAAATAGGTATCGCGCACTACTTCCTTTTTTAGTCAACATCATAGTCCATCAGAGAAAGAAATTCGATTAACCATGGAACGTTTTTGCACCACGTTTACTCTAAATGATAATATGCATCCACAGGCACGTCGTACATTGCGTACAGAAGTTGTTCCTGCTGTAGAGCGTAGCATACAGGAAGACCCGAATCAGTATATCTGTAATCGTGTACAGCAGTTGGATACGTGACCATCCACTTTATGGAAGATTTTGCGGAAAGATCTTGCTTTGTTTTGATCTGGGCTTAGAAGATCCAACTTACTCAATCACGCAAGAATTGAAGGTACCGTTCGCGTCATAAAAAACTGGTACAACTCTTATAACCAAAAATCGTATTTTTTAAGTTGTGTACGTTGATCTTGTCACATGTGTCATTCCAATTTCTAGGGCACCGTTGCCAGTTCAACGAAAATATTATATAAAACCGGCTAAAAGCAGGGCTGTGCGCATCGAGCAAAAAGACAAAAGAGGGAATGTAAAGGTAGTGGGGGCAAAAATATTGTTAGACAGGAAGTGCCATCTTGAGAGGCCAAATTAAACAAGGAAAGAGAGTCTTTCCTTGTTTAAGAAATCAAATTTAGTTGGGTTATGTTATTATTTGTTCCAACTGTCACATGAAATCTTATTTATATTGAAGTTTTTTAACAATTGTTTCACATTTTAGACTGTTATCGTTAATATTTAATTAAATTTTTCTCGTCTAAGACACATTCTGAAAACTATTTTATAGCTACTGTTAATAAGTGTCGGAAAATTTAAATTTGGCGCATTTGCATTTTCGGATATGTCCACCATCAGAGGCCACTTTTTTGGTCGCCTTTTCATAACGATTAGATTCCCTCTTTTGTCTTTTTGCTCGATGGCTGTGCGACATACCGCCAGTTTTGAGTGAACTAAAAACCCATAGTAAAGTACCCATACATTGATTTGTGCCTTATTATAACTTATGAAAATATTTCGATTCAAAAATAATTATAGATAATCAATCTAGCCATAACTTTAAATTATTATAATAAAATATTACAGTCGGATATTAGATTGTAACTGTCACGTTTTGAAAAGCGTTTTTTTGCCTCGGATATTTTATAGTTTATAATACGTAGGATAAAGTATAATATTTTTTCACATTTATCGTTCTTATACTAAATAATAAATTAATTTTGGTATTTTGCCTGTTACTAAACTTATTAACACAAAATACAGTTCGTGTTCGGTAGGCAATTGAAGCATACAATTACAGTAGACGCATTCCAATGTTCTCTGTGCCAATACAGATCCTTTAAACATTTTGGATATTAACTCAACCCTATCTTTGGTTATTAAATTAATTAGATACGGTTTTTTGTTGTTAATGATGAAAATAATAGGTACCTATCTACATTACAATACAATTACAATAATACATTTTTGAACGTTATTTTTTTTTTTATTTAGATTGTGTAATTCCGTTCCTTGTGTCCAGTCTGAACACAGGTTTACATTGGGAAAAAAAAGTGTACCAGTTTTATACGACGGGAAGTGTACATCATTAACTAGCAAGGCGTAGATTCGTATATTAGGTAAGTTGGTCCAAAACGAGATTGCCGTTGATTCCGATTTTCATAACCGAGTTTTGTTTAGTAATTAAGCTCATGTTTTTCTTAATGTTTTGCTCCCAAAAATTCTCAATTGATTTTCATCAGTGATTGAAAGGGTCCACGTTTCACAAGCATATTGACCACTGGTCTTATTACTGTTTTATAGATTTTAAACTTAGACTGGTGATTCAGTAGCTTACTTTTCATTAAGTCTTTGTATGCATAAAAGTACTTATTGCCGCTAAGAATCTGTGCTTTTCGCGTTTTTTTTTTTTTCATTTATATTGAGACAAAATGTAGCAGTTCAAAAATCCCGTTCAAAAGTTCCCGTTTCAAATCTATAGCTTTTTCAGTTAATACCATTCTGTTGCAGCTCATTTTGACAACATCATCATCATATACGCATATTTGAGTAGATCTTATACGAATACAGAATGCAGCCGTTTATTTTGAGTTTTTTTATAATAGATTTTAAAGTTAGATTAAAAAGTATTGTTCATACGGAATCAGCTTGCCTAACTCCATTTTCAATTTCAAATGCCTCCGTCATCTGTCATTTTCTTTGTTTGGCACTTTTCTCTTTTCTTACCATTGATACTTTTTGTTTTATCTTCTTTACGACTAAAAAATGACCCGAATCGAAATTTGCATTTCTGTAAGAGCTAACATCTAATACGAAGGTTGACCATCGCTTCATCATCCAGCCTCAAGAGTCCACTGCTGAACATATGCCTCTTCCTCATGTTTCCAACCCCGTCTATCTTGCGCCGCTCTTGCGACCATCGCTTAGATAATAATATATTATCAATTTAGTTAACTTTCTTAGTATCAGGTATCATTCAGCTTCATTTAAGAATATTTTTGTGAGAGAAGCACGTACTAATTATTCTAGTGTATTAGTTTGTTTGCAATTGCCAACTGTGTCGCTTTGATACGGTTTTTGCTGGTAGTATCGTATAAACTATACTTATCAAAGGATTCTGCATATATTGGCTCTTTTAGCAACTTGGTGTCCATATCATCCACGACTATAACTGCATCTCCTTTTTGTACGTTTTGACAATCGTAGTTTGGTCGTAGAATCGATCGGTTACTAGTTCATCTGCTGCTTCTGTTGGGACATAAATGTTAATAATTGTAGTATTATAAAATTTAACCCTTAGGCTTATTTTACATTTTAGTCTACATAGTATATCCAATGTATTTTACTTAGTGCTTTTGCGCTTTGTTGTTTTGTTCACTTCGTCCCTTTAATGCAAAGAAAATTTATTCTCTGCATACTCTTACTTCTAAGTGTTCAATCACAAATTAACCCCTTAATTTGTAATCTCACATTATTCTTAACTTCTTAATCTATTATAGTTTCACCGTGTATAAGTGACATTGTAAAACGATATCGAGTAATATTTTAATAATTAGTTCATTTACCTACAACTAAATAAATTGCCGAATAATATATTTTCTAATTGAACTTCCTAAGTGTCGCAATTAAGGCGTAGATTAAATTGTAGTGTAAGCAAAGTTTGTTAGTATGGTATGACAGGAAGCAATAACCTTTGTGCTTAGGTATAAAATATTTGTGAGATTATAAATTGGGGATTTGAGCTCATGTGAGCGCAGTCTACATACAGTCAATCATAAGTAGTTACCTAACGAACATCATATTGTGTAATTACCAGTAGCTATCAATAAATCAACACTTTTACTCCACAACTCTAATTTTATTAAACCTATTATCGTCGAACGATTAGAAGCGGACAAAGGGGCATTTACAAACAGATTCGAACCTCAAATCCAAGTTCGAAACTTTCCACTAAGACTTCCAAAATTTCACGATCCTCCCCTGATTTTTTTATTTTCCATAGTGTTTTCCCATATGTCTCTAGCATATTATTACAGGAGATGTTACCATTTTAATATAATTTTTGTGTTATTGTAGAAAATCCTCTCATCTGTAACGAATCTTCAGTTTATTACCATTGGTACCATTTAATACGACACAGCATATAACATTTATTTATTCTCGTGATTTTATTAATTTTAAAACAGTTGTATTGATTAAAAATTATATAAGTCCGCTATTCAAACCATATCATAACATTAATAATTTTTAACATTTAATAAATAATAATGTTGATTTATCATTACTTCGATTTGAACGATTTCTTTTTAATATATATTAGTATAAATACCAATTTTCTAGTAATTTAATGTTAAAATATATATTCTTAATCTCGAATAGTAGTGGAAAGCCGTTTCGGATAACATTTTCGCTTAGAACGTTTCTCTAGTATAACGATATCCAGACATTTCTCACTAACAATCTCATGGGAATACTGTAAATATATACTTCTACTAGACGATATTAAATTATAAATTCTTTTAGTATTCATTATTTTAATGGAAACTTTTTATTTAGTTTATGTTTTATTTGCTCAATTCGAATATTAGTATATTGTTAAGTAGTTTTCCTCATTTTATATACATATACACTCTATCCTTATTGTTTTTATTAATTCTCTTGAGATATTAACTAATAATGCTAATTTTAGCTTTGACTTCTTCATTTTTGTGTGTAAACTTCATGTAAACTTTGGCGTTAACTTCTACACACTCTTTTATATTTTGTTCATAATTTATTAGCTTTTAGAAAACTGTTTACTGTTATTTGGTATTACCTAGACGTATTCCAAGACCATGTCTGCTTTATTTACTTCTGGCATTTTTAATTCCATTATCAGCTTCAGCAGTTATATCTATGATGTCTATATAAATTTAACCATGCTGTAATTTATACTTTTTCTTTGGTATTTACACTGTTGGGCAAGGTTTGCTCAACCCTCTCTTTTGGGCTTATACCGAAAAGAAAAAAATGTTTCTGTAATATTGAGTAACACAATACTAAATTAACAATAAAGAATGACAACAATTAACAAAACTTTAAAAGCAGAAAGAAGCAACTTAAACTAATATCGCGTGTTTCCCCCTCTACTTTTAATTACAGTTTTACATCGCCTAGACATGCTGGATAATCAGGCGGGTTATTCTGTTTTGATCTATGGAGTTTCAGATAGCAATAAGCATAGTTTCTATATGTTGCAGGAAATCAGGAAGGGGTTGTCGAAATTTTAATTGCCTATCGACAATATTCCATAAGTGTTCAATAGAATTCATGTCGGGACTGTAAGGGGGCCAATTCAATGTGTGAATATTTACCTTACCTCAATATTCAGTAAGTACACTAAAATTTCTGTAATGTACCCATCAGTCTTTACAAAGCTTGCACATAAAGACACCACATCCGTTATTGCTGTCAAGGAAATTCTACCCTTAAACATATAGGGCCTCCATTAAACACATTAAACTTATCTCTCTTGCGTTGCACTGTGCATACCGTTCACCTGGTCGACGAATACCTGTTAGGCAGCGATTACATTGAATAAAAATTCGTACGAAAATGTATTTGTACGAATTCGTATGAATCAGTTCTTGAGTATTAAAGAGGCGTGTGTGATTATACTAGACAAGTTCATTTTACTAACGACTACAGAGTTTTATGTTGTTGAAACATCGCCATTAGTGAAATATTTTTTAATAAAAATATTGAGAGTCACATTTCGAAGTACTTAAATTTTCGAGGGTGCATAGCATAGCACCAAAGCATAAACTGATATTAACATTAAGGTAAGTAAAAGTTATGTAATTATTTTAGAAACGTATATTTTTATTTACAAGTTATGCAAAATCATTTGGCTCAAAGTTGGTTTAATAGCCTGCTGCGGTACTATCCGTACATTAATAATAGATTGTATGGAAGTTAGATTCCTCTGGTTCCTGTGCAGGCATCGGTGGCTGTGAATACTCTGTTAAGGTGGCACCATATACCGATGATAGAGTTGTGATCGAAATAAATTGACCAGAAGTTAATTGGTGATGACTTGCAGGTAAAGAAACAGCTTCATGTTTCTGCATAATCAAGTGTAAGATTTTGGATTTAAGGGACAGTTTTCTATAAACTGGCAGGGATTAAATATACGGGATAAGACTTAATAGAAAGTAAATGTCATTATCCTACTTCTACCTAAAATGCTGCTTAGAATGTTGCAATTTGTCTTTTTTAATATATGCATATGTCCTTAAATAGCGCTATCTTTAACAATTTTTGCTTTTTTTATAGAGGATTATTGGGAAAATGGAAATTTACTAATTGTGTAGGAGCCATTGAATAAAAGCATATTTAAATTAAATATTCTGGGAAATCTGGTTCATTATATTTCAATTAAAAAAATATTTTGTCGTTATCTTTAAAGGTTTGGTAGATGCGCAATACATAATAGTAATGTCGTGAGAAGTAGTAGTAGCCCTGTTAACCTTTTGTGTTCCAACGTTTCTATCGCATGTTATTTTTAGGTTTATAATATCGTTAATGGTCTTTGGGCTTCCCTTTAAATCAATAATTATATTTTGTAACAAGCAAATAGATTTTACAATTAAATTCACTTTGTCAGCAGCAACTTTTATTTCCGTTTTTAGAATTTTCCATTTTAAAGTTATTATAACAAAGGCGCATTAAAAGGCACAAAGGCAGTAATAAAATCTTTTAATATTGGCTTCATATTCTTGTTAGCTTTCGTTATACCTTGTTTTGATATAGAACTTTTTAGCAGACTTTGAAAAAACTGCTTTATAAGCTGCTGTCTTTATCTTGCCTCTGCGGGCATCCTCCAGAAAAAATAGGTTTTCCATGCTTTTTGGTCATCAAATATGGGTGATTATAATTTTGCTGATTCTAATTGTACCTGGTTCAATGATAGAAGATGATAAAGTTGTTGGTTTAAATTCGAAGTTAGTTACTAAAATAGTATAAGATAAAGAAGCTTTGGTAATAATTTTTCTTTTTTATTTGTCTGTCCAAATTAGATTTTAAATCGTTTTGTTATTGTTTTAAATGGTTTTGAGATTGTTTTAATTTATTTTTTAAATCGGTTTTTACATTGTTTTGTTATTGTATTATTTAATCTTATAAATCATTCTGTTGTTTTTCTAATTTATCTATTTTCTACGAGCTATTTAACTTATAAGCTGACTCCAACTCTACTGACTGAATGACTGACCTCTAACTAAACATTTTTGTAAATTTAGGACAAATTACTCATGATTTCTACCGCTACTTTCCACTTTTCTCTTCCTCTTATTGTCCACGCTTCTTTTTCATTTCTTTCCCTTCTTTACTATGCTTGTTCTTTATTTCTTCCTTTTCTTGTCTGCGGTTTTCCTTTACCCTCGTATGCTGTATCTTTCCCTATTTCACTTCTTGTGTAGGTTCCTCTACATCTTCTGTCATTTTTAAAAACCATGCAGGGGATCTGGACGCATCCATTTCTTTATTAAACTCAGTAGATCTCGTATCAACCAGTCATAATTGTTTATTATTTCTTTAATGTTATCGATGTCACCAATTTAAGGTACACTTTAAATAACTGTATTCAACACCAACAATATTACAATACCTACTTTATTTCATGACAACTATAAACTTCAAAATACGTCTGTTACTTAAACTGTCAACTTCTATGTTATTTTCTGACATTCCACACATTACTAAACATTTTGGAATTTTTAATGACATTTGTGTCATTTTAATGATATTTTTTTAAGAAGTATTATTTATTTTTAGTCAAGAGAATTTTTCTATATGGAATAATTCTCACGCAACGGTAGTAACAATATTCATTCTTTAATTAATGTTAATGTTATTTAATTTATGAAAATTGTTATTTACAACTTAAATTTAAATGGGGTAAATTTTAAAGATAAAATAAATTTCACAAACTTAAGACTTTAATTAACTGATCTAGTAATTAAACTTTATAAATAAAATAAGCTATGTGCGATCGTAACATCGCTTTAAGGATATTTTGTTATTATTTATAATAAAACAACTTTAAAACAAGAGCTTCTATCAGGCAAGTAATAAAAACATATGGTTGGTGTTAATTAATACCACATATTCGATCATATCTCCAAAACTTCTTTGATGAGTTAATAAACTCACAACAGGATGTAAATGTCAGAAGCAGCCTACTATAGTTAATATGTTTAATCACTAACAGAAATTTTTAATATGTAAAAATAAAATATATAAGAAGGTTTTTTCCTATTTCACCAATAATAGTACTATTTAAATTAAATTGTTTATTAAAGTAGCACTTTAACCCTCTAATGCATCAATTTTTGTTCGAGCTGAAAAATTCAGGAAAGTTAAATTTTGCATTTACGAACACAAATGTACTGAGGCAAAAATTGATATTACTGCCAGGTGTACCTCTAAAAGAAAAAAACAGACATCCGCCTTGAGGCGGACTTGTGCAGTAACCATGCATTAAGTTAACCTTATGAAGTTTTTTTTTAATTATCAAACCAAGCAAATAAAAACATATTGAATTTATTGTTTAATATAAAAATCCTAAAAACATGTTTTTGTGGTTGAATTACATAAATATAAATTGCATTTTATACAATATGCTTGGGTTTCGGATGGGCATTTAGGAAAGTTGCACTTCTTTTTTATGTTGTTTTTATCTTGTCGAAAGATATGCTCTCTTTCGTGTTCTTGCAGTGGTTTTAGGTGAACAACTGGAAGGTTGGCTAACAGGTCGTTTGACTGGAGCCATGCCACACACGTAGAGTGATTCAGCTACTTGTGTTCTGAAAACTGGCAACTAAATTTTCTGTTTTTGGGGATGAATCCTGTGATACAGTAGGTAAGCGTTGATCACCGCCACATCTATGAGGTGGCAAAAAAATACGATTATTCCATTTTCTGGTCTCCATATGAATGCAATACCGACCTAATAGTCCATTCATCAAATCAACATCTCCCATATCGATAGCCTAATGCTGACAGATCGTAACCCACAAAAAATTGAAAATTCATATTTTTGTGTCAAAGGCAACCAAACGTGCATCCCTATATGCTGTTAAATTCTCGTAACCTAAATAAAATAGTAAGGTGGCCATTCCCGCGATTTCTAACAAGTCCTAACCCGCTCGCGTTGTTTGTTTACTTCCAACTCATCTTATCCCACAGTGTAGCTTGAATCTTGTGAATAGTACATCCAATCACACGAACTTTTATATAACGGTAGACAAACTCGATAATATCACAACTGAACCAGACTATCAAAGATTGAAAGAACAACTCCTTGCTGACTATTTGAAAGATAAAGTACCTCAGAACAAAAGAGCCGACCAAAATCTTGGCGAAGTTTTTGAAGAAAAACCCCATTATAAAAATGAAGATCAATGATCCAAAAGAAAAACTGACAATGAAAATTTAGACAACGAACAACACGAGATAGAAATCAACAATGAATACTTACAAGATAAAGGATCAGAAGAAGCTAATGACGCAGAGCTGGGCGGTCAAAGAAATGTACAAGAACCCAAAGATATTGACTTAGAAAGTGAGAGGCTCAAAGAAAACATCGAAGATTCAGAAGATCAAGAAGTCCGATTAATGAAAAGGCGCAAAATTGCGAATCAGGAGAACTGGGATAAAAACAAGACAAAACAGTCAAGAATGTTAGGAAGGGAATATACTGGTTATAGAAGGCTAGAAAACATTGTGAAACATGATATTCTACGCCCTGAACGTAAAATGAAGCCAGCCTGTGTCTCGAAGTTTTGCGCTAACGCGCCGACTCGCTTTTGCCAAACAATATCAGAAAACTTAAGAAAAGAAATATTTTTAAAATTTTGGGAAATGTCCTGGAAACAAAATAGGATGTTCTTCGCTCATATGGTTACATACAAGGAGAAAAAAAGATGTTATGTAGATGGACCTTCCAGGCGAAGTGGTACCTACGAGTACTTTCTGGCAGTAGTAAAAGGCGATAAATTACAAGTCTTCAAATTGATGTTTCTTAACACACTAGGAGTAGGAGAAAAGATGGTACAGAACTGGGTAAGTGCGGCACGAAAAGATGGATTTCTAGAAAGTTGTGACATAATGCAAACAAGGATCAAAGAAAAAAAGAGTCTACACCAAAAGCAAAACAGGACATTTTGCGAGTACAGAATTTACGATAGTTTCTGAACAGGCTGCCTAAAATAGAGAGCCACTATTGCCGCAAGTCTACTGGAAAGTTATACCTGGAACATAATTTCAAATCGAAAACTGAAGTATATAATATTTTTAAAGAACAATGTAAAGACAGGGAGATACCATTATCAAATTGTAAATTCTCTACAAAATTTGACGAAATGAATTTAGCATTGTTTAAACCACGCAAGGACCAATGTGATATATGTTCATCTTACAAGATGAAACAGGTTACAGATGAACAATACGCATCCCACATTAGAGCAAAAGACCTAGCACGCGTCGAAAAAGAAACCGATAAAACCAGAGCCATCCGTAAAGAAATTTACTGTTTTGTCGTTGATATGCAGGCAGTCAAATTGTGTCCAGTGTTACAAGCTAGTTCTTTGTACTATAAAACAAAGCTACAAGTACATAACTTTACAGTATATAACTTGGAAAACCATCGCAGCATGAATTTCGTTTGGAATGAGACTGAGGCAGACCTTGATTCATCTGTATTCACTACGTGTTTAATAAAACATCTAGAACAATATTTGACCTTTGAAAAGAAAAATGTTATAATATTCTCGGACGTCTGTGGTTATCAGAATAGGAATGTCGTCCTTGCGAATGGTTTATCGATTTTAGCTTCCAAGTATGAAGTCGAGATTGAGCAAAAATTTCTAGCAAGAGGCCACACTCAGATGGAGTGTGACTCTACTCACAGTCTAATTGAACGAAGACTAAAAAATCGGCAAATATTCCTACCCTCAGTCTATATTTCGGTAATATCAGAAGCCAGGAAGAATCCTGCACCTTTGGAGATTTGAAGGTAAAAGATCTTAGAGGCTAAAAATACCTACCAAATGGGAATATATTATACAAAGTGGCGCGTGATCAAAAATATGAACTTTATTCAAATAGATTAAAAATAACCACAAAGAAAAAGAAATACCTTCAAGATCTAAAGTCTGTATTACCTGCAGATGTGCACTACTTCTATGATACGCTGCCTCACGAAGGCTTAATCACCAAAGACAATAACAAAAATCAAATAAAGAAAGCCAAGATTTAAACTTATTATTTAGTTATTTTATTTTAATTATTCCTAAAAATGTTAACTGTAACGTTGTTTAAATGGTATTTGCTTAGTTTGCTACATTTTATTTAAAGTAAACACACATTTGTATCTGTTTTTATTTGAAATTAATAAAAATAAAAAACTAAGGATTATGATTTAAAATGACGTAAACCACACTTTTATGAGAACACCTTGAGTTATAATAACTTACTACATTTTCTAAGAGTTCGATATACTCGTAAGCCGCCATGACGTTGGTTACAATATGTCGTATTCCTTAGTACCCTGATAAAAATTAAACAAATTTATATTTTTACAATAAACTCACTTAGTAGCCATTACATAATTATTTATTTAAGAAAACATTACACAAGCAATCTTTTATAATTATGCTATACAGTTTTTTTGTGCCTCTTATAAAATTTTCTAAAATTGGGTTACGACCTATCAGCATTAGGGTATCGATATATCGATTATATTCTTTGATGATCTGTGGGCAATCGATTTAATCGTGAACTCTTTTTTTTTCTGTCCCACCGTCCAATTTTTTGGGACTGTACGCTATCAGTTTTAGATGCAAATGGTTTTACGCCAACATAAGTCGACAAAAGTCATCTGTTTGTATGGTTTCAAAATACAGAGGTAATATCTATACCATTTGCGTTACCAACAAATTCTTCTGAATAGCCACGGACAACTTTCTTCTGTTGCAAATCTGCGTCGGTCGATAATTTGCAATTGGGTACTGTGTTTCTTCTCACTGTTCCCAAGCTGTATATTTCTTTACTTCGGAGATAGGTAAGCACGCCCAAAGACGTCTAGAAATTGTCAAAGTATAAAATGTGATTTACAAAATTTGAAATGTGCTTTGATAAGCGAACCAAAAAATTCGAGGCAGATCCAAGATCTAAAGTGTCGTCCAATATTATGTTGTCTCCTGCACCAGTGTAAATTTGGAATGAATACGAAAATCCAGAAGTATCACAAAGGCAAAAAAATTTTAAGCCTCACTTATGTGGCTTGTTGGGCATATATTGTCAGAGGTCACTTCCAGTGATCTTTGTAGCGCACATTTGTTTATCTACGCACAACCTAGAAGGAATAGGGACTGCTAGGAACCTGTCATTTAAATGTTTCACTAGCGGACGAACTTTATGCAGAGGATCGTATCCAAGGTTACCCTTTTCCACAGCTATTGAGTTGTCATTATAGTGTAGATACCGGCGTATCCATTCAAACCGAAGCAAAGGCATAATCTGACGAATTGTCTCAAAAGAGTGTTTTCCCCAATATGATCGGAAATTCGGATAACGATAAACAGATAATATATATAAGAATGCCAAAAAATGTTCGAATATCGTCGAACTCGATGCTGAATTTTGTTTGTATATTATATTGCCGATCATACAAGTTTGTTTGCTTCACTAGATGATCAACCATTGTGTTGTCAAGTAAATAAAGAAATCATTCGTTTGGAGTGGCTAATTTCTTATTTTTTTCTGGAAACTGTTCTTGGCCTGAAATACCACCTCATTTGCATTAAGTTGTAGGTGTTTACTTTCCCAAACAATAGATTTAAAATCGCTAGAATCATTTTTCATGGAAGCAACATTACCTGTTATACCACGAACTGCTACTACTGGACCACCTTCTTCTTTCGCTAATTCTGGCGTTCGAGGACATTTCTGTTGTCGAAATGGTTGTGAGACTCCCCGCACTGGAATTTCTTCGGATACACTTGATGCTTGCGACACCTCTGATACCCCTAGTGGATCTGTATGGGATTGCTCTTGAATTATCTGGGCAACTGTTAAATATGAACTATTCAATTCCTTTTCATCAGCGCTTAAATCATCAGCATCCTCAGCAACAGCCTCAGGGCGTGTAAACAACGATAATATTGTGCTTGGTTTAATTGCTTATCTTAAATAACCGGCAAAATACATGATTTTGCTAAGCAATATTTTCTACTGATTTCCATCATTCATGGCATATGGTATTCTCACCGAAAAACAAATAAACTGTCGTTACTATAATTAAAATAGTTTAAAATAAAATTATCTTTTGCAAATACTATTTATTTAATTAAAATCATTTTCTCTAATTTTCATCTCTTGTTTAGAATGGGTACTTTTGTCAATTACGTTAAAAAACATTAATTTTAATTCATGTCTGTGGAAACAAAAATACAAATAATATAACCCTGAATGGTGCTTGTGTTCATCGTGGCATCGCCGCGCTTCTATCGTCCATAAGAAATACATGGCCCCTTTCTCCGCAATGTTATTTTCTTAACGTGGAATGCTCTATATGTGTTTTGGTTCTATTAGTTCCTTTACCTCCGTTCTTTAACCTCTTATGAAGTGCCATATTTCCTTTTGCAGACCGTAAAAATCATGTTCCATTTCTTTTGAAAAGCGTTCCCAGTGATCAGTTTTTATTTTTGCTACAAGTGCATGTAATTCGTTTCTAATTGTCTTGTAACTATGGTATGCCTCTTGTGATTTGGTTGACATGTACTTTAGGTAAGCTATTTTCTTTTCTTTGCATTTTTCCTTCACTTCTGTACAAAACCATGGAGTACTTCGCCTTGGAACTGATTTATTTTTATTTATATTTCTTTCACCAAGAACTTCCTTGGCCAAGGTTAAGATATTAGACTTAAATTTTGCCCAGCTTTCTTCAACTCCATCACTTTCTGTGATATATGTGTTTCTGTTTTTTTTTTTCGGTTATTCTTTTTTGAAAAAAGTATTTTGCGGAGTCATCCTGTAAGCTTTCGACTTTTATCTTTGTGTTGTATTCTGGTGTTTTGTTATCACATGATTCTAATATATGTCAAAATACTTATCAGGAAATTCGTTTCCAGTGTTGTGGAGAAATTTTGCTGGAGGGAATGGAACTTTTCTGTTAGGAACGCTTGTCAGTATTTGCCCTCGGCGATTGCATGACGTCTTTAGTATTTGTTTGACTTGGTTATTCGAGCCTGCCATAGGTCGAAGAACATACCTTCTGCTGAGGGATAGGACTCTGTTCTTAATTGGTGTTAGATTGGCTACCTGATGTATGCGTGCTGATGGATAGTATCTGCACTTCCTCATGGAATCTAAAGATTTTTCTTTCAGTGGCCATGATGGTAAATTTGCCTTGTATTCAATTAGCGGTCCTATAAAGGTTTTATAGGAGTGCAATAATGTTTTAGATGACGTCTTGCTTATTTTACAAGAGTCTCTTTCTTACTCTATCTAGGGTGTCTTGTATGTCGGTTTTCCAGTTGAGAGTCCTGCTTAAATGAACTCCCAAATAGAAAACCTAGTTTCTGAGAATAAGGTCTTCTCCTAACAAGCTTATCTGACCATGAACATCACGACAATTGGAAGTTTTAAATAATATAAGTTGTGTTTTGGAGGAGTTCATAGTCACTCTCCATTTATTCCATCACCTAATGACTCGATCTAGATATTTTTGCGCTCTTTCGAATACAGACAATTGTTTAAGTTCTCCGTGAGAAGAGCAGTGTCATCCGCATACAGAAGAAAGGTTTCCGATCTATACTGAGGGCGGGGGATGTCACTACTGTAGACTGTGTATAATATTGGAGCAAGAATTTGAGCTCTGGGGTACTCCAGCTTGTGGAGTAAAGGGTGTGGATAAAATGTCGCCAACTTTGATCTTTATCATCCAGTTGAAAAGATAGGAATTTATTAGTTTAACGAAAGGAAATGTACCTCTTTGCGGACATACGTTTATATAGCAAACTGTATTTTTTATTCAAAATCACTCCTTGAACTTAATTGCATGCGTTTACTTAAACCGACACTTTGAATCTCTGTAACTCAAAAACAATTGATTTGTGAGTCTTGGGGTAATAAAATCTTTTGATTAGCATGACCAAAGATATCTCTCTGCAAAGTTTTAGCCAATTTAACTGAAACCACTTTTACATATGTAAAGTGCCCAGTTCCTTTGTTTAATTCCTTTTTATTTTTTTTTATTCCACGTATACACCAATTAAAAAATTAAATTCAAAAACGAATGCACTGCTTTCTAGCAAGAACTCAAACAATTTATTCCTTATTTATGGGATGGATTTAAAACGATTATGATTGTTCGATGATATCGCATTCTCATTTCATCGGGTTATTGTTTCGATTATATCTTCGAAAATGATTGGTTATATTTTAGTGACGCATTATCGATTACTTACCAAAGATAATGGATTGTAATTAAAAATGACTATAATATTATGTGTATAGGGGTAAGCCGGGAACGTTATCTCTGTATGACAAATATTGACAATAAAAATACGTTAATTACATCTTAAATATTTTACCACTTGAATTACTCTATAACTTTACCGTCAAATATATTTTATAAAAATAATCATCTTTATCATTCCGTTGAAACTTTTCTCTAGACCAGGTACGAGAATGGAATATTGAAATAAATTTGCCAATGATACTCTTAGAGGTGTTTTATAGCTAGTATTTTTCTATTTCTCCTCTTTTTCTTTAAAAATATTTGTAATGAATCTACATCTATTAAGTTTTCTCTATATCCTTGACGATAATTTTTTTTAAATTATCAATAAATTATTATTTTCTGTAATATTTCTCTTTATAAACATCATTTCATCATTTCATTTCATAATTTTTGAAATATTTCCACATATTTTTATGTATCTTTTTGCTTTTGATTACATCAATCTTAATCTTTAGTCGGTAAACTATTTTCACTTCCAGTATAATATTTTTAATTTATGTTCAGTGTTTCAATTTTTTACTACTATTTTTAACAGATTCAATGTTTACATTAGGAATAGGTTGGTATTATTTTATTCGGTAGTCCGAATTTCAAGTTGTTGTTTAAGAGGACATTTACTCGGGTTAATATTTTGGTTTCTTTATTGAGTTTCGATATTGATGTTTATTTGGTATGTAATCGATTTTAGTTCCTCTTTTATTTTGAATATCTGCTATTAACTTCCAAGTATATACTAAATGATTTGATTGCATGACACATATTTTTGTGTCATGTATGTTTTTTCGTCTGCTTTTGTTCACTAAGCAATTAAATACCCTCATCAAAATTTCTCCCCTTTCATCGCCTTACGCAAACGTGTCTCACTAATGCTATGATGCGAGGAGAGTGACTATTTATATTTTTTAAATTAAAAAGAATAATTAGTATAAAATAATATTAAATTATTATTTAACTGGGTTAAAAATATGGACTAAAACATTTTTAATTGCATATTTTTATGTAAAGTGTTATGATTATTTAGTGGTTATATGTTCGCGCTTTGGTTGATTTATCCTATGATTTATATACTACAACAATTATGATTAATAAATATTTACAAAAAAACACTAAAGGGATGACCCAAGAGAGATTAAATATGATGGACCCAATTTGCGAAATAAAAAACTTTCAAGAAAAGTACAAACAACTAAATACAAAAAAAAATATAATCAAATATCTCAAAGAAATATATATATATATATATATATATATATATATATACATATATATATATATATATATATATATATATATATATATATATATATATATATATATATATATATATATATATATAAAGGATCCATGTACAGAATAGTACGCATTTTTTTAGTACGCTACTTTACAACTTAGAACTATTACCTTTCAAAATCAAACAATATAAAAAACTTTGAGAATTATGGGATGTAGTGCTTTTGCTAAATATTAAAAGTTAGTTGGGTTAGGGTTAGGAGAATCACGAGTAGTGGATTTGTAGGTTAGATCAATAAAAAAAAACCAAAATAATACTAAATATAAAAAAAAGAAAAAGAATATTTGAGCTATTTAATTAGAAAACTAAAATATACATTTCTACTAAATATAGTGCAAGAAAAGGATGAAGGACGGAGGAAGAACGTTCTGATAAAAATTTAATAGAAATTGGTTATGAATAAAATATCAATAACCTTCTTTTTTTTTCTTATTTTTATGTAGACATAATATTGTCTATTTCTCAAAATGCGTCCAGTAAGTTGAGAGGCATACCAATCGTTTGCGTGGCCTTCCTACTGATCGTCTTCCTATTGGTGAACCATCCATTGCCCTCTTTACTACTCAATTTGTTGTAATTCTGCTTATATAATCATTCCAGTTTACTCTTATTTTTCTTACGTCTTTGATGTTCTCCAGCTTGCATCTACATCGTATATCTGTATTTCTAGCTCTTTCTCATAGGATGGTAAAATACTATTACTAAGTGTATAAATTTTTTATCCCTGCTGTTTCTAACATAATTTTTGTTTTCTCTATGTCAGGTCGTGTTTCTGCCGCGTATGCCATTATTGGTCTGATGACTGTTTTGTAAATTCTGCCTTTTATTTTTTCCCGATGTTCTCCATATTGTTTGATTCAGGCTGGCTGTGACTCTGTTTACTCTATTCACTTGATTCTACACTTTTGTTTCGAACTTTCTGATGCTAGATATTTAAACTCCATCACTTATTCAATTATCTGACCTTACAGCTCCAATTTATATCTTTGTTTTGCTGTTATAACCATGCATTATGTCTTATCTGGGACAATTATTAATATGTTAAATTTTTTGTTATGAGGAACACGGAAGATCCGACAATAACACAAATACCATACTAAAGTCAGTCATATTGCTATATAACCATTTTTTTTAAATAACTCAAGTAACTTCATAAATTTGTCTCATTCGTTTTTATAAATAAAATAATGCTGTCTAAAGTATATCCCCAAAAATATTACCCCAAAAATATAAGTATTAAAATGAATGGGGCATTCATTTTTTTATTTATTCCTTGTATTTAAATAAAACGAATTTATTCATTGATGTAATCTTCTTTTTAAAATGTCCTTTCACAGTGATACAGACGGCATAAATATAGTCTCTTTCTCTTTTGGTCTCTGTGATAAATCGTCGACATCTGAAACGAGCAAGATTAGATTTCCAACGATTTAACTGGATAACGTTGTTTGCCAAAGCAATTGCCCTTACCCTCGTTTACATCTTTCGATTCCTGTTTTTATATGAGAAGCTTCTGAAGTTTTTCTATTTATTAAGAAACCATGGAAAAAATAATGACTGTATAAATCAGTCACTTTTATGTCCAGTTTTCATCTATTTTTTTGCCAAAGTATAAAATGAAGGGTCTTTTTATTAGTTTTTGTTACCTTTTTAAAAAATAATTTAAAAAAAAATTAAAATAAATTTATAAAATGTTTATAATTTAAAACATAAACCGCATTAAACAATTAGTTTTAAAAATTGAAAAAAACAAACCTAGGTTTATTATTTAATTACATATGTGTGTCTTTAAAGCCTCTTACTAGAGGCTGTTGAACGATACGAGAAATAAACTTTAATTTTTCTTGTAAAGGTACTTTTTTTCCTTTGTCGAAGACCTGTAACGCAAGCCCTCTTCACATTTATCTTTTTTAGGCAGATGAAAAGCCAGATTAAACTATTCATTGAAGATCTTAAAGTACATAAGATAGCTCCCCGAAGAAACATTTTGTTGCTTCGCTCCCTCTTTGGTCCTTTTCTAAAACCTTCCCGTTTTCGCATACCTACAGTTTATTTTCACAGGACTGTTGTTTTGACTTTATGGATAATTGATAGCGTTACCATAAAAATATTTACACACCCTTATTTGCTATCCATCATTTAATAAATAGTAGGCGTTATTTGTTTTTCTAGGCGCTTCTTTATTCAAATATTTGTAACGTGGTGCGACAGCTTTCAAATTAGAAGAAATAAATTCTCTTTGTTTTTCAAGGTCATTCAGATTCCATTATTCTTTAAAAATTTTGGTTTTCTGTGCTTCTAATTTTTTGTCTAATTTTTCGGAACACTTTAACATACATTTATTTGCACAAAGTGGTAAATATTATTTTGGATTTACCTTTTGTGCGGTCTACATTTTTAACAGTTCTAATAGATAAATAGGCTTCTGCAATATCTTTGTGTTTGTCTGCTGTCACATTGCAGGCTGCCGAAGTTTTTTCCTACCCAACTTTTCTTTGTTTGAAAAATCTTTAACTTTTTTTTTAATTGCATTATCTGTTGTTTTTAGCGTGTCTTTTAGTGAGAGCTGGATTATAAAGAGGATCTACGATGCTGTCATCTGATCCATAAGGATCTGTTTTAGAATGTCGTGAACTGTTGTCTGTATCTGAAGTTAAACTACTGCTTGAGGTGTAGCAGTCACAACTGCTAATATATAATTAATTAATATAATTTATTATTAAAATCCCAAAACCCCTCAGAATCCCGTTTATGAAACGTTTATGGGCAATAGACGATACGATGCGCAAGTGTAATCAACTAAAGTGTCAAGAGTCGCTCGGCTAAAGTCAGTTTTGGCCAACAACTCACACAGAGAGGTGTATTTCTCCAAGCCTTAACCGGCATTTTTATTGTCTTAAAATCGGGTAGAAAATCTGGGATTGGATTTAATATTTTCCCCGAACATCAAGGGAGGAATTGGAACAACATAATATGATAAAGAATCTTGATTGAAAAACCCGGCTTCCAAATCTGCCGAAATGATTATTTAAAACCCGGCTTCCAAATTTGCCGAAATGATTATTTAAAACCCAGGTGAGCAATTAAATCATTTAGTTTTATAGGCCTATCATTTTATTGATATTTTCATTGTCTTTTGAAATATTAACAGTGTAAAATCCGAGTTTTCTCATATGTATCATGTGGCCTTGAGCTTAGATCGTAAATTTATCGGACACCTAATTAGGTTTTTTCTGTTTTTTGTATACCTACTCGGTATAAAAACTTTTATGCCTAATTTACTAGATATTCTTTAAATGCGCAGACGCAATAAATAGACAGGATAACAGTCAGCTGCTGAAATAAAATGTTTGTTTATTGTGGTAGTTCGATGTAAGAGTATGTGTTGACAGTCATCTTTGGGTGCCTTGATGTTTCTCTAAATGTTATTTTTTGTAGATTTCACCCGATCAGGATAACGATTAATATTAGGATTAATTTAACCAAACACCTACTTCAACCCATTGGTAACCAGGAACCGATTGTCTCCAGAACCACAGCGTTCTCCTTCATTCGCTTTTTCGGAGCCCCAAGGACCGTCACAGTTTTAAGGGGACTTAACCAGGACAGCTGTAGTGTTGTGACAGACATTAACATCAAGTTTCATAGGGTTAAGGTTTTTTCTTGTAACTCACAACTTTGTATATGCATATACCAAGGTTAGTACTTATTACAGTTTTTGTATCATCTATAAGAAGTTAGGTAAATGGTTATTAATTAATTAAATTAGATTCATTAATAGGGAAGGGGTTCATGATATTTGTATAGCGGTTTTTTTAAAAGGGAAGGGAAGAAATTTATGTATCAGGGTTTTTAAAATTATATATATATATATATATATATATATATATATATATATATATATATATCTTTCTATATATATATATATATATATATATATATATCTTTCTATATATATATATATATATATATATATATATATATGGGTGAGTTTTGTTAGTTGTTAATATTATAAATATATTTGTTACAAGTAGTTTTGCTTTTATTTCAGTTCCTGCTTACAGTTATAATATAGCAGAACAAGGTCAATAGTGTCTTTTTCGGTTTTTAAACATTATTACAGGGTATTATATCAATAGTACTTTATTCCTTGTTGTTCATAACTTCATTTATTTTTTCGTTAATTTCCTTCAGAAATTAGCTGGCGCCAATTTCAGTATTTTCCTAGGCATCTCTGTATATTCTCTTATCTTACCCTTTTTATAGTTCCTGATTTTCAGTTGCCTTATTATATTGTATTCTTTTGGTTAAAAGATCTCTTTTTCCCTTATCTCAAAGCCAAATTCTAGTGTAGTGAGGCTAGCCCGAATTCTTGCTTGAGGTTTTGTGTCTCTGTGTTCTTTTGAGCTAAGCCATTCTTTTTATTATAACTTCTTTGCTAGTTCTTCTCTAATTTGCTAGTTCTCCTCTCTAGACAGAGGATGAGACACAGCTTGAAGATGAAGTACCTTTATCAATAATTTTTTTGGTAATTAATTTTCTAAAAATACGATTACAAAATATTAAATAATAAAAAAGAATAATAACAATTACCTATAATATAATAATATCCACATTTTCAGTAAGTTTAAAGCAGTGTATCATTTCATTTTATCTTACCCAACAAATTATTATTTCCATTGCAACATCTGTCATGGTTTGTCATAATAGGGCTACTGAAGATTTTTTCATATGCATCGGTATTATTATTAAAATCTTAAATAATAACGTAAGTACAAAACATTGGTATTTTTTCGGTGTTAATAAGAACTTACCAACAGGACCATTTTGTGAATTTTCCTTGGCAAAATATTCAATCACCAAATTCTTTGTTGGTGTCGTTTCCGCCGTATTTTCTTTATTAATTTCATTATACATTATGTTTTGAGCATCTTTGAAAGGGTTTTCAGAAATATCTTGAGTAAAATTGCCTTGAATATCTTCAACATTTTCAAGATTTGCAAAAATGCGATATGAGCGGCTGATATAATTCTAATAAAACAAAATAACTTTGAAGAATAAGGTTACATTTCGCAAAACTAGTTTTTACGCACACTATATTGCTTCTTTTTTATTTTTTATGATATATTATAAAAAAGTTATCTCTAAGAAATTAACCTTCTATCAGAACATACTATTCACTTTTAGTATTATAATTTAAAAATGGGTATATCTTTACTTAACCTAACTCTATATACCAAAAATAAATGTATACAAATAATATTACCTTTGAGAACAATGGATCCAGACACAAATATCACCCTTTTAATTATATTAACTTATAGTTTGTCATTTATATTCCAAAATATAACTGTATTCTCTAAAGCAAATAACGTTTAATTGAGAAAGGTTAAGTATATAGTGAAATATAACCGTATTTATTATTTGTCATAGACAATTCGTTCAATTACACATGTAACTATTTTTGTATGTACTAAAGTAAAAGATATTCTTTCGAAGCTATTGATGCAATAACGAAAAAACTTTAACATTTTGAGATATATATATATATATATATATATATATATATATATATATATATATATATATATTTAAATTATAAATATTGGTAAATATTGTTTTATAGTATCAGCAGTCGGTCCGTAGGAAATAAAACTCTATTTGATTTGTCTCAATATTTCGTCACAATTTTGTAATTTCTTCAGGAGAAAACTGTAGATTTATTCGAATAATCTTGCATAACAAACAAATTTACTGATTTAAATAACTTTAACTAAACCTGGAAGGAAAATAAATCTCTTTGTTTTATTACAAAATGAACGACAGTTAAAGAAAAAGTAAAAATAGTTACAGAAAATCAAGGAAATCAAGCAATGCACCCAAGGATACATAACAAGATCAACAGTTTGCAAGGACAAAAATGGGGCAATTATCAGCGAGAAAGAGGAAATAATGAAAAGGTGAAAGGAGCATTTTCAAGAGCTGTTAAACCCAGAAAAAGAACAAAACGAAGATGAAGAGATAATTCACCACACAGCAGAACAACTAGTTGAGCAACCAACATTGGAAGAAACGATAAACGTCATAAAACATCTAAAAAATAACAAAGCACCTGGCACAGATGGAATAACTGCAGAACTGATAAAGAATGGTGGACATGCGCTATGGAGGCGTATCCATAAACTAATCGACCGCATATAGACACTAGAAGTCATCCCAGAAGATTGGAAAGTGGGAATCATACTTCCTATGTACAAAGGGGGAGACAAACGACTCTGCAAAAATTATAGGGGCATAACAGTTTTAAATGTCATCTACAAGATATTATCAGGAATTATATATAGCCGCCTGGAATCGTTTTCGGAGGAGATTATTGGTGAATACCAATGTGGCTTCAGACCAAAGAGGTCAACTATTGACCAAATACATATGTTAAGAGGTATACATGAAAAATGTGTTGAATATAACATACCTATTTACAACTTGTATATCGATTTTAAACAGGCGTTTGATGGAGTAGATCGACAAAAGATGTTAAAGCAACTATCTATGTTGGGGATACCCAATAAGTTGGTTAAACTTATACGAATGACTCTGGAGGGTTCCAAAGCTATGGTGAAAATAGATGGAGATATGACGCAGGCCTTTGATATTGAAAATGGAGATAGACAAGGGGATGCCTTATCAACAACACTTTTTAATCTAACTTTAGAAGCTGTTGTTAGAAAACTGGATATAAACGGCTGTATTAATACAAGATCTATGCGCATATGCGGATGATGTTGCCATAATAAGCCGCAACAAAAGTGTATTAGGCGAAAAAGTTATAGAACTGAAACGAGAAGCTGCTACGTTTGGTCTATATATAAATGAAAGCAAAACAAAATATATGGAGTGCACAAAATCGAATGAACATGAGAATCTGAAGGTAGACAACCATACCTACAAATATGCCTCCACTTTTCCCTACCTAGGCTCAATAATAAATGACAACAACAACATCAGTCAAGAAATACAAGCACGGATTCTTAGCGGTAATAAGTGCTTTTATGCATACAATGACTTAATGAAAAGTAAGTTACTGAATCGTGAGTCTAAGCTGAGAATCTACAAAACAGTAATTAGACCAGTGGTCACATATGGATGTGAAACGTGGACCCTCTCAACCACTGATGAAAATCAACTGAGAATATTTGAGCGCAAAATACTAAGGAAGATATTTGGACCAACCCAATGCAGCGATGGTTCGTGGAGAATTAAAATGAATCACGAGCTGGATGAACTAATGCAGAGCGCAGATATTGTCAGATTTGTAAAGTCACAAAGACTAAACTGGCTTGGTCACCTCGAAAGGATGCCAGATAATCGAGCTGTAAAAGTAGTCCAGAGATGGAAGCCCCAAGGAAACAGAACAAGAGGAAGGTCCCGTAAAAGATGGATAGACGACGTAGAGAGGGATCTTAAAACCATGAACATCAGGCAGTGGCGAAGGAAAGTATCCTACAGGGCAGAATGGAAGAACATTGTTAAGCAGGCCAAGACTCACAAAGGGTTGTAGCGCCATTAGAAGAAGAAGAAGAAGAAGAAGTTACAGAAAATATTTAGCAAGCAGCCTGAAAAATAAAATTGAATAACTTGATGTCTTTTAAATACCTTAACTCTGTCAAAATTTTTTGGTGAGAACTGTCTTGAGATCATCATCTGTGAATCCGTGGGATCTTCTTTTTTCCTTGAATTGAGGACAATCAAGCAGGATGAGTTTCACAGTCAGTGGGTTAGAGCAGCTGGAGCAGATAGGTATTGGTTCTTTTGTTATTAGGTATTTGTGTGTTAAGGCAGTATGGCCAATTCTTAAACGAATAATAATGACTTGGTTTCTTCTGCTTAAAGGAGTCTTCAGGACATCAGTTATTTTTGGGCAAATTACATTTAATTTAATTACTATTTAAATGGGAATTTAATTAATTTAATTTAAATTACATTTAATTTAGTACCTAATTTTTCTCAATAATTTTGCCAAGTATTAATGCAGTGGATTTTAACCATGTTTTTTAGATCGGTGTACGAATATATCTTAAATTTTGCAGGATGTTTTGAGTTCATTCGACTTTTGTTCATTCGGTCTGCTTTTTTGTTTCCGTAAGTACCTGTATGTGAAGGTACCCAAATAAAAGCCGCTTCCTTTCCTAATCATCGAAATTTGTCTAGTTCGTTTTTTATACTCTGTATAATAGGGTTGTTGGTATATATTTGTTTCAGTTTCCGTAATGCATTTAATGAGTCTGTTACGATAATGCACTTCATCGTTCTACTCTTTTCGAAGAAGATTAGGGCTTCCAAAATACCTGTAGCCTTACCTGTTAGTATACTGCAGTTGGTTGGTATCGATATGCCATAAGAATTTACTTTACAGTAGTAGGCAGCAGCGTGATCATTTGGAGTTTTAGAGGCATCAGTAAAGATTTGCAAATAATTAGGATAGTGGTCTAGAATTTCCATGAATAGAGATTTAATTATTGTGGAATTTGTAGTTGATTTGGGATATTTGGTAAGTGTTACGTCAATGGTTAATTTTTATATGTTTATTGGTTTTATTTTCTGTTAATTCTTTAGCAAGGTCGTAGAGTGCAAGCATCGAATGCGTTACTTAACAAAAGAAAAGTTGAAGACTTCGGAAAAGCTTTCTGTTTTTATTTATTAATAATAAAATAAAAAAAAAGAGGTTAAATCTTTGTAAAGGAGTATATTTTTAAAAAAACGCTTAAAAGGGCTACATCAAAAACACGAACGTTTTCGGAACAACAGTTCCATCATCAGGTTAAAAATACAGGTTACAATGCCTGAGCCACCAAAATATTAGGGTAAGAACCCTTTAAAATATATAAAGTTATCAAATATTGTACATAATATTATTATTATTATTTGATGTTTAATATTTTAATTAAATTTTACTTCAGGTAACATACACCCCTGCTTTAAGTGAGTTCCAGCGTCCGGAGAGTAAACCTCTTCAAACGGACTTCAGCTGGTAACTCTGCTACAGGAATTATTTTCCTTGTGGATTTTATTTTAATAATAGAATATTTTTCGGTATTTTCTGCTCCTTTTTATTTACATAAGGGTCAATTGTTTTATATACTGAACATAGCGTGACCATTTGGAGTTTTAGAGGCATCGGTAAAGATTTGCAAATAATTAGGATAGTGGTCTAGAATTTCCATGAATAGAGATTTAATTATTGTGGAATTTGTAGTTGATTTGAGATACTTGGTAAGTGTTACGTCAATAGTTAATGGGTGGCTTGTTCATGGGGGATAGTTTGCATTTATATTTAGCGATACATTGAGATGATTCATATCGAAAGTTGTGAGCTTTATTATTTCTATGAGGGGTGTAGAGTTTTCGGCCTTATTGTTAGAAGGAAGTCCAGGGTTGCAGATGTGGAAAAATACAGGATGCTGTTTCTGGGATGATATCTTTGCAATGTAGTTCAAGGATAGTTGCTCTCGTCTTATATGTAAGGGAGGTTCTGCAGTTAGAACTTGCATACTACCAATATTATAACAAAATATTAAAATATTAATAAATATTACATAAACTAAATAAGATGTTTATAAATTACTAGTGATTTTACCCGTCACCACATGCGACGTGGGATCCAATCAATTGTCATATACAGTCACTCCTCTTAATTTTTTCTATCTTCCTTCTATTTAGGGCTAGGATGACAACAAACTGATATTTTAATCTCTTGCACAATTTTAATGACAAGTAAGTCAGTTTTAAAGAATCGCTGAACTTTGCGTAAAGTCGTCTTAGGAAATCGATCTACGTATAAAAACCAACTTAATTCTAATTTGGCAATTTTTTTTTTGTTGAAAAAGCTCCAGTTTTGAATAATATTTTTTACCGATTACCAAATTCGCAGCCAATTTTTTAGGATAAACAAAATTTTTAAAAGAATTAAAAATTAGATTTTTAAAATAATATATTGTACTATCTGATAAATAGTTATCTGGACGATAGACATTTATTCATAAAATAAAATATACTCATCTTTTCACGTCAAATTATATTACGGTTACTTATCTGTAAGATAAATGTAAAATTTGGTTCGGAACACACCAATATTTAATTAATTGTCAAAGAAATCACACTAATGCTTTAATATCTCTTTTGATTATACAGTTGGTGGTGGCAGGAATAAATTTAATTATCTGAAGAAGAATTTAATAACGTATAAAAAAGTAATACATGTTTAATGATTCTTCTGAGGTTTCTCCATAATACTAAAATATTATATAAGGTTAGCTTAAATATATTAAACTTCAGATGAAATAGTACCTAAACCTTCTCTTTCATACATAAAAGGTTATGTTACATATCTGATTTTAGTATGGTATTTATTATAAAAACTTTGTTCATGGATTGTTTAGCTTACTTCTTAAAATTGGCTTCACTGTATAATCAGGATCTCCATGTAACAACCCATTTCTGTTATCTCTATTTAAACTTTTTATCAAGAATACAGAATTATTTATACCTACCTGGTAAAACATATCCAAGATGTACTACAAAATTGTCAGATTTTAAAATTATTATTTCATTTGTTACATACAATAATTTTTCTCCAACATTTAACATTTTTCTCATAAAGTTAAATGAATGGGAAGAATATTATACGAAACTGCTGAAAGAGGATAGAGTAGAGTACAGATGGGAAAAGATAAGGGAATTAATAGACAACAGAGACGAAAGACAGGAAATCCCTATAATAGCATTATCTGAATTGACGGAAACCTTAAAAGAGGTTAAAAACGGAAAAGCCTCAGGGCCTGGAGACATTCCCATAGAGCTGGTTAAATATGAGCCGACTGCACTTTTAGAATTAATAGTAGACCTTTTTAATAAATGTATGTGTGGAGACCAGGAAATTCCTAAAGATTGGAATAAATCTTATATAAGCTCCATATATAAGAGAGGGAATAAAAGAGACTGTTCCAATTATAGAGGTATTAGTGTGACGAGCTCTGTGGGCCGGTTGTACGGCAGAATATTAAAGAAGAGGGTTGAAAGACAGATACAAGATATTGAAGAACAAAGCGGCTTTCGTACCAGGAGATCCTGCCTTGATAATATATTTATCCTACGACAAATAATTGAAAAGCGTGTCGAAAGAAGTAGAGAGACCCACTTGGTATTTATAGACCTTGAGAAAGCATATGATAGTGTCCCGTTAAAGAAAATGTTTGAGGTCCTCAAAAGGTCCGGATTGGATTCGACGTATATCCGATCGATATATAAATTTGTACAATAATGCAGTTAGTTGTGTAAAAATTGGAATCAGAACCTCAAATGAATTTAAAGTTACTAAAGGCCTAAAGCAAGGATGCTGTTTGTCACCGACACTCTTTAAAATATACGTCCAAGAAGCATTGAGGAATTTGAGAAATAAATGTAGATTTATGGGCATCGAAGTGGGACAAGAAACTCTGTATACATTGTTGTTTGCAGATGATCAGGTGGTGGTTGCAACCGATGAGGAAGATATAAATTATATGAATCGAAAATTATTTGAGGAATATGCCAAATGGGGGCTTACTGTAAACATAAGCAAAACAGAATATTTAAAAATTGGAGGAAATACCACAGATCTGAGGCTTGAAAACGCAGTCATAAAAGGCTGCAACCAGTATAAATATCTAGGAAGCATCATATCAGCAGATGGCAGAGTTAAGATAGATGTACAAAACCGAATAACCCAAGGCAAAAAATGCATCCGAATACTGAATTCATTACTGTGGTCTAATAAAATAAAGATGCATACCAAACTTCGCGTATACAGAGAAATTGTAGAACCAATTACCACATATGGTGCCGAATGTTGGACGATGACAAAGAATGAACGAGATAAAGTAGACGTTGTGGAAATGGATTATCTTAGAAGGTCATGTCGAGTATCGAGAATGGAAAGAATCAGGAATGAGGAAATACGAAACCGTACAGGAATTAGAGATACTCTTTCAGATAGAATACAAGGAAGGCAATTACAATGGTATGGTCACGTGATGAAAATGGAGGAGGAGCGGTGGCCAAAGAAAGCCTTAATGTATGTTCCGCCAGAAAGAAGGAAAAAGGGGAAGACCACCAAATTCCTGGAGAAGAGAAATTACAAAAACAATGCAGTCTAGAGGCTTAGAAGAGGAAGATTGGAGAGATAGGAAAAGATGGAGGCTGAAATGCGGGAAGCGGCAATCGCCGTAGGACCCCCTTTATATGATGATGACATACAATAATTATTGAAAGTTTTGAAAATTCGTACTACATTCTGGATGTTTTGTATACTTACTCTGAGTCTCTTTTATATATAATTAAATAAATGTTAAAATTATTAAAAAAATCTGACTACCTGATACTTATTTAATCAATAGCACCAATATCTCCTGAAAAACGTTAATTATTCCATTTTTTAATGATCAAGATTTGGAAAATATTGAATGCCTAAACTAAGTAAAGAAAAAGTGGTGTACACCTACTTTTACAATCATTTATTAACAACTATTTACAATATTTTCTCAGAATATAAATCACTGTCAGTTTACATAATCTAAACCTTTTACAACGTCTTTATTATTGAAAAATTAAAATGTTCGATTCTGATCTAAATATGATATTCTCGCAAGTTTATAAACTTTAAAGATCATACAGATCATACTCTACGATTTCATTAAATCTTCTAATACCGTATCCATGTCTCTTACCTACAATAAACAACAATATTTAGGTTATATTTTTAATTTCGCGATAACCTACAACGTAATAACGAACTACAATAAACACAATTTATTTTCCAGATAACTTTTTATTTAGTACTTTATTTGGAAAATAAATATTTTACATTTTTTATCTGTCAGCTAGCATTAATTTATTTTATCTGTCATTTGGTAATCCTGATTACTTTCCTAGGTCGCGGTAGATGTTTAAATCTAAACTAACATAAAGCCTTAAATTAGTTTGTTTATTTAATCTTATTTTAACATTACTGCAACCAATATTTTTGTCAATTTTGCGAAAAATTTGTTAATTTTTGCCAGAAAATTGTTAAAAATTATTTATATTAAAGTGTCATTAATATTATTAGTGTTATTAATTAAACGTGTCCTTTCAAGAACAAAATATAAATAAAATTTCTTTCAGTTCAGATTTCTTTCTTAAGTGGCGCTAGGATTTTAAATCTAAACTAACATCAATCTTTAAATTATTTAAATCGTACCTTGAAAATATTAATAATACTAATTAATAATTATATTAATATGTTATTAATATAGTACTATTAATTAGACGTATCGCTTAAAGAACAAAATATAATTGAAATGTCAGATGTTGGTAGTACAGATTTCTTTCCTAGGGAGCGTAGTTACCTTAATGGACAAATGATGTGACTTGCCATCATATCCTTTTATTCAGATGGATAATTGTATTTATATGATATATAAGTGTTATAAAAATTTAAACAGATGATTTAATATTGTATTATTTGGATGAAATTTATGATTTTAAATTTTGAAAATAGTATATTCTTTTACTTTTTTACTTCTTATTTGATGTCTATATTTTGTAAATTATTTTTTTTGCAGTTTTTAATTTAAACCTACTTAAAATTAATATATGATAACTAAAAACGAATTGATCGAGGGTAGTGAATCGAAATTAAGAACTGCTATTTCGTGACGCTGCCCGTGACGCCTTATCATGGCGTCAGTTTCGTGACACTAGCATTTTACTATAGAGAAAAGGTAATAAAACGAAAGTATAGAAGCTTTGCTTTAATAGACACCTTTACACCTAACTAGGGGATTTAAATGATGAGAAAAGTACTATTTATTCTAAATTGATACCTCTAAGTCCGAGGTCACGTAAGTTTGAACTGTCCAAATTTAATTTACTGCCAATTAGAAATAACAGTTATATCTTGCATTAATTATTTTCCATATTTATTTGAAACCGATTTTCTGATTAAATATCGAAACATGAAAACCAATTAAATGTAATTTAAAAAAATCATTATAAGTTATTCTATTATATAAAATATACAGTGAATATACATATCCCACCAGCAAATGGTTTAAGTTATACAGGGTGAGTCATAACTAGTGGGACATAGACTAAGGACAGGTTATTTGGACCAAAATTGCTATTGGGCCAAATATGCCTAAATAAAATGTCGCTGAGAAAAAAAATACAGGGTGTTAAACTTAATTTTTGTTTTTCGTTTTTTGCTAATAGTTTCCCTGTATATTTATAAATTGCTATATCAAAATTGGCAGAGAGGCATAATCTTAGACAAGAAATAGTATTTTATTTACAATTCCACTATCAAATACCAAACTAATAAACAAAGTTGCAACTAACGTAAGGTTTCCGTTTTGACGATAAATCAAAACTAAACACACTTTAACTTAAAAGAACTCACAAATACTCAAACGAAATGTTCTACATGGTCTCCTCCGATTTCTATGCCTTTTCTAATTCTTTTTGTAAAGGGTTTTCGGACGTTCAAAAAATATTATTCTGTCCCCGTATAAGATTAGCTGCATTTTGAATGTATCTCCAAAGTTCGTCTCGTGTATTAATTTCATTGGCATAAACTAAGGACTTCATATGTCCTCAAAAATAAAAATCTAGCGGGTTGTACTCAGGACTTCTTGGTGGCCATTAAAAATTACTGAATCTGCCAATCCATCGTTGAGGTAATACGTCATTAAGATGATTTCTAACAGCTAATGAAAAATGAGGTGGCGCTTTATCCTGCATAAACCACATTTTTTTTCTTACATCCAGTGACAGATCATCTAAAATATCACTAAGAGTATTTTCCAAAAAGAATAAATAAGAATCTCCATTTAAATTCGGAGGAAGAACATAAGGCCCTAGTAGTTGGTCGCCTATAATGCCACACCAAATATTCAATTTAAACTCATGCTGAAAATGTCTAGCTTTAATAGCATGCGGGTTTTCTTCTTCCCAATAATGACTATTTCGCCAATTAAAAACCCCTCGTCTGGTAAAAGTTGCTTCGTCGGTGAACATAATATTTTTAATAAAGTTGCGATGTTTATTCAGAATACGTTGGCAAAACTGTAACCGTCGTGGAAGATCTGTTGGAAGTAAATTTTGAACGGTAGTGAAGTGATAAGGATGAAGGTTCTCTTTTTTTAGAATTCTAACAATAGACGACTGACTTACTCCTGTTGCTGCTGATAGATGTCGTGAACTTATTTCAGGATTTTCATCTACTCGAACCAAAAGTTCATCTTCTTGATCAGGTGTGATTTGTTTCTGTCGACCACCCCGATTTTTAGTGTGAAATGACCCAGTTTCAATAAAAAAAAGTAATGATTACTTTTAAAAAATGCTTACACTACACTATCACATCAAAAATAATTTACTCTGAACAAATGACATTTACCAACAACAATTATCTGACAGTCCAAACATACTTTTCATAAATGAAATAATATTTGAAATCCTTTTTTAAGACTCTAAGCAGTTCGACTGCGTTTTTATCGAAAATGGTTGAAATTATCATGTTTAAACAAGAGTACCAATTTTACGTAAAAATGAACATTAGGTCATATTTTCTAATAAAAATTATTAAAAAGTTTAATCAGAAAAAGTTTAGACTCAATTTGATGATTAGGAATGATCCACGTGGCGCCCTCTATGACAAAACGTAAAATTGTAAATAAAATTTTATTTCTTGTCTAAGATTATGCCTCTGTGCCAATTTTGATAGCAATTTATAAATATACAGGGAAACTATTAGCGAAAAACGAAAAACAAAAATTAACTTTAACACCCTGTATCTTTTTTCTCAGCCACATTTGATTAAGGCATATTTGGCCCAATAGCCATATTTTGGTCCAAATAACCTGTCCTTAGTCTATGTCCCAATATATATGACTCACCCTGTACACTAAACTAAATTCTTTTAAATTTTCTTTTGCATAAACTTTTTATTTACTTCTTATGCTCCTACTTATTTCTTGCAATTTAACAAAATATATAAAAAAACTCACTCTAGTCTACAATGACACAAGCTTTACTAAACTTTTTGTGGTTTTCTGAGTATGGTTATGTAGTAATAATATTTCATTAAAATGATAAAATTTTTATCATCCAAAATCTCGATCTGCGACAAGCAGTACACAAGTAGGGATAGCACAAACCTATACAAAAACGTGCGTTACGCATATTAACTTTGGTAAAATTTAGCAGTTCCCGTATATAGTAGAACAAAGTAATAAAGATGAAAGCATTCCCTTTCTGTTGTGTGTGTTAGAATGTGGTTCGGTGCGTGAACAGGAGAGGGAAAGTAATCTCAGTTACCATCATGCAAAGGCATGCCAATGGTGCGTTTGTATTATTTTGTCGAGGGTTTATATTAAAATGGGAAAGTATATGTACAAAAAATAGCTGACTCAAAAAGAAACTCGGTCGAGTAATAGCTGTACGAAAAAGCAAAAAATATATTTTTTACATCTTGCCACTAAAGTTTCCCATACAACATAGCCAAAAGTAATACACGGTAAACCTGTTAAACAAAATTTATTATCCAAAGAAAACTATCAAACTTGATACGCTATTCACAAGGCATTTTAAGAAGATACGCAAAATACAAGAAAAAAACGGGTGTGGCAGTCCCGTGGGACTGCCAGTGGAAGTTACACTTCTATACACTCATTCGCCGTTACAAATTTATTTGGGAGTCAATCTGCACAATCATTACATATGTAATTCTATAGGTAAGACATAGCAGAAAGAGAAACAGAATTAATAACAACTTACTAACAATGAAGGATTGAATCAATATTTTGATGAAAATTATATTTTTTATTTTCATATATGTATGAAAGGAGTTGAATGCAAAATTTTTTTTACACATACTCTGCAGTAAAATTCATTGTTTATTTTGTTATTAATATAATAATACAATACAAATTAAACTGCAATATTCATAAGTATTTAAAAATGACAATAATATACATAAAAAAATAAACTACAATGCAGTGCAACATAATTCCATGTATAATAATACAATACAAATTAAAATGCAATATTCATAAGTATCTAAAAATGACAATAATGTAATAATATTAATAAAAAGGTCCTCCCCGACTGGGAATCGAACCCCGGTCTCCAGCGTGACAGGCGGGGATACTGACTACTACATTACCGAGGACATGACACAAATGTATTTCAAAATTGACAGTTCTGGATCATACAGTGATTTATTGAGATTATTATTTTGAAATACAAAAGAATAATTTAAATATGAACATTTTGTAAATAATACAAAACATATCACATAAATAATAATATTAATAAATATTTTATTACATGTATAATATTATATGTACGAGTATATATATCTTTATATAATATATATAATATTAAATTATATATACAAAAGGAACATTTTTCTACTCGAGAGATGAAGAGAGAGAAAATATATCTTCTGTCTCTCTCTTACTCATTATCTTACATATGTAATGATTTCACAGATTCACTCCCATACAAATTTCCAACGTGGAGCGCGCGTATAGAAGTGTAACTTTAATAATCTTTATTGATAAACTTGAAGAAAGCTACCTCCAAAAATATTTACGTAAGTATCTCTTACTTCTACTTAAAAAAGGCAACTAACCTATTGGTCTTTCAGTACATGCGTCTCAAAAAGTCGCATCAGCACACTCGACGAATTGCGAGTCCGCATATTGAACTCGCAAGTATAAGATGGACTAAAAAATTCTTCTGATAAAATAAAATGAATTACTAATTGCAAACACTTATATACACTCAGATGCAAAAAAAATGCAACAGAGAAAATTATGTACAAATTTAAAATATTTCAGTTTTTTTATTTTTAGCTCTATTTTAGTGATTTTTGTAGCACACTGTATTTAAATTTTAATTTAGTATAGTGAGTTTTTTAATAAAATTTTGCATTTGACTTATTATACGGGGTTCATCGAAAGGTGGTTTTTTATCCTAACTTTGAAACATCATGTGGAAGAATTTCGTTAGCGGATTTTCGTAAAACCTTGTTTTCCTTAACCTTTCGTTAATTGAAGCTGGTGCGACTTCACGACCTCTAATATTTCTACCAAACATGTCCCAAACGTGCTCTATTGGGTTCAGATCTGGCGAACACGCTGGCCATTTCATTTTAATAATACCAACTTCCTCTAAATATTGTGTGACACACATTGCAGAGTGGCGTCGCGCATTATTTTGCATTAATAGATAATCATCGCCGATGTATTGAAAAAATTTTGGGAAAATAAACATGTTAAATTTTCTGGCGGTTATATTAAATTGGTACAGCATGTGTTGTAAATCATCTTCTCTTTAAGAGAGTAGTATTGCGTCGTCTGCATAGCAGATTATTTTAAGTTGTTTTTCTTTCATTTGGTAACCTTTTTTAGTTCTTACTTATTTTATTATTTCATCCATAATCAGGTTGGACAATAGAGGACTCAGGGAATCTTCCTCTCTTATCCTTTTGCCAGCTTCAATGGGGTTGTTTAGTTCTTCTTTTACTTTTACTTTTATTGTATTGGCTCACATTCTAGAGGTATAAATAGCAGCAATACAAAATCAAGGATCAGAGAAACTTTTAGATATAACCGAAGAGAAAATTTTGTTAAATGCCTGCCTCTTGTAAAGAATTACACCAGTAAAATGGAGTAGTTGCATTATGATAATATTGCATAAAAAAGAAGATGTAATATAAGATATAAGATATAAGATCTTTATGAGAATAATAACTAACAGACTGCAACCTAAGCTAGATTTTCACCAACTACAAGAGCAAGCCAACCACAAGAGTGGCTTTCGAAGGAATGACTATTGTAGCTGTAGTATTGATTATAGTTACACAACTCTTTGAAATATATATTATAACGCACCAGCTGCAGTGAGAATGTACTATGGTGACACAAACACATTTTTCTTGGATAGTGGTATTAAGCAAGGGAACCCCATTTCCCCTAAATTATTTACCTCTTTAATACAGAGTGCCATGAGAAACCACAACTGGCGAAAAAATTGGATTCAACATAAATGGAGAGTATCTGAACTACTTGAGGTTTGCAAAGGACATAGTCCTTATTACAGATTGGGTAGATCATGCCTGTCAACTTGTTCAAGACTTTCGAAGCTATTGTACATGAGTTAGTCTTAAAATTAACTTTTCTAAAACACAATACATGATCAACCTTGACCCTGTACTGGTCAAAAACATTATAAAAAACTAATGGCACGCAAATTAAACAAGTTTCTACCTATAAGTATCTGGACCATGAGATTAAATTAGGAAGAGACTATCTAAAAACAGAGTTTAACAAAAGAATAGGACTAAAATGGACAGCTTACGGAAAACTGAGGGAATTCCTTAGATTAAATATTCCCATGTAGTTAAAAAGAAAGGTCTTTGATCGAAGTGTACTTCCAGTTTCCATGTATGGAGCAGAAACATTGAACCTTACCAAAAAAGTAATTAGTAAGATACAAGTGGCACAGAGATTAATGAAGGGGTCAACATTGAATATATCACTCAGAGATAGAGTTTTAAATCAAATTTTAGAATGAAGACCTATACACGATGCTTATTGTAATCGAGGACGTCCTCCAACAAGTTGGTTAGACATTATCAAGCGCTTCCAGCACAACTGGCTTCAGTGTGCTTACGATCGGATGCAATGGATTTATTTACGGGAGTCTTATGTTTAGCAGTCGACTCAAAAGGGCCAATGATGATAATGTTATATTTCACTATTTGGGTCTACATTATTTTGCGTTCGTAAATGCTTTACAGCTGCTCATAAAACTCTTGAGGAACTTGAAAAAGCTGCATTTTCTAAATGGGAGAGTATAGCTATTACGTGTCACTTAATAATATGACAAGACAATCGGAAGTAGTTACATCAACCAAAGGTGGGGGTATTATCTGATATTAGTTTTATACTTTTACAGTATAATTAAATTAACTTTACCTATATAAAATCTAAATCCAATTTCTTCAAGTTTCCAGTTCAATCTTCGTCTTTAATATTATTGTACCTTTTTTCACAAATTATTAATGTATAAACTCGATTTCTATCAATCAGAAGAACAGGCAGGATTTCGAGTGGGACACGGAACAAACGACCATTTGCAATGCCTTAAAACTCTATCGAATATAACAGACCCCTTGCTCTTCTCTTTGTCGACTTCCACAAAGCATTTGACACAGTTGAAACAGTTGCTATCTTAAAAGCACTATCAGAATGCAGAATAGATCACAGGTATGCAAATATTATTAGAAATATATACGAAAATGCGACAACAACCCTTAACCTCCATTGCATGACTGAGAAGATAAAAATTGGCAGAGGGGTGCGGCAGGGAGATACCTTGTCACCAAAACTATTTATAACAGTTATGGAGTACGCATTTAAACGGCTAGAGTGGGAATCAAAGGGTATTAGCATCGATGGAAAGATATTCAATCATCTCAGATATGCCGATGATATTGTCCTCATAACAGACAACTTAGGAGAAGCCAGAGTTATGCTACAACAACTACAGCAAGTAACCCAGAAAGTCGGTTTAAAAATAAACTATGGAAAAACAAAAATGATGACCAATCTCGTCCCCAATGAGCTAATAGAAACCGAAAAGTCGGCCATAGAACTTGTGGAAAAATATGTGTATTTTTGTCACGAAATAAGGTTAACGCGAGATAACCAAACATGCGAGCTACTAAGAAGAATAAGTCTGGGTTAGGCTGCATTCGGAAAAATGAGAGACGTACTTAAAACAAATATACCGATCCATTTAAAAAGAAAAGCTTTTAACCAGTGCGTTCTACCAGTCCCCACATACGGAGCAGAAACCTTAACTCTCACAAAAACATCAGCCGAAAAATTAAGAAGGACACAACGAAAGATGGAAAGATCAATGCTTGGAATAAGCTTAAGAAATAGAATAAGAAACGAGGAAGTTCGTAGACGAACCGAAGTGGAAGACATTATCGAACATATTACAAGGCAAAAAATGGAGATGGGCAGGACATGTTGCAAGAATGAAAGACGACAGTTGGACAAAAAAATTGCTTGAATTGAGACCACGGGCTGACAAGCGAAGCCGAGGAAGACCCCCAACGCGATGGACCGATGACCTCAAAAGAATCGTGACCAAGAAGATGGAAAAGTCTAGAGGAGGCCTATGTTCAACAATGGACAACTCAGGGCTGATTGATGATGATGATGATGATCAATGTATAAAAATGTAGAATTTTACTTAAAACATTTTTTTTTGCGATACGTGTATTATAGTTCATTTCATTTCATGCTGTAAGTTTATTATTTCACTAATGATTTTGTTTTTTTTTTTTGTAAATATTCTCACTGCCCATACGTTCTTTTGTCCATAAATTTGGTATAACCTTCTTATACCCCTCAGCGACGGTGGTGAAAAAAACAAACTTTCATTAAAACAAGATCAAAGCGACATGCGGGGTTGTGATTGGAAATGCCGGAAAGCTTTAATGTGGAAACGAAAGGTGAAAAGTTTTATTTAAACAGAAATTGTATCACCAAATTTAGTACAGCTTTAAAAACCACGGGGCTGGCGTTTAAAAACAAAATGATATATTTTAAAACTTAGTTGGAAACTTTTAAGCTCATACACAGAAAGAATTTTTTTTTACAATGTCTGGTGTAAAATCTTAAACAAGATCTTCTTTGGTCTTGCTCGCTTCGTACAGGAAATAGTAGACCCATGTCAACATTTTGTTATTTTTTGTCAGCTATCTTTCAATTAGGATAATGTCAAATTTCATATCATATTTGAATAACTAGTACTTTGTTATTTTTGTGACAGAATCTTGTACTCTATCTAAAATATTTTGCTTTATTTGTATCAAGATTGTGGTATAAATTTTTATAAGCTTCCGATAAAGTTCTATTAAAATCAAGACCAAGAGCTAAGTCCTATTTTTTTTGCTATTTTTATATAGTTTTCTCTTATCCTCTTTTCTTTTACTTATTATTATTTTTATCTCATTTACTTTCGTGTTTTAGTTTTTTCCTCGCTATACCTTCTTTATAACCATGACCGATATATTGTCTTTATTTTCCAAACAGCATATTGTTTGACTCTGTTGTCATTATATAATCCACTTAAAGACGACCTTACATACTATGTGACATTAAAAATTACCATACTTCTCATCAGTATCCCGGTTTGATAAATATAAATCTTAATACATAGAATGAAGCAAGGCTTGTATTTTAATAGCAACAACTGGCTCAGCTGGATTTACTGCTTTAGTACGACTAATACCACTGTATTTTGTCCTATCCATGATCACCACAAAAATACAAATTATTTGAATAATTATTATGTTTATTATAAACAAAATATAAACAGTATACAATAGTAAAAAATAAAATAAAAATATAAACATTTATTGCCATTATAATATTAACATTTCAACTTAAGATATTTTAAACTTAAAAAATTTCATCTTCTTTTTTCTTATGCCCTGCATTTGCACCATCTACTGTTTGGACCGCATCCTCTTCGGGTATTTGGTTGTTCCTGTCGTCTGTTCTGCATAAAACATCACCGATCTCACGTAGGCCTGGTATATTAGAATCTTTTTGGCTTTCGTTAAGGGACTTAAAAATATAAGGGAGTATTAGTTTTTTAGCTATAATTCGGTCGAAGTGGACTCCTAGTACTGATGTTTCCAACTACTGGTGGGCTGGTTTGCCCACCAGTAGTGGTATGAAGATAATGATTCCATTTATTTGTGAATTCCACAATCCTCTTTGAAACCCTGAACATGTTGATTGCGGTGTCGTTTGTATACAAAAATATTGTATAAAATGGGCGATAGGATATTGCCCTGAGGCATTCCTTCTTAAACATCTTGCATCCTGGACGTCTTTTGGTAGCTGAAATTTGAAAAAATCTATTAGTTAAATACAAAATAAATACGAGTTAAATCTATTAACTAAATAATGTGGCACTCTAGCTCTGTTCATCTTGTGAACGAGGGCTTTCTTCGATGTCGAGGATGGCGATTCCGGTTTTTTGGTTTTTGTTGAAGCATATCTTTATATCGGCTAGAACTCTTGCGAGCTGTAGTTCAGTTTTTAAACATAGTAATCCCTAGAGAGCGTATTTATGTGCGATCAACTTTACGCATATACGTATAATATACGCATACATATAATAGGGATATAAATAGTAAAATAGGTACTTATTTAGAATAAAATAACAATATAACTACATATATCTTGAATTATAATTAACTGCAATTTTTACAAATTATTTACGAGGAAACATTTTCTTTGATCTGATAAAATATTTTTACAACTTGAAAAAACTCCTTTTATTATCAACAGGTAATTGAAGCGTATATAAAATAACTTTCTGAACCATTTGAAAATTCTGAACCAAAATCAATTTTAAAATTTCCATTAAAAATTTAGTAAATGGCCTGCAAAGTTTTTCTAGCACGAATACTTATTTCTTTTTAACTGAATTACCTGTTTCACTTGAAACTTTTGAAATGTTTGCTTTAAAGTTTCTAACTATTTCGACAGGTTCTGTTGGACATTTTCAGCTTTTCTAAATTATTTATGGTTTTTACTATAAAACTATAATGCGTCTTGATAAAAGTTAGCTGATTTTCCAATCAAGTTGTTTTAACAATATGTTGTGCCTTTATAATAGCAGCACTGTCTTCGGCGTTAACTTTTAAAAGCAATTCCTTAATTGCAATGAAATGTTCAGCATAAAAAATTGCAGCTTCTAACCAAGTTCCCCAAGTAGTCAATACTGGTTTGGAAGGTAAAGGTACATTTGATAATTTGTTTCTGTACAACTGGACCTATAAAGGACTTTTGACAAATACTTTTTTACGCTAAACAAGTTACGTGAACTTGCATAAATTAATTTAAATTTTTGATCAGCTTTAACTGTGTAAGGGACGGCATTTGATACATAAGAAAAAATTTTCAGTAGGAACTACATTAGGAGCAAAAAATACTTAAATATATAATTTTGTCCAACTGTTGGCATGCAAATAAATAAGATTGACTAGGTTTATCTTCGCGCATAGATCCTACTAATAAATTTATATTGTAACGTCCACAAGAATTTGTAGTTTGATCTACAATAAAATAGATGTATCGATTTTTCACTAACTTCTTAATTTTTTTAATGGTATCGTTGTAGATTTGAGGTATGTACTTTTTTCTAAATGCACTTTTATATGGAACACTTTTCTTAGAATATGTTTCCAGAAAACTTATAAAAACACTGTGATGTTCTATATCAAAAAGCATCTGACCAAAAAAATTTTTAGGCTCCTATGCCCAAACATAACCTTAAAAAAATTAAAACGTATTTTTTTGTTTTTTAACGATTCTTCGGTTCCAATCATGGAAGAAACTTATTTTTTTTTTAATTTGTACTTTGGTTAATAGTATTTTTTACAAAATTTTTGGCAAAAAATTTAAATTTTTGAACGCTTTTGAAATTTTTAAAATTTCTTTAAAAGAAAATTGTCTTGAGCAAAACTCCAAAAAATATGTTACTGCTTGAGTGTCAAACTGTCTTTTTGATTTTTTTAGATTTTTATAGCTGGAACATCATGGTCCAAATAACGAAAATTTATTTTCGGTCTAGGCGCTAAAGATAGTAAAATTCCCCTTGCAATATTTCAAAAATAAAAATACCATGTTGTTCTACATCAAAAAGTATCCAACCTAAAAAAATTTTAGACCCCTGGACCCAAACATAACCTCAAAAAAAAATAAAACGTGTTTTTTTGTTTTTTTTTACGATATCTTTGGTTTTGTTCATAGTAGGAGCTTCTTCTTTTTTTTGTTTGTAGGATATTTTATTCTCTAAATGATGTTATTTTTTTGTTACTATCTTTACCGGCTAGACCGAAAATGATTTTTTGTTTTTTTAACCATGATGCCTCAACTTGACAGTCAACCAATAACATATATATATTTTTTTTGGAGTGGCGTTCGAGACAGTTTGGTTTTAAACAAATTTTAAAAATTTCAGAAACATCCAAAAATTTGAATTTTTTCTCCAAAATTTTTTTAAAAAATACTATAATGTAGATTACTATCTTAACCGGCTAGACCCTTTATGTTGTGTATTGGATAAAGTCATCCACGATTGTCTAGTGTCTATGGGTAACTGAACAACTTTCAATTCGCTTATTTTCTGACATTTTGACTTTCTGACATTTGTAGTTTCACCTACAATAAAATAGATGTACCTATCGATGTTTCACTAACTTCTTAATTTTTTTTATGGTATAGTTGTAGATTTGAGGTACGTACTTTTTTCTAAATGCACTTTTATCTGGAACAATTTCTTAGAACATGTTTCCAGAAAACTTATAAAATTAGTTTTTTTCAAAGGTATGTTTGCACAAAATCTTCACCTGGCATAAATTAGAATTAAAGGGTCTAGGCAGTTAAGATCTTCTTCTTCTTAGTCGTTGACCTGATGCAGGTATCGTGATATCATGAAGCTATTAGCTAAATTTCCCAATGTTCCTCTACGTTTTTCTATCTTCTGCCATTCGAGCACATTCTGACAATGGAGCGCCAATGGTAGCAACAATATGGTCCGTGTATCGTGTGGGAGATCTACCTCTATTTCTTTTGCCTTCTACTTTTCCCTGGATGGTAAGTTTTTCAAGACCATTTCTTCGAAGGACATGTCCAAAATAGCTTATTATTTGTTCTGATATTTGTGTTCTTAGTCTTTTCTTTATGTTTAGCTGGTCCACTATGGATTCATTTGTTCTTCAGTTAAGATATCTAACCAAAAAAATTTGTAGACCCTATGCCCAAACATAACTTTAAAAAAATTAAAACGTATTTTTGTTTGTTTTTTAACGATTCTTCGGTTCAAATTATTGAAAAACTTATTTTTTTTAATTTGTACTATATTTAATTGCCTACATTATGGTATTTTTTACAAAATTCTTATACAAAAATAGGAGCTTCTTCTTTTTTTTTGTTTGTAGAATATTTTATTATCTAAATGATGTTATTTTTTTGTTACTATCTTTACCGGCTAGACTGAAAATGATTTTTTGTTTTTTTAACCATGCTGCCTCAACTTGACAGTCAACCAATAACATATACTTGACTGTCAACCAATAACATATATATATTTTTTTGGAGTGGCGTTCGAGACAGTTTGGTTTTAAGCAAATTTTAAAAATTTCAGAAACATCCAAAAATTTCAATTTTTCGCCAAATTTTTTTTAAAAAATACTATAATGTAGATTAGTATCTTAACCGGCTAGACCCTTTATGTTGTATATTGGATAAAGTCATCCACGATTGTCTAGTGTCAATGGGTAACTGAACAACTTTCAATTCGCTTATTTTCTGACATTTGTAGTTTCACCTACAATAAATAGATGGACCTATCGATGTTTCACCAACTTCTTAATTTTTTTATGGTATAGTTGTTGATTTGAGGTACGTACTTTTTTTTTATGCACTTTTATCTGGAACAATTTCTTAGAATATGTTTCCAGAAAACTTATAAAATTAGTTTTTTTCAAAGGTATGTTTGCACAAAATCATCACCTGGCATAAATTAGAATTAAAGGGTCTAGGCAGTTAAGATCTTCTTCTTCTTAGTCGCTGACCTGAAGCTATTAGCTAAATTTCCCAATGTTCCTCCACGTTTTTCTATATTCCGTCATTCGAGCACATTCTGACAATGGAGCGCCAATGGTAGCAACAATATGGTCCGTGTATCGTGTGGGAGATCTACCTCTATTTTTTTGCCTTCTACTTTTCCCTGGATGGTAAGTTTTTCAAGACCATTTCTTCGAAGCACATGTCCAAAATAGCTTATTATTTGTTCTGATATTTGTGTTCTTAGTCTTTTCTTTATGTTGAGCTGGTCCAGTATGGATTCATTTGTTCTTCAGTTAAGATATCTGACCAAAAAAATTTGTAGACCCTATGCCCAAACATAACTTTAAAAAAATTAAAACGTATTTTTTTTTGTTTTTTAACGATTCTTCGGTTCAAATTATGGAAAAACTTTGCTTGAGTGTCAAACTGTCTTTATGATTTTTTCAGATTTTTATAGGTGGGGCATGATGGTCCAAACAACGAAAATTAATTTTCGGTCTAGCCGCTAAAGATAGTAAAATTCCCCACGCAATATTTCAAAAATAAAAATACCATGTTGTTCTACATCAAAAAGTATCCAACCTAAAAAAATTTTAGACCCCTGGACCCGAACATAACCTCAAAAAAAAATAAAACGTGTTTTTTTGTTTTTTACGATATCTTTGGTTTTAATCATCGTAGGAGCTTCTTCTTTTTTTGTTTGTAGGATATTTTATTATCTAAATGATGTTATTTTTTTTACTATCTTTACCGGCTAGACCGAAAATGATTTTTTTGTGTTTTTAACCATGATGCCCCAACTTGACAGTCAACCAATAACATATATATATTTTTTTGGAGTGGCGTTTGAGGCAGTTTGGTTTTAAACGAATTTTAAAAATTTCAGAAACATCCAAAAATTTGAATTTTCCGCCAAAATTTATTTAAAAAATACTATAATGTAGACTACTATCTTAACCGGCTAGCCCCTTTATGTTGTATATTGGATAAAGTCATCAACGATTGTCTAGTGTCGATGGGTAACTGAACAACTTTCAATTCGCTTATTTTCTGATATTTTGACTTATGTAGTTCTATTTCGACGTGCTGTATGATCGAAAATTCTCGCTGAGATGGTATTTACGACGATAAAACGTACTTTGTCAAACTATTAAACTTTGAATGTTGAGTAAGCTACCAAATATTATTTATTTATAAAAAAAGAGAAAAAAAGCAATCTTAAAACTTAACATTTTACTATATGCTTTGCAGAATATTTGTCCTTTAAGAGCCATCTCTGATTTATATGAAATTTTCGATGTAACTTAGGTAGATCTGATAATTTTTCGTAATTCCCTATTTGAGGTGGACCACATTTTTCATGTCCCTAAGTGATAAATGTGGTCCACCCCAAACATTTTATTTTATCATTTAAACAAAATTTAATATTTTTATTATTTTATGCATTAAAAAATACATCTTCTTCTTCAGTGCCTTATCTGGTCCGCATGTTGGCGATCATCCCAAACCATTGTCGGAGGTTTTTCAACCACGAGATAGAGGGCGTCCCGGTTGTCTCCTGTCAAATACTTTACCTTGCATAACGAGTTAAAGAATTTGACATTTTTCTTCGTTTCGCATCACGTGACCGAGGTACTCAAGCTTACGTTGTTTCACTAAATTAAGCACTTCTTTTTCTTTTGTCATACGCTGTAGCACCTCAATGTCGGACACATGATCCACATACAATATTTTTAGTATCCTCTGTAGATCCACATTTTGAAGGCTTCAATCCGCTTTTTAGTAGCTTGCGTCAGTGTTCAGGCTTCAACTCCATAAAGTAACACTGGAAGAATGTAGCACCTCACTATCTGCATCTTGGTTCTCAAATTGAGATCACTGCAGCACAGCAAGGATCTCAACTTAATAAATGTAGATCGTGTCATTTCAATTCTGGATCTAATCTCTTTAGCGTAGTCCTATTGTGAGTAAGGGGTAGTTCCGAGGTAAGTGAATATCTCGACTCTCTGGATCTATTCTCTACCTGTCATTAGTGCCCTGGGATCTGAATTTGCAATTTAGTCCGTATGTTACTTAAGACAACGGTTAAATGCCTTGGCGTAGTCAATAAAACAGATACAGGCATCACAACTGACATCGCTGCATCTCAGAAGTAGAACTTGTAAGGTGAAAAGTGCTTTACGTATACCCATGCAATTGCAGAGTCTGGCAAGTATGATTTTAAGAAAAATATTAAGTGCGTGACTCATAAGGCTGAAAGCTAATTTATAGATATATAATAAATAGATAATTTTCACCCTAATATTACTAACCCCTATTTTTAATTGCCATATTAGTGTCAAAGAGTTAGTTGTCATACTTCTTCGAAACGGCTTGACCGATTTTTATGAAATTTTGTATATATATTCGATAGGTATAATAATCGGTCGTAGTCTATTTTTCATATTCGTAAGGGGTAAGACCATCCCAAACTTTTTTTTATTTTGTTTACAAAATTTTTAATTTTTTTTAAGATGTGGTTTTAGTAAATATAATAGCTCTTAATTTTCACCCTTCTAATACTAACCCCTGTCGTGATCTAAATCTGTCGTCATCTATTTTTCATACCCCTAAAGGCTAAGGGTGGTCCATACCAAGCATTTTTTTTATTTTTTTATGATGTGGTACTAAAAATTACATACAACCCTTAGTTTTTACTCTTCCGTCACCAACCCCTATTTTTTAATAGCGAAATTAGTGTGACAGAGTTAGTTGCCACTTGTTATGAAATTTTATGTGTATATTTGTTTAAATATACTATAAATTTTTTTTCAAGGAGAGTTGTTTTCATTCAAAATAGTTGACAGAGTTATAAATTCGAATGACGTCTATCCTACAGAATTTTTAAATTTGTTGAAATTGTCTGAACGCCCTCCTAAAAATTTAGAATTAAAAGTAGCATCAGTTGTCACTATGCTGCGTAACAATAATCAACCTCGACTAGGCAATGAGACGAGACTGATTGTGAAAGGGCTAATGAATCAATAAGGAAAAATATAAAGGAGAGGATGTCTTGATTCACCGTATAATGATGATTTCAACGAACGTACAATTTGATTTTAAACGTTTACAATTTCCCGTACTTTTGGCATCTGCAATGGCAATAAACACATGACAAAGCCAAGCGTTGGAAGTTTGCGGAATTAACGTAAATTTTCATGTTTCGCGCTTGGGCGAGTATTTGCGTGTTGGAAAATCGTTATCTTTGTATTTTTATTTAAAGCAAAAAAAAATAAAAATACCTTTATTAGAAACCATTAATTTGATTCAACTTTTTTATACATAATATTTTTATATGTTTATTGTTTTTATTTTCTGTTATTTTTTTAGCAAGGTAGTAGAGTGCAAGCATCGAATGCGCTACTTAACAAAATAAAAGTTGAAGACTCCGGGAAAGCTTCCTGTTTTTATTTATTATTAATAAAATATTTTTCGGTATTTTCTGCTCCTTTTTATTTACATACGGGCCAATTAGTTTGATATACTGAACATATTTACTCTATAATCGTAAATTAATCGATTTTTCTGAATGATTTTTATTTTATAAATTTCTTGCCATTTTGGTGCAAGTTTGGGCTGTTTAACTTGTTTAAATGAAGTAAAATTTCATTGTTTCATTAACTTAATCGCTGAAATGTCAATTACAAAATAAAGTATTCCTGCTAAATCCAATTTAATATATTCAATTTAATTATGGTGGAATTGAGCCCGAGAGAAAAGTCTTGACATTTTGTGAAGCTGTGATTCTCCCTAGCGACTGATCCCCAGAGGCATCTGGACCTTCTCCAACTGCCCAGTTCAACGACAGACCGACGTACATCACGGCGGGCCCGGTTTTGTCTATTGGAAGGTCGAAGCCATTATATTGCCGGATTTATGTTATTAAGGAACAGACAGGGTCAGATTAAGAAGCTCTTTAGGTCGTAGCTAAATATAGATACCCGAAAAGCCGGTAATAAACAGAGAATTCCGGATTTTTTCGTCGTTTGCCTCTTACCGCTTCCTACTCAGAGAATTAGTTGCGGGTATATTTAATGTATGTGGAAATGGTCTTGGGAAAAAAGCGTAGACAAGATTATAAAAAGCAATTAAAAAAACTAGAAATTGGTTTAAGATAAAATTTAACGGTACTGTATGTTATTTTACAGGTTTATTAAAAAAATTTTTATATACGTTCTAACTTTCTTTACAATTCGCAAAAATTTTGCAAACATTGGCGCAAGGTTTTAGCTCACCACTCTCTTATTTGATTTTGTAGTTTTTTCCAGATTTTAAACTGGCGAATAGATGAAAAAAAAGTGGTACAGTAGTCGGCACTGTAGACTAGCGAGCTTTATACTGTTTTCATATTTTTTTAATTTAAATTATATGTACCATATTGGCTATCAGCGGATGGATTTAATGTAAACAATAATGATTACAAATAACAAATAAATAACATACTTATATGTGGTTCAATATGTTACAGTCTCTTAAAAATTTCACAATATTTTCACTGGTACACTCACTAAAAATATCTCTTATAACTGATGGAATTTTATTAGTTAGTCTTTCAGCACTATATTTGGAACACTCCGTTCGTACGTGTTTCACTGTTAACGGCACGTCACAACTCGTACATTTTGGTTGAGGTTCCTTCTTCAAGAGATATTCATGTGAGAGTTTGATGTACCTAATCGGAGTCTGGTTAATACAACCTGAAGGAAACGGCTAGGGACGTTGTTACTCCATCGTCCAAAATTTGGTTTACTTTCTATTAACTTTGAGGATTTTTCTTCCCAACATTTTGTCCAATTACATATCAGCTTTTGTTTAAAGTACGGATTGAGATCTTCTGCTAATGGTTTTATTATTGGTCTGATATTTAGGAAATTTGCTATTTCTCGAGCATTTTTATCAACTAGTTCGCTTCCTTTAATGCCTATATGTGATGATACCCACACGAAGACTAGTGTTTTGTTTTCTAGCTGCTGCATCTTGTTTTTAATTAATTTAGCAATCGGGTTGCAGGTGTACATTTTTGACAGTATATGGAGGGAATTGATTGAGTCACTAATATTAAGGAATTTATCTGGTTTGACTGTTTGTATGTGATTAAGAGCTCTGTATATTGCATACATTTCTCCACTTATCACAGTGGATTCTGTGGACAATTTGAAACTTTTTATTATGTCTCTTATAACAAATGATGATCCTACACCAGAAGTTGTTTTAGATGTATCTGTGTAAACTTGGATATATTCAGGGAAAGAAGAAAGTATTCTATTATAATTGCTTATAAATATTTGTGGATTAGTTTTAGATTTATGATATGATGATAGTTCTAAATTTAAAGTAGGCAAAGGTATTAACCAGGGAGGTGGCGTGTTTACGTTTGCTGAATGTGTTGAGGGAAAGTTAAAAATTGTTTCAATAGAGTTTAAAATGTTTTTGATCCTTAATTGAAATGGTAAATCTGTTCTTATATTGATATTTGGAAAGAAATGGAAGGAAATTTAATATATATGAGACCATGATTAAAACTACTCTTCTTTATGGCGCTGAAACATGGAGAATTAGTGAAAAGAACAAAAAGCGAATAGAAGCAGTAGAGATGGATGCAATGAGAAGATCTTTAGGTATTTCCAGACGAGACCGAATCAGAAATGATGTAATAAAACAACGTATGGGAATAGAAGGAAATATAACTCAAGATATAGAGAAGAAACAATTAAGGTGGTATGGGCATGTTCAACGGATGCCAGCATCAAGACTCCCCAAAAAAGTAATAGAATGGCAACCGATAGGTCGACGGAAAAGAGGAAGACTTAGATTAGAATGGCAACACGGCGTAAACAAGTCCATGAGCGAAAGAAATTTAACAACAAACGACTGCGAAGATAGGAAGAGATGGTGTTTAGGTATCGGACAACGTCGAAAGACGTTCTACACCGATGTATATATATATATTGATATTTGATAACGAAGACTGAGTAAGAAAAAGGTTGTCAGGTTGTAGTGATGATTGTTTTGAAGAGTAAAATAGACTAAGTAATTTCCGTCGTTCATGTAATGATGGCTCACCAAGTTCCCAATCGAGGCTTGCAACAGGAGTTGTTCTATAAGCTCCAGAGATTATGCGTAATGCATTGTTGTGTATAATGTTTAAGATTTTTAAATTTGACTTCGACGCTGAAGAATATGCAATGCATCCGTAGTCCAATTTTGATCGGATTAGACTTCCAAGAGTAATAATGTATCTCCGTTAGCACTCCATTGTTTTTTGGATGAACATTTAAGAAGATTTATACCATTTTGACATGATATCGCCAATTTTTTAATATGTGGTTTCCAACTTAAAGTTTCGTCGAATGTTATGCCTAAATTTTTTATCTCTGTACTTCGTTTCAAAAACTTTGTGCCAAATTTTAGGGCAGGTATGTAAGTGTAAATAGGCTTTTTGGAAAAAATAATATATTGTGTCTTGTCAGCTGAAAAATTGAATCCACTTCTCCTATACCAACTTTCGATTTTATTTAGTTCTTCTTGTAAAAGTTTACCATCGAGTTAATATTTTTTCCTTTGATAAATATTATCATATCATCAGCATATAATCTAGCCTGCAGGTCTCTTGAGATTATTTATAACATCATTCATTGCTATTAAAAAAAGTGTAGGGCTAATTATAGATCCTTGTGGTGTTTCATTGTCTTGAGACTTAATGCTAGAAATTTCTCCATTACTACGTACTGAAAATTTGCGTTCATTTAGAAAGTTATTTAAAAATGCCAACATGTTTCCTTGAATTCCCCAAGTCTACAGCTTTGTTAATATTCTGTGTTACCATGCTAAGTCAAATGCTTTGTGAATGTCAAAGTAAACAGCTATGGATTTCTGTTCGTTACAAAAGGCTTCATTAATTTGACTTTCTAAATGTAAAACATTGTCTATAGTAGATCTCAAAGGACGAAATTCAGCTTGTTCCGGTATAAGTAAATTGTGATGTTCCAAATGCCACATAAGTCTATTATTTATTATTTTCTCTAGCAGTTTGCAAGTAGAACATGTAAGTGATATTGGCCTATATGATTCTGCTGCAGTAGCCGGTTTGTTAGGTTTTAGTATAGGGCTTGTCTCCATAAGTCAGGAAATTTTTGTTTACACCAGATTGTATTAAAAAGATTAAATAGGAAGTCCAAAGCTTCGTTAGGTAACTGTTTTAAGAATATTGCGGGTATGTCATCTGGACCTGATGATGTGTCTTTTAACATTTAGATTGTTTCTAATAGTTCTGTTTTATTAATTGGAGTATTTATATCATCGTTATTGGCTATAATTTCTATTGAATTTGTTTCTTCTTCTTCCCGATAACGTAAAAAAGTATTGCTGTAATTTTAATTTGTAGATTCTTGTCTGTATGTTTTAGTTAATTCTTCTCCAATTTTTTTGTTTTCATTAATTACGTTTCCATTTCGTTCTAGGTATTTTATTCCATTTTGTGTATTGTCGACAGATATTTTCTTCTGACGCCAGATATTTTTCAAGACTCTTTTTTAGATCTGGTAGTAATTAATTTTGCATATGCCCTTTTTTCTTTAGCTTTATCAAGTTCTCATTGGTTTTATCTTTTGAAAGTATCTAAAGCTTTTTTACTTTGTTTTATTGCCAATTTAAACTCTTCATTCCACCAGGGAACAACTTTATTTTTTGTTATATACTTTGTTTTTTTCCATTGCCATTGTAGCGGATTGAATAATTAAGTTATTAAATAATTTTAGGTATAAGTAACTATAATAAGTTTATATCTTTTTATTATATTTAAAGTTAAGTTTAGTTTGGTAATAACTTTCCATTTTTAGTTGTTTTTTTCGAAAACCATAGAACCCCAGAAGAATGATAGAATTTAAAGTCCCCAAGAATTAATTTTGGTGATGGAATTTGCCTAATTAACTCGTAAAGTTCATTTTCTTGGATATTTTGGCTCCGGGGAATAAAAATGTTACATATGTTCATTTTTTGATTAGTATAGTACCTATTGTTACTGTTACTGCTATTGCTTCTAAGTTTGTATTAATTGTGATTCTGTTTACTTGTAAATCGGTTTTAGCATATATCGCAACACTGCCACTAGCATGATTTGTCTGTCTATTTTGATAGTAAACATTATATGACTTCAAGTTATACGCATTGTTGTCTTTAAAACTAGTTTCTTGAAGACATATAATATCAGGTGAATATTTCCTAATAATTACCTGAAATAAGGGTAGGCGGATGTGAAAACTGTTTAAATTCCACTGTAAAATATTATTATACATGAATTATATTTTTATTTAAATAATTAGTTTTGAGATATACCACTGTCTAAGTCAGATGAACCAACATGTTCGAGCAGTTTTTTTTAACAACATTTTTTACTTAGTCTAGTATATTTAATTTTTATATTTCGATCTCCAGTCTCACTTACTACCGTAAGTGTTCTCTAACAGATCAGTGAATTGTTGACTATCGAGTGGGAACTTGGGATCGTGATTGTCAATAAAATTGGTTATCTTTTGGGGCAATTCTCGAAATTCTAATAAGAGTTTGTCTTTCGACTTCAACCATTTCTTTGGTACTTTTTGAACAGGTATTGTAAAGTAAGATTTTGGTCCTGAGGAATTAGTAATATCTGGTGTATCTTCTGGGATAGGTGTTGCAATTTCAGATAAATTCCGTTTGAAGGTCATAGGTTTAGTTATCGGAGTTGTTTTAACTTCAAAAGAAGCGGGTATGTCGAGATTGGGCTCATTAAATGTAGGAGTAATTGGTGTTTGTTCACATATCATTTCTGGGTTAGTAGTATTTGATATAGACTCACTTAAATTATTGCTGTCTGAGGAATGGTTTAGAGAGGAACTGTGATGTTGTGATCTAGTATATGAAGATTTGAAGCTTGGAGTTGGAAGCCGGCACATTGAGATGCAAAATGACCTGGTTGCTTGCACTTATAGCATAATGTATCTATTGTAAGAAATATGCAATATTTTAAGTCATTATGATTAATTTCTAATGTATCGGGAATTTGGAAACTATCTTCTGAAGAAGATATGTACACCTGCCTTCGAAAACTAACTATGTGATAACTATGTGACTATACGCTGGATTGGTTGCTACAATTCGTAAGAATGTAAGGGGTGGGTGACATTAGCTGTAATCCAATAGTTTTTAACTCGGTTTGCAATTAATTATGTGGAATTGTGTGACTTACGTTGTATAGAACAAGTCATTGTGACGGGATAACTAGCTTTCTTACTGGTATTACGGTGTTATTAATTTTAATAGAATTATGTTCTTTTAAAATTTTGTCTCCAGCTGTATACACCAACACGGTTGGTTGAAATTTTGGATGAAAAAATTATGTTTTTTTGGATCTACAAGTGCTCCGAGTTCTAATAAATAATCTTGTAATTTGAGGCTCTCTATTGCAGAAAAGATAATTGCCAGCTCTTTGCTAGAAAAAGTTATTGGTGAGTGAATTAATACTGTGGAGTATTTTTTAGTGTTTGGTGAGTTTTCAATCTCAATATTAACATTGCCGTTATTATTATTCATTTTGGTCGTTTTCGATTTGTCGGTTTCATCAATTCGGCTGAGTACGGATCTGTTTTATTTAAAAGTTGACGAGCAACCAGATTTTGATAATTGCTCTTTTTATTCTAACCAAATTGTTAGGTTAGTTAGGACAATAATTTATTCAGTTTATTATCATGCAATCAAACAAAATCAATGTTTTCTTTACTCACGTATGATTTCCTGCACATAAACAATCTTTATAATCACTTTAGTAATAATTTTAACTTGATAATTATCGGTTTTTACTATTAATATTTCAGAGCTATTTGTGAAACCAGTTGCTGTTATTATGATCAGGAGCCCATCAATTTTATTATTTATTTATTATTTTTATAGATTTTAATAAAATTGAAGTTTACATGTTGTATAACAGTTAATGGACTTTTCTATTTTTATTTACTGTAAATACTATTTCGTAAATAGCCATATTATAAATATGAAAGTTCAACTTTAAATATTTTACTAAATAACTCTTTTTGTTATACTTTAATACAATTTTTGAACTGATAGTTGTAAAAATCCGACATTATATTTATATAAAAAATTTCAAAATGAGAAGTGTACAGAATAAAAATTAAAGCCTGATTTCATAATGACAAATTAAAATAAATCTTATCTAATGTTCACTTTAGACTACAGTACACTTTAGTGTAACCCCAGTTTCGTAATACGTACATTTTTTTATTATTCAAAGTAAACGGTGTTTAAATTAGTAGGTTGGTAATTTTTTTTCTATCAATTTTGCTTTATTTTTGTCGAAATAACATTATTTTTCTTGTTTTATGTTTATGGGAGTTTAAAATTGTTATTTAAAATGTAAAAAATTAAAAAGAAGTAGTTTTCTAATTTCCCAAAACCAGGAGATTCTACTTATTAAGGAAGTATCCAAATATAAGTAAAGTATTAAATAAAGAAACCAAAAAAAATATTAACGAAAACTGGAAGTTTTAAATAAAGATACTGATCGATAAGAGGACAAAACAGAAAGGGAAAGGACAGTCATGAAAGATATCAAGGAATAATAATTAAAAACGAAAATATTAAAAATTGAATTATAAATTAAAACAAAATTTGCTCAAGAAAATTTTTATTAAATATACTGCACAAAAAGTTTTGTCTTTTAATGTTATCTATATTAAATAAGTAAATTTAAACTATACACAAATTTTAAGAACACAGTCCAGAAATTGCTGAACTAATATATTTATAATTAAGATATATGTACTTAGACGAGAAGAAAAAACGACGTTTAGAAGGAAAATGAACTAGCTACACGAAAACGCTCTAAACGAGATTGTTAACCACCGCAATAGAAAATACTCTACCAGAAGATAAACAGCTGCAGTAAAGAATTCAAACCCAGAATAACAGCATGTAAAGACAGAGATGGTTCCATAATTAGTGACAAAGAACAAATACTAAACAGGTAGGCGAATCATTTTGAAGAACTGCTTTTTAAACACATGTATAAATTAGTAACCGAAATCTGGCAAAGGAAGGAAACGCCCGCGGACTGGATATTAGGTGTAATGCACCCTCTTCACTTAAAGTGTAACAGTCGTTACTTTTATTACAATTTATATTAAAATAATAAACAATTTATATTAAAATAATTTCAGAGATGTAGTATGGGTTGCCTAACTTTAAGTGTTCATTTGCCCATTAAGTGTGTATTTTTAATAATTTAAGTTGTCACTCTGATCTAATTTGGTACCATTGCGAACCAAAGAGATGACAGGAGATTAGGGGGAGTGGAAACTGGCTCTTAGTTAACTTGGTTAACAAACTGTGAATTACAATTCACTTTTAATCGAGAGTTTGATGTCGTACAAAGGTGGTAGTTAGCGAAAGAAAATCCAATTAATGCATAGAATTTCCTTTACTTCAAGAAGTTAAATATTCTAAGTATAACCATAACAATTTAATTGGCGGTGTTTTCGGAAACTCGGGAAGCTGAAGTGAAATTTCTAGCACGGAATTGATTAGCTATCTGGTAAATAATAATTTTTTTTTATATTATAAAAACTAACTTTTTGTTCCCACATCCCACATCCTTAAGGTATTCAGAATGACCTTGGGTCACGAATTCAAGTATAGTATGGCCGCTTACAATCATTCCGGCATGAATCTGATTAAAATTCTGAATTTTCCGTAAATCTCTAACATCTATTACAATTTCCACAGATATTTTAATGAACATTAGAGTATTTTATCCATATCCTATTATTCAGATTTATTATTTCATATTTTAATATAGTATTTTGTTCAAGGCCATTATATTTTTACTCTATGTGAAGCAAGGTCACGCTACATCCGATGGGATGGGTTTTTTTTATCTACTATAATTATCTTTTTGCTCCGGTTTCTTATGCTGAAAGAAACTTTCCTCACTTCTTCTTTGATTTCTTTTTATCAATGTTGAGATTAGAAGTAACGGGGAATTGTTTTCAGCCACCTCCCATGGAATTATAAACTTCCCTCAGAACATCCGAGGGAGAGTACCACTTCAACTCTAATAAGAATCAGGGTCATTGGGACAAGCCAGGGAGTATTGTCTACTCCACCCTCATTTTTTCTCCAGCCTGCACCTAGAGGTAGGGCAGGACCGTAATCATTGGAACTGAGCCAATTAGCACCAGCTCTGTGCTAATTTCGGACCTCAAGGAGGACTTCGCTGGGACACCGAAGCCATTCGGGAGTATCCTTTCAGACAACTGTTTCACCTAGGAGGACAGTTGGTTTTTGCTGCAGAACTATATATATATATATATATATATATATATATATATATATATATATATATATATATATATATATATATATCTTGTTTCACCAGTTATAGTTTTTTTTTATAATATATATATATATATATATATATATATATATTAATTAATATAACTCCCCTTGGTGTAAGGTATCGGTAAGTTTGAGCTCAAATTCTACCCAGAGATTATCTTCCCTTGTTTTTTTGTATTAACCATTTATTTCATTATTAACTTTAATTATTTCATTATTTGTTTACTTAACTAATTTTTTTTATATTTCATCTTGCGTTATTAACTCTGGTTATTATCCCTTCAGGATAATAGACCGTTTCAATTGTTTAACTTGGCTTGTTCCCATTTATATATATTACTTTGTTTATATTTGAATTTAGAGTTGTTTAACAATATTGTTGGTCATATTGTAGGTTAGTTTAATATATTTACTTGGCTATACGTTCTTCCAACGTTAGCATTATTTTGCTTAGGGTTGTTTTTTAACCTAGATGTAGGTTGTACACTCTATATCAGAGTTATTCTGTGTAGTTTTCAACTTTTTATTATAGTTGTTTTCAACATTCTTGTTTTAAAATATTATATTGTGAAATTTTCATATACTTTTTGGTAACTTAGAGATTGTCAAAATCTAAGAAGTTATATTTAATAAACTTGAATTTGTTTTTGCATATAATTTTTTATTAATATTTCCTTACCTTTTTACATTTACAGCATTTTTGTTTATTACATCAACTTTAATTAATATTAGCAGTATACGATACCTGGAAGAGTGACCGTTACTCATTTTAGAGTAGTATCCCTCTTCTGGCGCCCTCAATTTGTTTTCTTTGTTAATTTTCATTATATCTATTCATTTTTCTTATCTTCTTTTCTATCCATCATACATATTTTCCTGATTTACTGTCTTTAAAAGGCATGCAAATTGGCCGTATCCATCCTTGAGTTTCTAGTGGTCATTCTCCTGCCTACATTGCTAGCCTAGCCACATTCCGTTCAATATTTTTTTTCATACTTGTTTACTTAATTGTTATCTATTTTATCCCCTATATATAGACCACTCTTCTTATACCTCTTTCCTCCCCTACACACCCCAGTTTTTGCTACAAAAGGAAGATATGATGGTGTGTGATAATTATAGAGGCATCAACCTACTTAACGTGGCATATAAAGTATTGTCCGACGTATTGTACAGAAGATTGATTCCCTACGCTGAACAAATAGTTGGGAACTACCAGTACCAGTTAGGAACTACTAGTGCGGTTTCCGACCCAATAAATCAACAACGGATCAAATTTTCACAGTCAGGCAGATCCTTGAGAAAACGCTTGAGTTCGGAGTCGACACCCACCATATTCGTGGATTTCAAAGCCGCATACGACTCAGTCAACCAGAAAAAGCAGAAAAAATAATATTAGCCAGATATGGCTAATATTAAATTAAAAATTAATTACTGGATATTATACGGTATCATAAATATTAACGAAAAAAAATTTCATTTTAGGACAAATTTCAATTTCTAACTTTTTCTTTTTATTCAGCTACTTAATATTCGCTGCATTTTCTCCCAGTCAAATTACTGCAGTTCTTTCTCTTTCAATCAATCTTTTTCTTCCATCTGGAAAATATATATTTAAATTCTGTCAGCACCCAATCTTTCAACACTCCAGTTGAGGCGAGTCCGGAAGACGGGCTATTAAAATTCAACATAGATTTACGCTACGAAATCCCGCATACACTCTTCAGATCATTTTGCGCTTTACCAAACATAAAATATAGCCCAGTATTGGGAAATTTTTGTTATATCTTTTAAAAATAAAGGTAAAGTAAGATACTGAATATCATGCTAAATGTAATAAGCGCAAAAATGGTGAAGTTTTTATTTTTTAAACACGATTTTGCTATTTTAGTTTCCATTTATTTATCCAGTAAAAAAACAAAAAAGAACTTTTACAAGCAAGATAAGGCATTTTGAATTTCAATTTCAAAATTTGAATATTCTAATACATTCAGTGTACTATAAGATTTTTGACTTTTTCGAATATGAATTAGATAAACAAAAGTGAAAATATAATTTATTAACATGAACCTATGGCTCTACAGCTCAGCTCCAGCCTTGGCCTCTCTTAGCAAACCCCTTCCAAATTTGTAAACCTTTTGCTATTAAGTCCTCTGCCACACAGTCCTTCGGTCTTTTCCTCGGTTTTCCTCTACCTCTCCTTACATTAACTCTTAAAAGCTGTATGCTTCATCCCACATTGTTTTCATTTTTACTTTTACATCTGACATGATCAAACCATTGCAGTCTTTATTGCTAACTCTTTTTTGAGACTAGTCACCCCAGCTTTTTCCCTAATCAAGTCGTTCCTGATCCAGTCCCTTCTAATCTTACCCAACATCCACCGTAATATTTTTATTTCAGCTACCTCCATTTTCTTTTTCTCAATCTTCTTTATAGGCCACAATTCAATGTCGTATACTAACGCTGGTCTCATCACACTCTTGTATATCTTTCGTTTTAGCCCTTTTGCGATTTTTCGATCATAACGTACCTCAATCATTCGCTTTCAGTTAAACCAAACAGCCTGTGTCATGTAATTTCTAGGTCTAGTGTCCCATTTTCCATTATGTAGAACTTTAAGGTATTTAAAGTCTCCTACTCCTCCTAGTTTATTTCCAACCAATTATGTTTTCAACGATTCCTCTTCCTTCCAACCACGTATACTACGTTTTCAACCTGCTAACCTTAAGTATTCCCTCTTAAATAGGCCTTCTTTTTCAACATTTCTTTGGCCTTCTCTACTAACACGATATTATTAGAATAAAGCATTGATCAAGAAGCCCCCTTCCTTGCTGTCTCCATCAGTACATCCATAACGGCGACCGAGTAAAAAGCCTTGATGCAAACCAACCGTCACTGGAAAATTCATATTCCATAGAACGAAAGCATTTTTTTTTTTTTATTAAGAAGAAACATTGCCGCATCCACCAAAAGGTTATTAGCGGCATTACTTAGTAAACAAAACTTTAAATCTGATACAAAATATTGATTAACCTTAGGTAATTTAATAAGTTTTTTACGTGACAGTTTTCTCATAATAAATCTGGTACAGTATTTGGTATATTGTTTATTGAACGTTCTCTATGGTATTTTGGACACTCAATTAACAAATGGACGACGGTAAGAGGCGTAGCACATAGGTCGCAAGGCGGGCGTTCACTGGCCGATAGTAAATACGAGTGTGTTATCTTAGTGTGTCCTATACGTAGGCGCGTTAGAACCGTTTGAATAAACCGTGTACTAGCACTAGTTTTCCACTGTCGTGTATCTGGTTTTAGCGATCTTAATTTATATTGCAATAGAAACCATTCGCGCTGCCACTGGCCCATCACATTTTGTTTAAAAAACGTTTTGAGATCTTTACATACACTTTCACGCACTAATTTAGATTTCGCACTTGTTGCCGCATCACGAGCACTACTGTCTGCCTCTTCATTGTCGATAATTCCTATATGCGATGGGATCCATATAAATTTAGGAGTTATGTGGTTCTCTTGGGCGATTTGTAGTTCAGTTTTTATTAGTTGCTCCAATGGCTGTTTAGGATACAGATGCTGTATTGCAAGAAGAGAGCTGAGCGAGTCGGTGAGAAACAGAGGTTTTACAATTCTTGAGAGGTTTGCATGTTTTAGGGCACGGTACAAAGCAAACAGTTCAGCAATGAAAACACTTGAGCTAGGCGGTAGTTTAAATTTGAAAGTAGACGTTGGAGTAACAAATACACAAGCAATGCCGTCAGTAGATTTAGATGCATCGGTAAAGATGTTTGTGAAGTTAAGGTAGTCCCGTTCAAGAATCTCATTTAGTTTGTTTTTGATTAGTATGTTGTTATTGCATTTTTTGGAGAACTCTATTAAAGAGGTGTTGCAATTTGGGATGCTTATCAACCATGGAGTCGGATGTTGGATGTTACAGTGAAATACATCTGGGATTGTTGTGTCAAAATTATTCAGAATTGATCTTACTCGTGTTTAATAAGGTTTTCCAGTGCGAGGTTTATTAAAGAGAAAGTCAAGATTATTTTTAGAAAAAGTATTTTCGAAGAGTGGATGATCCTTATTAGCAGCTACAGAAGAAGCGTGTGAAAGTGTTAAAAATGCCCGCCTATACTGCAATGATGATTCTCCAGTTTCGGAATGTAAGCTTCCTATGGGTGCAGTGTGAAAAGCTCCGAGAACGATCCGAAGTGCAGAATTGTGGATTGTATCTAACGGTTTTAGGCTACTCTTGGTTGCGGAGGCATAAACAATTGAACCGTAATCGAGTTTGGATCTAATTAGTGTTTTATACAGAAGGAGTAGTGTAGAGAAGTCGGAAACCCAGAAACGATTTGATACGGTTTCAAGCAAATTGAGTCTTTTGTTGCATGTTAGCGCCAAGTGTTTTTATGTGCTTTTTCCTGGAAAGTTTTTGATACAAACCAACCGTCACTGGAAAAGTTTCCGTCAATCCGACACAATTTGGTGTACGCTTCCTTATGCATATCCTTCATGAGCATTACGTAATTCTCAAGAACTAATTTCTCGTTTATGCTGTTCAATTCAATCATCTCTGATGATATCAGAAAATTATTATCGTTATCATCGCTGATAACATCTGATATCAATAAAGGATGAGGATATAGATAAGGGAATAAAGAAGTCAAAATACTCCATTATGCAGACGACGCAGTATTGAGAGCCCAAGATGAAGATAGTCTATAAAGACCATTCTACAGTTTTAACACAAGAGAAAAATAATTTAAAAAGGTTCTGAAACTGTTTTCTTGTGGCATGTCTAAATTAAATATTATATTTATATGGGAAGAATTAATTGACTGTAATAAAATTAAACATTTTTAACCAAAGTTTGACGTTTCGGTTTCCACTCCGTTGTCAACAAAAGATTATTTCAGAATTCTGCGAAAATGTCAAGATGTTAATTGGTTCTTTATTTTAAAATAACTGTTGTCTTAGTTGGCCTCGATCTTGTAGGCTATCCTGCTTTTGGATAAAAAAAATCTGAGGTGTGGTGTTTTTACCCTCGGAATATCAAATTCTTACTGTTTAACCTTCGGAATACGGAGATTATTTTACTTAGTTAGATTACGATGATAGGTCAAGCATGACTTATTCTCATTTTATTTATAAGGATGTTTTAAATAATTAGTATTATTAAACAGTATCTTTAATTCAACAAAAAAACAAAGAAACTAAACCGTATTCATTTTACAAATTCCCAATTGTCAATAGAAGCACATGAAAGCCAAACAGGGATGTACTGATGTGTATCATATGATTTTTAAAAATATTTACTTTAGAAACTGTTAGTGTAAGAATTTCTTGAAATTTAATCATTATATCACAATTAAACTAAACTCTAAGAAATAACACGACCAGTAAATAACTTAACAATAACTATAACATAAATATAACACAATATATTAACTTAAAAATCAACACGATACAATTTGAATTTAAAATGCTGGCAAGTTTGGATCTGTAAGATGAGAATCTGTCTGGCTTAAGGTAATAAATTATATTTAATAGTCTCTTGAAGAATGAGACGGCGAATATCAACACGTGCTCATGTTTACAGATGGGAATTTGCTAAACGAATGTACTTACATCATAGTCTTAAATTATTGTATTAAAATTTTTTAAGATGGTTCACCATCCTGGTCTTTTTGGAAGTAGTTGCATTTAATTTTAACAATATGGACTTCTTCGCGTTTTGAATAAGTATTACAAAAAAATCTTTTACACATGTCACACCTTTTTGAATATTTATTGTCACTACCCCTACAAGAATAACAACGACCTCGTTTTGTTGCAGATTGCGGCACTTCTAATTTCTATTTTACACTAATACCAGTGGTCTCTATTACAGCGATTACGGATTTATGGTACCCGGTGGGTTCTTCTTGTATTGCTTTAGCTCTTTGTTATATATTGTGCGTGGTTAATTGTTTTCCAAGCTCCTCCAAAAATAGTTTATTGCGATGTTTTCTATTTACTTGGGTGTTCCATTCAGGATTTTTCATATTCCATAGAACGAAAGCATTGTAGCATGCAATATCCAAAAAGTTAAAAATATGCGGAAGGGCCATCTTCTTGTTGCTCTTTTATATGTGTACTCTCGGATCAATTAATCTAAAATATCAACTCCACTTTTGGTTTTGTTGTAATCCAAAATAATCTTTGGTTTAAACTTTTGGTCTTTACCAGAAATTTCATGTTTATTTTGTAAGGTCGATAATAAAACAACAAACTTATTAGGCTTGGTTATATATGAAACTAAAGTAATGCTTCTAGTGATCAAACATTTTAAAGAATACAGTGAGCGATCTGTCATTTCAAGCAATAATTTGGGTAAACTGTTTCTATTTAAGAGTTCTTTAGATAAAGCAATGTCGGTAAAAAATTATTAGTTGTAATATTTCGACGAGACCTATACCAATGTTCTGCAAGTGTTTTGACAACTCTTGGGTCTTGGTTATGTTTAGATTTATCACCAATCTTTCCAGTTTATATCTCAAAGTTACAGCAATAAAACATTTTAGCGTCACATAGGGTCCAAGCCTTTATACTGTATTTTTTCGGTTTACTAGGTATATAAATCATAAATAGACAACGTCACCTAAAATCTATAAGCTGCTCATCGATAGTACCAAAAGCAGATGGTTCACATGATTCCCTAAAATTTTGGGTAAATAGATCAGCGATTTATCGAATAGGAGCTAATTTATCCCGTTCTCTTCTTTCTGCTCTCGTATACAAATTTATCAAAGCGAATATACCCTTTTTTGGAGCTAAATAACGCCATGTTCGTCCTTCGCAGATAACATCAGACACGTTAGATCGTTCACTATCTGTATTTTCAGAAGTTGTCGCTAAAACTTCCTCGTTCTCGTGTTCAGTAATTGATAAATTACCTTCATGTGCTTCTGACTCACAACCGTCATTATCACTCGCTTCCCTATTGCTTTCATCCAGTTTTGCAACTTCATTTCTTCACTATCTGATAGGAGTAAGGCACATAACTTAGATTCACTTAAAGGTTTATTCTTTTTCCACATATTGATATAATACTGCACACTTCAAGATCGATGCTTAAATTAAATTTATAAACAAACGTGAAATACCACTTTACACCAAAGTTAGACCTCTCGTCCCGGACGTTCTCATAGAATATGCCTATTAGACCCTACATTTACTCCCAAGGTTAACTTCTATCTACTAATATTTGTACAAACATAATCATTTGGCCTTGAATACGTTCACTGGTAAACAGAGACGGCTGCGTTTTACGTGTACCTACAAACATATTGAAAATATTCTTCGAAATCCGAAGACCGGGTCAGGACTGACCCGGGGTCATAGATGTTACGTAGAGGAAAAACTGTAATTTGCATGTTCACGAATGATACACGAAAAAATAGATTAAAACAAATAAGGAGAACTTACGATCAATCGGATTTGTAAAAAAATTATTTCATGAAATATTAAGAAATCGGTGAAATCACGCTTGACCCAGTCTTCGTACTCCGAAAGTTAATGTGTTTTTTTGTATTACTCGTTTGTTTGCGTACGTAGATTATATGTTTGTGTATTGTGTATTTCCTATGTATTGTGTATAATTGTAGATGTGTATGCCACTTCGTTTAATCAGCTTTTGTTGGTATGTTCTTGTTGTTGACTTATTCTTTTAGTATGGGTAACTATTTTCCACGTCTGGTTTTTACATGATTATTGATGCCTCTTTTATAAAAGAAAACAAAATTAACAATCACTGCTTTTACCATCAATCGGTTAATCCATTTAGGGCCGAAACTTTTATTGTCTGATATTGATGGGATATTTAATTTTTAGGCTTATTAAGGTTGACAGAAATAAAGTATGGAAGAAATTTTGGAAAAAATACAATATATTTTTCAAAAAATGGTGTCATTTTAAAAGCCCGGTGGCAAAATCACTGATTGTGAATAAAAAATAATTCTATTATACTCCATCTTCAAATCTTGCTATGTATATCTCTCTTGGTTCATCGACAGTTTTTGCGGCGTTTTTTAGACTTTGACGTATTTTTTTTAGAGTGCGACAAAGGGATGTTGTCTTCATTTTCATTTATATCGGATTTGGTATGGGTTTTTGGATCATTTATGATTATCTCTGTCTCTACTCGTAGTTGATCTCCTGGCAAGTTACTTATTTCCACAGCATCTTCATCACCGCTGTCCTCGTCAGACTCTTCCCCATCTTTGGGTGGAAAAATAATTATTTCATCAGGAAGTTCATTATCTGATAGATTTTCTATCTCATCCATTAACTCACTTAGAGTCAAAGGTTTTGTCCATTACCTAAAAGAATATTCGTACATAGTATAACGAAAAACGCCACCGTTCTTTATAAAGAACACCAAACTTTGATGACCAATATATAAAAATAATAATAGCTTTTCTATTATATAACTCCTTACATATAATATTAAAGGCATTTTAAATACATACATAAAATATCTTTGAAATTAAGAGATCTAAACAATATATTTTACTCACCTTCTATCAGTCATGTTTGGAAACTATAAACAGTCTTTCAGGTAACCTCAAAAATTCTGCAGGAAACACAGATTCATAAAACAATTGTAAATTTTTTTTTAATGAAATGGCTTGTCCTTAAACGACACAGCACGCCATCTCTTAATAACTAGCAAAATAATTAAGTTACAGGCATCTTTGTAGCGAGGTCTTTTAAAGGGACGGTGGCCTTAAATGGGTTAATTAGGAAATTATTTTTAATATTTGTTTGTACAAACTATCTATTTAGTAAAGCTACAAAAATAAATATAACTAGCCTACTAAAAGCATTTTTTTTGACGGAAACTAAAGTCGTGACAACATTCTTTTTAATTTACATTTACTGACTTATTTTGCTTATTACTTGGTGTAATCTTTTATTAAAAATTTCTTTTAATATTTTTGGCGAAAACTCTAGTTTTTCTGTAGTGCTAATAAAAATATTTAGCTTATTTTCAACCTGCACTTTCCTTTTATATTTTCTTCTCGAGTTGGCTCAACTTAAATTTAAAGTCGAGCTGTCAAGCTCTTTATTAAAGTACTAGGTTTTTACTTCAGTTTACAGTAAATTTAGTCGTATTGTGCAAACTTTCTTTTAAATCTAGTCTATATACAAAATAGTATCGTGTTCTAATAATGTTATTATGACACATTTCGTAGTGTTGATAATGTCGGCAGGAACAGGCTTGCAAAATGCTAGACTAAAAAATTCACGAATTTATCGAAATTTTTGTCTGAGTAATTAATGTTTAGCTCTCAGTTCTTGTATAGCTACTGGTTCGTGTATTAGTAGGTTTGTATATTAGTAGCTGTCTAAAAACTAATTTGTACTGTTTTAAAACTGGAGAATAATAACTTACGCAATCGTCCTACTATACCTGAAGATATGCGTGGTCACTATAAAAAAAGAGCAAATGCTGTAGACGAAAATATTAAAAATTTCATTTTTGTGATTCCAGCAAAAGAATCTCAGTATGTAAGGCAAAGAACAACTAAGTCTCGCATTTTTTGCACCGAAAAAAGATCAGTTTCTTCAAATGCTTTATACTGTAAACAAATGTGTTGCACGTGAAGCCAAAAATCGTGTTAAAGAGGTTCTAATAAAACAGAAACCGTTGTAACTGCCTGCTTTGATTTGCAAAAAATATTAACTACACCACAATCAGAAGTATCATTGTTTTATTATAAAAGGAAGTTTAATGTGTATAATTTTACTATCTTTGATATTGGATCTGAGGAAGGTTATTGGTATACACGGGATAATCACAGGTAAAAAGGGGCCTAATGAATAAGTAGTGCACAATTTGATTTTATTAAGTGAAGGGTTGCTATAATGTATATTTATACAGCTAATATCATAAGTAATAATATTTCACACACGTTTTTTGAGGTGGGTCATTCTGAATCTGAGGGTGACACATTGAATGCCCTTATTGAGTGAAGATAAAAGAACCAAGTTGCTTATATTCCACAATAGTGGTATACGCTGATAAAGTGTGCCAAAGTTACAGGAAAACCATACGATTAAAAATAAGTAAGTCAAAATGATATCTTCGACTTTAAATCAAGGTAAAACAAAATACCGAATCGGGATTTAGATATAGAAAAACGCCAAGTTTTTTGGTCGAAAGTACAATATATAAAAATATGTAAAGAATAAGCACATACTTTTAATTTTCAGTACAATCTTATTTCTGATCAATTATCTTTATAAATCTAGAATGCAAACCAAAATTGAGCAAAAGGACTACCAAATCCGGAAATAAAAACTATAAGATTTATGGGAACTACAAATTCCTTTAGCATATAATTAATTACTTCCCGTAAAAACATCAAAATGTCAGTTTTTATTTAAATCTTCCCCACTCTTAACGAACACAATATTTAGATGATAACTCTGATAACTGAATAAAAGTTAGATAGTGGTTAATTTGGTTTTTTTGGATAAAATATAAACTGTTTTATAATTTGTAAATGTTTATTTTTTATTAAATATTAAATAATAAAGTAACATATTATTATTTTAGTTATTTCTTCTTGGTACGTAAAGTAGGATGTAAATGATTAAATATTTGATTGAGCAAAAAAATTCGTTTTAAGTAAAATTAATGAAAAAAAAATGACGATCTCTTTATTTTAATATACAGGGTGTTTCAAAAAGGTATGCCATAAATTAAATCACGCATTCCGGGGACAAAAATAAATTGATTGAATTCAACTTACCTTAGTACAAAAGTGTACACAAAAAAAGTTAAGCCCTTTGAAGTTACAAAATAAAAATTGTTTTTTTGCATTATCTCCTAAACTACTTGACATTTTGTAATAAAAATTGACACGTTACTTTCTTATTCTAAAAGCAATTTTCATACAAAAGAAATAATAAAATCTAAGTGCACATAAAAATTTTAAGTGGGGTGTGCAGCCCTAAATCCCACCAATTTTTTGAGTACGGTCAAGTCAAATGAACTGTGTGGCATCATTAGTTTAACACATTATTTTTAAAACTTTTTTGTCTCCCATCACTTTTTCGAAAAACTAGTTATTTCCTAGTTGGCCATAAAATTACAATTAGTTTCTATGGATACAATAATTACAAACAGTTCCATCAATAATAGTCAATAATTTGAAGTTATCATTTATTGTGTGAATAAAATTAATATTAAAAATTTTGATATTACAATGGCCTACACATTTCAGTAAATGGCAGATATGCATTTAACTTTGGGTAAGTTGGATCAGATTAAATTATGATTTCGATAATCTATCGGGAATATCGTAAGTGAATGTCAAGGAAATAGTGCAGCAGCCGCAAGGCGTTATGCAGTAAAATACCCCGATCGAAATACACCCGATAGACGATTATTTCTGACCATTGATCGTCGTTTACAGGAAACGGGTACATTCCAACAGCAAATTGCTGGCAATAATGGTCGTCCAATAATGGATGCAACTGGTGAAGACATTTTAGAAATCATTGAAGAAGTCCCTGGAACAAGTACAAGGGTAATAGCTACTCAACTAAATGTTTCTCACGTAGGGGTTTGGAGGTGTTTGAAAGATCAGCTGCTTAAATCCTATTACTTAACCACGGTTCAAGAGTTATTGGTTAAAAATGATCCTAAAACGAATGGATTTTGCGATTGGTTGTTAATGGAACACACTTGAAATGTTAATTTTATTAGAAATATTTTGTTTACCGACAAGGCTACCTTCAGTAGAAATGGAATAACAAACCATCATAACGAGCACATTTGGGCCGACGAAAATCCTCACACCAAAAAACTACTCATCACCAAAGGACTTTCAAAGTTAATGTTTGGACAGGAATTGTACAATTGAACAATCTAATAGGCCCAGTATTTTTTCCAACAATTTAAATGGTGATAATTATTTGCAGTTCTTGGCAAACGATTTACAAGAGTAGTTGGAACTACTGAGAAAAGGTGTAAAATGGAGATGGGATCAGAGAAGAGAACTAGCATTCCAAGAAATTAAAAACATTTTTCTGTCAAATTTGAAAATATACTATCCTGACTATACACAGCCATTCATACTAAGAACAGATGCATCAATAGTGAGATTATCAGGGGTATTATTACAAATACATGATGGGGTCGAATACCCAATACAATTCATTTCAAGAATCACAAAGCCACATGAAAAGGGTTACTCAGTTTCAGAATTAGAACTAGCAAGTATAATACACTGTGTCACAAAATTAAGATTTTATTTGTTGGGTAATGAATTTACTATAGAAACAGATCACCAAGCTTTAACGTCTATATTAAATAACAAATATGGAAACAGTAGAATACATCGGTGGAGTCTAATACTTAGTGAATACTGCTTTGAAATCAAATACATTTCTGGAAAATCCAATATAGTGGCAGATGCTTTATCAAGGTTAGAAAATACATCACAAAAAGGGCAGCGAACAATAAAAATTGGATTAAATCAATTAGTAGACAGTACTGGATTATATTCTAAAGAAGAAATTATAAGAGATCAGATCAATTTGAGTGAAAAACAAAAAGTCCTTAGGAAAGATGGGGTATATTATAAAATAATAAATGGCATAGAAGTATATGTAATAACTAGAACTTTAGCAAAGAAAATATTGAAAAATTTACATAACAATTATATGCATATTGGTTCAAGAAAGCTATGGATGCTATTTAGGGACAATTATTTTGCAAAGAATGACATAAGTATAGCAAAAGAAATTACTAACCAATGCCCAATATGTCAACTAAACAAAGAAAAGAATTTCAAAAACCAGAACACATATAAATCTAATGTTGTGTATGAAAAACTAAATACAGTTTCCATGGATTTTATTTCAAATTTAGTTCTCAGTCCAACAGGAAAAAAGCATATACTAGTGATAGTTGATTTATATACAAAATTTATTAAACTATATCCCTGCTCCAGAACAAATGTTAAAACATTAAAATCATATATTAATCAATTTTTCGAAGAAATAGGACCATTTAGAAATTGCATAATAGATAATGCTACATATTTTAACAACCAAAAATTTCGGGCATTTTGTGAGAAAAAGGGAATCAACATTCATTTTACAAGTAGCAGACATCCTCAGGCAAATCCTGCAGAAAGATATATTAAAGAAGTTATAAAATATTTAAGGATACTGTGCCAAAATCAACACGAAACTTGGCAGCAACATATACCACAAGTAGAGTATTTTTTAAATAATACACATAATTTGAATACAGAGGAAGTACCAGAATATTTAATGTTTGGCCATATAGGAAACAGAAAGTGGATTAGTGAATATAATCAGGATATGTTAGAACAAGTAATGCAGAAAGTGAATAACCGAATTAGGAGGAAAGCTGAAAAATATATCAGAAGACAAAATCGAAATATAAAAAAACTAATCACATTTCAAAAAGGAGACCAAGTGTTAATTCGTTCACTTAGAAAAAGTAATGTTAAAGAAAACCGTTGTAAGAAATTACAACCAATGTTTGAAGGTCCATATACAATTGAAAATCAGAATGGACTAAATAGTTATGTGTTAATAGATGCAGAGAACAGACTAAGAGGCAGATTTCATATCAACGACATTTTTCAATATCATGAAGAGATTGAATAATATTTTCTATACCTTTAACACAAACATAATAACACTAATAACTTACTGATATATCCATTTTATTCAATAGACTTGATTTGTTAAATGGTAGATGGTAGATTTCATTATTTTGAATCAATTTGACATCATACTTGTTGAATTTTGTATATATGGAAATTAATTTGTACCTTAAAAATCATAATTTGGGGTTAGACACAAAATTAGATACTATAATTGCTATAAAAATGTCTTTCTAATGTAATAAAGTGGAAAAACTTACCAATTTATATTGATGAAAGTTATTTTGAATGGAAATGATTCCTAGATTTTGTCTATAAATAAACAGAACACAATATAGATTATATTTTTAATTAAGGTTATATTTTATTCTCGGATATCGCATCCATTGCTCCATTTGACATGACAGTTTGACCATAGAATAGCCGAACTGTACTCCGTTGTCCTCTGCTTTGACATAGACAGCGAACAGGGATGTATTTAACACATTTTAATAAAAAAAAAATTGAATTATTAATTTATTAAATTTAATAAGGTATGAGAAAATTAATATTTAAAAAAATAATAAGTAAATTATTTATTTTAAATATTATTTTTGGGGTATTGTGACGATTAAGGTTTATAGAAAATAATTTATAAGTTATATACTACATAATATTAAGTATTTGATTATTTTAAGAAGTTATATACTAGAGAATTTAATAAAAATATATTTATGTGAGGGTATTTTTAATAAATTAGCATATAATAAGTGTAAAAAGTTGTATTTTAATTTTGTAGATATATAAGTGAGCCATGTGCATAGGCAACCAAAAATACTCTCGGAGTAATTTGACAGATAGAAATTAATCATAAGGGAATATAAAGTGGGGTTATATAATATATTGTTTGAAATGTGTATTTTATTAAATTAGAGTGTTAGTTACTAATTTAATTATATATTCTGATCTGAAAAGCCTAAATGTCAACAAAATTATTAATAGAAAAGAATGGAATTCTCTGGATCTCCGGAGATGGCCATGTTTGCGAAATGGTTTGTTCCAGAAAATTCAGACATGTATTAAATAGAACTGAATAGAACATGATATCTTACGAGATGGTTCTAGAAATCCAAAAACATATAAATACCCGTGATTTGGATTCAAGATGGCAGTTTTAGGGCAGTTTTTAAGTTTTTAGTCAGAAGTCAAGCAGTTTATTATGAAAGTTAGAGTCAGTGAATCAAGTACAAATAGTCCAATAGTTTAATATAGTGAGTTAAATGAAGATTAAAAATTATGCATATAATTTAATGCACATTTATAATTATACACAAATAATTATTGAAGATAAAAAAAGGTATATTGGAAGAAATTAAATTATATTATGGTTGGAGATTAGTATAAATCAACTTATAATAATTGGATATTGGTATATTGAAAAGAAGAATAAATATAAATGCTGTTTGCTGGTTTGGTTGGTGGTGTATAAATGCTGGTGAAGAAAACTATATCTTAAATTGGTAGAAGCTGATAATTCGTTCACTTAGAAAAAGTAATTTCACAAAAAACAAGGATAACTGAAGTACGAAGACATTCAGTGGTGATTAGAATCTATATACTTAGTGGAAAACAGTTCATTTAGGCATTCAGTGAAAGAAAGGTACAAAATTTTGTTAATATAATTTAGTTAATGTCATAACAATTTCAATTTTGAAGATAGTTTGTTTAAATTTAACATTGTCTATAGAATTTAATTAGTTTTATAAGAGTATCAATTTAAAGATAGTTTATTTTAAATTTACATTGGCTAGGTTAGATATATATGTGTGTTTCATAATAGTTATAATAAAGATAATTTAAAAAAGTACTTACAAGCTAATTCTTTGAGAACCGCGATAAAAACCCTATATATTATTAAAAATACTCATTGCTCATCATTCAAACAAAAAAACACATCATAACAATTTGGCACCCAACGCGGTGGCTCTCTATTTAAAAGAATTAGTTTGGGAAGATAAGTGCTCTCATATAATTAAATTAATTATCAGTAGAAAGGAAAAATTATAGATTTTATTTTTAATTATATTTGAACAAGTAAAGTCTCAAAATGTCTCAAGGAAAGAAAGGTACAAGAAGCAAAAAGAATGAAGAAGATGTGGAAGTAGAAACACAACCTATACAAGAGGAGAGTTTAGTTCAAGTTCCACAAGATACTGCAGAAATGAATCCAGAAAGAGAGGAAAATGTCAATATGGCAGCTTTGATGTCATTAATGATGCAGATGAACAAGACAATGGAAGAGAATACGAAAAAAATGGAAGAGAATTCAAAAGAAGTCAAAGAAGACATAAAAAAAATAGAACAGAAAATGGAAGAGAATTATAGAAAATTAGAAAAGAAAATAGAAGATAATAATAATAAAATTGTAAAGCAAATAGAAAAACAAATGGATAAAAAACTTCAAACTGCAGAGAAAAAAGTAGCAAATGAAATAAAAAGTATACGGAATGACTACAAGAAAAGGATAGAAAATGAGAGGACAGAAGTAAAGAGGATTATTCAAGATAATAAAATAGATATAGAACAGAAAATAGAGTTGGAGAAATGTAACTTAGAAGTAAAAATTAATGAAGACAGGAGAAACACAGAAGAAAAATTAGACGATATACAACAAAATATCCAAATAAATAGTAATCAAATAAGAAATGTGGAACAGAGAATAGATGATATTTCACAAATGAGAGACATAGGGAGACCTTACTTAAATTTAACAAATGAGACTGGGATTAAATTCTCTGGTAATATAAAAAATTTGCATCCTAGAGTATACATAAATAGTTTAAAACATAAATTAAGATTTGTGAATAATATTAATGATATTAAAGATTATATTAGAGTGACATTAAATGACAATGCAGCAACTTGGTTTGCTAGTATTGAGAATGATTTAGATAATTTTCAAACATTTGAAAATAAATTTTTAAATTATTATTGGGGTGAATTAGAGCAAGCCAAGTTTAGAGAAATTCTATATTTTGGAAAGTATAATCAAAATTTAAAATCAAATATGGTAGATTATGCATTGAAATTGATAACAGTTGCAAAATATTTAGAACCACCACTTAGAGAGGATGAAACAGTCTTAAATGTATCTAGACATTTTGATGCTAATGTTGTGCAAACCGTAACTGTACAAAATATTCAAACAATAGATAGTTTTATTAATTTTATTCAAAGAATACCAAGAGGCAATATGACAAGTAATAATAACAACAGAAGAAACAACAATAACTTTCAATATAATAAAAATGATAATCAACAATATAGACAATCATATAACAATAATACTAGGTATGGTAATAATTTACAAAATTTTAAGAATAATAACAGTAATCCAAATAGACAGAACTTTAATAATAATACTAGTTATAATAGACAAAATTTTAATAATAATACTAATTATAATAGACAACATTTTAATAACAGTACTAATAATAATAGACAAGATTTTAACAATAGAAGAAATACAGAACGACCTAACTATAACAGACAGGTAAATTGTGTTCGAAGGAATAGAAGCTGCGAAGGCAGGGAACGAAGTAGTACAAGGCAGGAGAATGTGAGTAGAAGTCATAGTAGGGAAAGACATAGGACATCAGATCCAAGTGGTCAGATACAATCTGACAATTCTAATAATCAAAATTTTGTGCAGTAAACTTTCTGAATTACAAGTTAGGCCATTGCTATTATGAAAAACCTTCTGAATTTATTTCTTTAGATGAGGATAAAATTATTGACTCTATTAATTTAATTTATATAAATGCTTTGGCCAAAAATAAAATGATTAAAATTATGATAGATACTGGTTCAGAAAGTACTTTAGTCTCGGAGAATTTTATTTTTAATACATTAAAACTATCAGATATAATAAAGATTCCAAAAATTAAAATTGTTGGTGCAAATAATAAGAAGTTGGGTGAAATTGATAAACTAGCCAATTTTAAAATTAATATTCTTAATAAAGAAATTAATATGCAAGGATTTATTGTCAAGGATTTATGTGTTGATATATTAATGGGAAATGATGAATTGGAAAAGAAGAAAGTAAAGATAGATTTTGAAGAAAAAATGGTAACTTTGGAAGGGCAAATAATTAAATTTATGCAGACAGATGAGGTGGAAGAAGGAATAAGAGTTGATAAGATATTATTAAAAGAAAATAATGATGTTTATGAAGAAGAAATGTATTTTGATGATAGGGAAATGTTCCAAAAGAATGTAAAGAATAATTATTGTAGTGAATATTTAAGGAATGGAAATTTTAAGCAGATGGATGCCTACGAGGCGGAGTGCGTAAAATTGGAAGCAAGGAATAATGAGTACATATTGAAGAATAATGTGATGTGTAAAGAAGAAGATATGATGAAAGTTTTAAATTGCCCTGAAGAATATAAATCAATAGTCATTTCCATATTGCAGCAACACAGGGGACTTGTCAATAAAGAAAATAGAATTGCACAAAATTATATCCATAGTATAAAAGTTAAAGAAGAAAAAGATTTTAAAACAAAATCATACCCAATACCATATAAATACAGAGAAGAAGTAAACAAAACAATTAATAATATGTTAGAAGATGGGATCATTGAGAAGGCAGACACACGTTTTATTAACCCCATAGTAGTAGTACGAAAAAGATCAGGTGAAATCAGGTTATGTTTGGATGCAAGGAATATTAACAAGATTACTGAAAAGCAATTTGAAGCACCAATGAGTATAGATGGAATATTAGGAAGAATTACAGGAATGTCATTTTTCACTAAAATCGATTTACAGCATAGTTTCTGGTTAATACCTCTAGAAAAAAAAAGTAGACAGTATACAGGATTTCAGATAGATGGAGTAGTATATCAATTCAAAGTAGTACCATTTGGACTTCAATCATCTTGCAGTGCTCTATGTAGATGTCTTCATGATATTTTGGATCAATATGAACATTTTGTAATTCACTACATTGATGATATCTTAATTTTTTCTAAAACGGCTGAAGATCACGAGAAACACCTAAAAATTATAATAAATAGATTAGACAAAGTGGGACTAAAAATAAATCAAGAAAAATGTACATTTTTTCAAAAAGAAGTCATATATCTAGGTTATAAACTTAACACTAAGGGAATCGAAATGGATCCAGAACGGACACAAGTCATTCAGGAATATAAAACACCACACAATTTAAGAACTTTAAGAGGATTTATTGGAATAATTAATTATTATAAAAGGATGATACCAGATCTAAGTATAAAAGAAATTCCATTACTTGAACTACTGAGAAAAGGTGTAAAATGGAGATGGGATCAGAGAAGAGAACTAGCATTCCAAGAAATTAAAAATATTTTTCTGTCAAATTTGAAAATATACTATCCTGACTATACACAGCCATTCATACTAAGAACAGATGCATCAATAGAGAGATTATCAGGGGTATTATTACAAATACATGATGGGGTCGAATACCCAATACAATTCATTTCAAGAATCACAAAGCCACATGAAAAGGGTTACTCAGTTTCAGAATTAGAACTAGCAAGTATAATACACTGTGTCACAAAATTAAGATTTTATTTGTTGGGTAATGAATTTACTATAGAAACAGATCACCAAGCTTTAACGTCTATATTAAATAACAAATATGGAAACAGTAGAATACATCGGTGGAGTCTAATACTTAGTGAATACTGCTTTGAAATCAAATACATTTCTGGAAAATCCAATATAGTGGCAGATGCTTTATCAAGGTTAGAAAATACATCACAAAAAGGGCAGCGAACAATAAAAATTGGATTAAATCAATTAGTAGACAGTACTGGATTATATTCTAAAGAAGAAATTATAAGAGATCAGATCAATTTGAGTGAAAAACAAAAAGTCCTTAGGAAAGATGGGGTATATTATAAAATAATAAATGGCATAGAAGTATATGTAATAACTAGAACTTTAGCAAAGAAAATATTGAAAAATTTACATAACAATTATATGCATATTGGTTCAAGAAAGCTATGGATGCTATTTAGGGACAATTATTTTGCAAAGAATGACATAAGTATAGCAAAAGAAATTACTAACCAATGCCCAATATGTCAACTAAACAAAGAAAAGAATTTCAAAAACCAGAACACATATAAATCTAATGTTGTGTATGAAAAACTAAATACAGTTTCCATGGATTTTATTTCAAATTTAGTTCTCAGTCCAACAGGAAAAAAGCATATACTAGTGATAGTTGATTTATATACAAAATTTATTAAACTATATCCCTGCTCCAGAACAAATGTTAAAACATTAAAATCATATATTAATCAATTTTTCGAAGAAATAGGACCATTTAGAAATTGCATAATAGATAATGCTACATATTTTAACAACCAAAAATTTCGGGCATTTTGTGAGAAAAAGGGAATCAACATTCATTTTACAAGTATCAGACATCCTCAGGCAAATCCTGCAGAAAGATATATTAAAGAAGTTATAAAATATTTAAGGATACTGTGCCAAAATCAACACGAAACTTGGCAGCAACATATACCACAAGTAGAGTATTTTTTAAATAATACACATAATTTGAATACAGAGGAAGTACCAGAATATTTAATGTTTGGCCATATAGGAAACAGAAAGTGGATTAGTGAATATAATCAGGATATGTTAGAACAAGTAATGCAGAAAGTGAATAACCGAATTAGGAGGAAAGCTGAAAAATATATCAGAAGACAAAATCGAAATATAAAAAAACCAATCACATTTCAAAAAGGAGACCAAGTGTTAATTCGTTCACTTAGAAAAAGTAATGTTAAAGAAAACCGTTGTAAGAAATTACAACCAATGTTTGAAGGTCCATATACAATTGAAAATCAGAATGGACTAAATAGTTATGTGTTAATAGATGCAGAGAACAGACTAAGAGGCAGATTTCATATCAACGACATTTTTCAATATCATGAAGAGATTGAATAATATTTTCTATACCTTTAACACAAACATAATAACACTAATAACTTACTGATATATCCATTTTATTCAATAGACTTGATTTGTTAAATGGTAGATGGTAGATTTCATTATTTTGAATCAATTTGACATCATACTTGTTGAATTTTGTATATATGGAAATTAATTTGTACCTTAAAAATCATAATTTGGGGTTAGACACAAAATTAGATACTATAATTGCTATAAAAATGTCTTTCTAATGTAATAAAGTGGAAAAACTTACCAATTTATATTGATGAAAGTTATTTTGAATGGAAATGATTCCTAGATTTTGTCTATAAATAAACAGAACACAATATAGATTATATTTTTAATTAAGGTTATATTTTATTCTCTGATATCGCATCCATTGCTCCATTTGACATGACAGTTTGACCATAGAATAGCCGAACTGTACTCCGTTGTCCTCTGCTTTGACATAGACAGCGAACAGGGATGTATTTAACACATTTTAATAAAAAAAAAATTGAATTATTAATTTATTAAATTTAATAAGGTATGAGAAAATTAATATTTAAAAAAATAATAAGTAAATTATTTATTTTAAATATTATTTTTGGGGTATTGTGACGATTAAGGTTTATAGAAAATAATTTATAAGTTATATACTACATAATATTAAGTATTTGATTATTTTAAGAAGTTATATACTAGAGAATTTAATAAAAATATATTTATGTGAGGGTATTTTTAATAAATTAGCATATAATAAGTGTAAAAAGTTGTATTTTAATTTTGTAGATATATAAGTGAGCCATGTGCATAGGCAACCAAAAATACTCTCGGAGTAATTTGACAGATAGAAATTAATCATAAGGGAATATAAAGTGGGGTTATATAATATATTGTTTGAAATGTGTATTTTATTAAATTAGAGTGTTAGTTACTAATTTAATTATATATTCTGATCTGAAAAGCCTAAATGTCAACAAAATTATTAATAGAAAAGAATGGAATTCTCTGGATCTCCGGAGATGGCCATGTTTGCGAAATGGTTTGTTCCAGAAAATTCAGACATGTATTAAATAGAACTGAATAGAACATGATATCTTACGAGATGGTTCTAGAAATCCAAAAACATATAAATACCCGTGATTTGGATTCAAGATGGCAGTTTTAGGGCAGTTTTTAAGTTTTTAGTCAGAAGTCAAGCAGTTTATTATGAAAGTTAGAGTCAGTGAATCAAGTACAAATAGTCCAATAGTTTAATATAGTGAGTTAAATGAAGATTAAAAATTATGCATATAATTTAATGCACATTTATAATTATACACAAATAATTATTGAAGATAAAAAAAGGTATATTGGAAGAAATTAAATTATATTATGGTTGGAGATTAGTATAAATCAACTTATAATAATTGGATATTGGTATATTGAAAAGAAGAATAAATATAAATGCTGTTTGCTGGTTTGGTTGGTGGTGTATAAATGCTGGTGAAGAAAACTATATCTTAAATTGGTAGAAGCTGATAATTCGTTCACTTAGAAAAAGTAATTTCACAAAAAACAAGGATAACTGAAGTACGAAGACATTCAGTGGTGATTAGAATCTATATACTTAGTGGAAAACAGTTCATTTAGGCATTCAGTGAAAGAAAGGTACAAAATTTTGTTAATATAATTTAGTTAATGTCATAACAATTTCAATTTTGAAGATAGTTTGTTTAAATTTAACATTGTCTATAGAATTTAATTAGTTTTATAAGAGTATCAATTTAAAGATAGTTTATTTTAAATTTACATTGGCTAGGTTAGATATATATGTGTGTTTCATAATAGTTATAATAAAGATAATTTAAAAAAGTACTTACAAGCTAATTCTTTGAGAACCGCGATAAAAACCCTATATATTATTAAAAATACTCATTGCTCATCATTCAAACAAAAACACATCATAACAATATATATATATATATATATATATATATATATATATATATATATATATATATATATATATATATATGTACAAATAAAAGAAAAGTCGCTGAAATACAACAGACCAGCATATATGTGTCTGATAGATTTGAAGAAAGCGTTTGATAGAGTGAGAATTCGAGACGCGATACATTTATTATATGAAAAGGAAATATCACTGGATTTAGTAAAAACCATTGAGAATATATATAAAGATAACATAGCTATGATAAGATGTAAAGGAAAATTATCACAACCTATCAAATATGAAACTGGCATTAGACAAGGAGATTCGCTGAGCCCATTAATATTTAATCTGATAATGGTTGAAATCATAAAGTTAAAAAAGAAGAGGATATAGAATGGGAGAAAAGGTAATAAGGATAATATACTACGCCCACGACGCCATAATAACAGCCGAAAATGAAGATAACCTACAAAGATTAATTAAAGAATTCGAAGATACGGCGCTCATATACAACGCGGAGATCTCAACAGAGAAATTAAAACGATAGTGATATCAGCGGAACCGAGACGATGTAAACTAGTCGTAAATAACAAAATAATAGAACAAGTGTTGTTGGGGAATAAAACTGTCAAGCTACGGAAAAGTAGAAAAAGAAGTACAAAAAGAAGTGAACATGGCAAACAGATCAGCAGGATGTCTCAACAATACAATCTGGAGAAACAAATACCTCACAACGGAAACGAAAACCAGGATATATAAATCAACAATAAGACCGATAATGACATACACAGCGGAAACAAAAGCAGATACGGCGAAAACACAAAGACTACTGGAGACAACAGAAATTAAAGTCTTACGAATAACAAACCAAACTCTAAAAGACAGAGTAAGAAGTGAGGAAATACGAGCGTGATGTGGTATAGAGGAAATAAACGCGTGGACCAAAAGAAGAAAAGTGGAATGGAATCGACACATTGAAAGAATGACAGAAAACAGAATAGTACAAATAGCAAGAGACAAATCGCCAAATGGAAGATTATTGGGATGACCGAGGAAAAGATGGTCAGACAACGTCAATTGAGGCTAAAAACCGAAGTAAAACAGGCATTAAATATTTATAAAGTAGGAAGAAGAAGAAGAAGAATATATATATATATATATATATATATATATATATATATATATATATATATATAAAATATTAAACTAAATTTATGTTTTATGTAACAATTGACTTATTCTATATCATTTACGATCATATTGATTTATTCAAAAGGTATTTATATTACTATTAATAGCGAATAAAGTTCCATGTTGTAATAAACACGGTTAAGGAAATAAGGTATAAAATTCATTAACCGAGTTCCTTAATGCTTAATCTTATAGACGCTTTTATAACATAGTGCTTTTAATCTGTGTGTGAAATTATAAAATATGCCATCTACATTATAAAGATAATTTTATCTCGGTAAACACGAAGTACATGGAATGTTCACGCACACGTTGGTTTAGCCCTGTTTATTGATTTTTGTAAATGTAGCTATAAGCAAGATAAGCAAGGTATCCAAGAAAGTAATTAAACACCTAACACCAACAAACAGCGAAATTAACTGCTTTCTCCGGTTTTAAATATTTATCCTTCTTATTTAGTGAAATTAAAATGGAAAGTGTCTTAAAATTAGGTCCAATTATGTGGATAGGTATTTATATTTTGTGTGTACTCAGGGAGTTAGTTCGAGCAGTCTTATTGTTTTTGAAATTCATAAAACTGGATTAATCATATTTATTAAATTAATAATATCCTATTAAGTAAAAGTAAAAGAAGAATTAGCTGACCCAATTACAGCTGACAATGGGATAAGGCAGAGAGGTTCCCTAATTCCTCTATTGTTCAACCTGATCATTGATCATATAATAAAAAAATTTAGAACTAAAAAAGGATATCAAATTGGAGAAAAACAAATTAAAATAATTCAATTTACTTTTTTTTGAGAATATTTCACCCTTTTGACATTTCAATTTTGACTTCCGAAATCGTTCTCAAAATACAAAGCATTAATAAATTATACAAAATTTTGTTTTTGTTGCTTGGAAAAAATTATTGTACTAATTTAATTTAATCTGACTTATTCATATTAACAATTAAGTAACAGAAATTTCTGCGTAATGAAACAAAATCGGTAGAAGTGTCAATAGCGACTTTACCATTTTCAATCTCTAACAATTGCTTTGAAAACATAATTGCACTTTAATGTTGTTACAAAAATACTCGATGATATTTGTCAATTGGAGCTTCTTTACATGCCGTCACAAATTTAATGATGTGAGACATTCCATTGTTATTCAATATGGTGATGAATCAAATAATTCACGAAGTAAGAAAACGACACGGATACCACATGGGAGCGCATAAAATCACGATACTATGCTATGCCGATGATGCAATACTAATTGCTGATAACGAAGATTACCTACAAAGGCAGCTCCACACCTTGAATATCACAGCAAATAAACTTAATATGAGAATATCAGTAGAAAAAACTAAATGTATAGTAATCAGTGAAGAGCCGCGTAGATGCAAACTAGAAATAGACGGCAAAATTATAGAACAAGTAATGAAATTCAATTACCTAGGAGTAGAGATCACTAGTGACAGGGATATAAATACAGAGACCACAAGGCAAGCATCAAAAGCGGCGAGAGTAAGTGGTTACCTCAGAGAAACCATATGGAGAAACAAATATCTGACCACGGAAAGCAAAATGAAAGTATACAAGACAACAGTAAGACCTATCCTAACATATGCAGCGGAGACAAAAATCGATACAAAAAAGACGAAACAACAAATCAACAATATCGAAATGAAAGTATTAAGATCAATAGCGAGCATATCATTAAGAGACAGACAAACCAACAGAAGTATACGCGAACAATGCAAAATTCAAAACATTAACAGGTGGATAAAAACAAGAAAAAAAAAACTGGAACTAACATGTAAACCGAATGGGACCAGATAGCCGTAAAAAACAAGCCGTAGAGCAGAAAACCCTTTGGAAGGCCGCTAAAGAGGTGGAAAGATAATGTACAGTCAACAACGATTGAAACAGAATAAGAGGCAGACAAACGAGTAATCCTAGTCGCACGAAGAAGAAGAAGAAGAAGGCATTCCTTTATTTCGTCCGCAGCAGTTAATTGGAGAATAATTATTAAATAAGAAACAGTCTGTCAATAGAATCATGGCTCCACCAAAATATTTTTGATTGCCACAAATATCTTTCAAAATTCTATTCAGTCCGTGTAATGACCTCTTGTCAGCCAATATACACTCATCTCAAACGATTAATTTAACTACCTGTAAAATCTTCGCCATTGCTCTATTGTTGGCGATGTTGCAATCTGGTGTTTCATTAATTTGTATGTTTAAAGGCAATTTCAAGGCAAAATTTCCAATGCGGCCGCCTTCCAATAAAGTTGCAGATATTCCAGATGAAGCCAACGCTAGGGCTACTGCGATCTGATCCTTGCCAATAACAATAAAATTAGTAATGTTTTTTTCTGTCCATCTCCAGCATCAAGGAAGTAAATTCCACTAGATCCAATGTTTACAGCTTCTATCAAAGTATTGTACACAGTGGTTTGTTGTTGATTTATTTGTAGAAAATTTGTATGAACTGTTTTGACAAATACTTCAGTGTTAAACTGCTGTTCTCTTCGTAGCTGTTGTTCTCTTTCATAAAGTCACTTTATTTATAAAACATGAATAACATTTATTTACTGTCAAACAATGATGGTGTGTGATAAATTTTCTTTGACAGATATATTAAACTACATAAAAAACTATGTCTTGATAATAAAAAAATAAAATAAAAGACAGATCAAACAATTGAGTTAGCATACTGCGGGTCTGTTAATATTCGTCAAATTCAGAATTTGATTGTTTTATATTTTATTTTATTGTATTCTATTTTATTTCATTTTATTCTATTTTATTTTATATTTAAATTTTATATTACTCTATTTTATTTTATTTGATTTTAGATTAATCTACTTTATTTCATTTTATTATAAATAATTTTATTTTATTTTAATTTATTTTTAATATATTTTTTATAATAATTTTATTTTTGACGTTACGATTTCCACTTCGAAAATCAATAACAAAATCCAAAACAATAATAAATTAAACAAATTTTGTTTTTTGTTATCTGGTGAAAAATTCTTCTAATTATTTAATTTTGTCTGTGGTAGCAATAGCATGTGATTTCATATGATCGAATAAACTGTCTTACAATAAAGTCGTCCCAGGAACGCAATTTAGCAATATTGGCAATATCATTTTAAAGTTGTTTACTTTAAAGTGTATAATATAATGTCTGTACTTTCAATATAAATAAGTAAATAAATATAAATACACTACTCAACAATTGAAGTGGATAATTTTAAAATTTCTAAAATTAACATATAAAACTATTTTTAAAATAATTGCCTGTACTATACTCTATATGCTATCTTTATTGCCAATATTTTTTGCATGTGGTTTTTTTCTCCCTATACATATCGGCCCTAAATCGTACAAAAAGAGACATGTTGTTCCAAACATGAATATATCATTCGTATCAAAGTGCTTGTATTGGCTTTACCAGTTGTCAATAAGTCAAGAAATCTATTTATCACAAAAACATTATGCCGCAAAGGCGTTTAGAACTAGTGCAGCTCGAGCAAATAGCTCGTTGGATCCAACAAGGCATAACTCAACAAGAGGTTGCTATGAGGCTAAATGTGTCGCAAAGTGTGATAAGTCGTGCATGGAATCGGTATGTAGTAACTGGATCTGCAACATACAGGCATGGAGGAGGAAGAGAACGATCTACAACTCGTCGGCAAGACCGTTTTGTAGTTCTGACGGCAAGAAGGAACCCAACATTCACGGCTTCCAGAATTAACAGTATCTTCAGGCATGCTACTGGATAAGCTATTTCCACTCAAACTGTTAGAAGACGGTTACATGCATCCAATTTAAGGGCTAGACGGCGCGCTACCCATCCACGACTAACTAGGGAGCAGCGTGCATGCAGATATCGCTGAGCGATGGAGCACTATCAGTGGAATTTCGAAAATTGGAGGAATTGTCTCTTTACTGACGAGTCTAGATTTCGTTTGTATACAAATGATGGCCGAATATTGGTGTGAAAGGAAAGATAACAACGTTACAATGAAAATCTGAGAGTCCCAACCACTCTTTTTGGAGGTGGATCGGTTTGCGTGTGGGGAGGCATATGTTTTGACGGTCGCACGGACTTAGTCGTCTTAATTAATGAGACAATGACTGCTACACGATATCGAGACAGAGTCATAGTACCAATAATTGTTCCATTTTTTGGTGCAATAGGCGAACAATTTGTTCTGATTGATGATAATGCTCACCCTCACCGTGCGAGAATTGTCAACGAGTGTATAGAAGCTTATGGCATTACAAGAATGGAGTGGCCACCGTGTTCACCTGATATGAATTGCATTGAACATGTTTGGGCCGAAATATCTAGGCAACAAAACAGGCTCCTTCAACCGCCCCAAACCTTAGATCAGTTGGCCAATACATTACGCGCGATTTGGGAACGTATACCACAACAGTTCATCAATAATTTAATAAGAAGTCTTCCAAATAGAGTTAAAGCACTAAGGCGACACAGAGGTGGACCCACACACTATTAATTTTGCTTTTCGGGATATTAGAAATTGAGCAGGAATAGAAATTTTAGTTTGTTAATTTTACAATTTTTGTTTATTTTCTATTTTTTTAAAGAATTTCTTTCTTTCGGTTCATCTGTATGAAAATACGAAGTAAAAATAAATCTTAATTTATATCATTCCATTTTTCTATTTGACCTTATGAACAAAAAATAAAATACACATTTTCATAATATCCACTTCAATTGTTGAGAAGTGTACATGAGTAAATACAAAGAAATGATATTATTTAAACCGTTGAATTTAATTTAATTGTTATTTAAAGAATACTATAATTCATTATATCACACATATGCATTATATTTCACATCATACAATGTAGAAGAACCATAAACGCTAAACCTAGTTTAGCTGGCGGAAATGATGAAGAAGTAGAGTTGTAAGTGATGTTATGAATATTATCGGCATAATTATTAAGATATAATTATGCCAATTACTAATTAAGAATAATAGTAATACTAAAAACAATATTAGTTTTTTTTTGTTATATAATGGCGTTTGTCAAATATCTATATAAATATTAGTAAAGTGAGACAAGGGATCTTTAAATAAACGTTCTCTGTTCTGTAGTCAATTTAAATACAGGAGGCGTTTATTTTATTTAAGCACAATAATAAAGGACGCACAACTACTGTGCATGCGTATATGTCAAAATAAAGGTGCTTTTATTAAAGGATGACACAAAATACATCTTTAAAAACTACCTACTTATTTTGTTAATCATAGCTTCCTTTGTTAGTCAGAGTATGGCGCTGTCTGTTGTTATATTGCGATTTAAAATTACAGAAAAACTGCTTTTAAGGTCTTTCTGTAGAATTTCTTAAAAATTATCTCTTTATATATCGTTTTATAGTATCAGAAATTGGTATGTAGGAAATAAAACTCTCTCTTTGTTTTATGCCTTAATATTTAGTCACGATTTTGTGACTTCTTTAGGAAAAAACTGTTAAAAATTAGAATAAAAAAAAAAGAAAAAGAGGTTAATCTTTGTATGTGGGTATATTTTATTTAATAAAAACCCTTAAAAGGGCAACATTAAAAACACGAACGTTTTCGGAACAACTGTTCCATCATCAGGTTAAAATACAGGTTACCATGCCTGAGCCACCAAAATATTTGGGTAAAAACCCTTTAAAATGTAATGTGTTACCAAAGATTGTACATGATGTTGATAATATTATATGATGTTTAATATTTTAATTAAATTTTACTTCAGGTGACCTGAACACCTGTGTGTCCCAGTACCCATACAAAGTTAACCTTATTAGTCTGCGCAACATTCGCAAGTACTCTGTTGTACTCATAAACCAGCTTAGAGCTGACTTTGGGCACTTCCAAAGCCCTTTTTTTGACCGTTGTTCTCCGCTTCTGTTCAATTTTTTTTCTCATCTACTCATTTACAAATTTAATTGAGAGCTAACGGCAACAATTCTAAATATCAAAAGTAAAATCTTACCGGGGTCGTTTTTATTGTGTGTATGCTTCACCAATGTAGATAAGTGAAATATAAGATTATTTCATAAAATTTGCCCCCCCCCCCCCGTAACAATATAAATTGTGCATACCGGTGCGTTTTTCGAGCGTATGGTTGGACCAGTTCAGTTAAATACTTTGAAACATCGGTAAACTTATCAACAGTTCGCTGAGCTATGAATGAGAGACATCTTTATTTTATTCGTTTCACATTCTTATATGTGCTTAGGCGGGGTGTGTTCTGTTTATTGTGCATGTGACTTTGTTTTATATTTTTATTAAATACACTTTATTACTATTTATTTATTATTTAATAATTTTAAAATAGTTTTTGAGGTAAGTAAACAACAAATAAATAGCAGAATATTATTATTGATGTTTATTATTTTTAGATCATTAAGATGGATGCCGTAGCGGATCCAAGTAACGTACAAAGAAAGCGGAAGTTTATATCGGTAGAAGAAAAGCAGATTTTCTGTAGAGTGTATGAAAATTTAAAAAATACACTTCGTACAGTACACGCTGTAGCTCAGTTTTAATTTTTAACGGGGGTATCCGTGTCGAAAATTGAACGCATTGTACGTAAAAAAAAGAGGTAACTGGGATTGTGCAAGCTCCAAAAGTACATTGTCGTAGTAGAAAAAAAATAGAATTGGACGAGTACCAGAAAAATTTTGTACGCTCTACTATTCATTCTTTCTTTTTTGAGAATAAACTGCCAACCCTCGAATCCATTAGGACAAAGGTAATGGAGAATGATATAATTCCGAAAATGAGCAAAGAGACGTTAAGGATAATAATAAAAGAAGATTTAAAATTTATATATGCCGAACGATCCCGTAAATCTGTCTTAATAGAAAGGGAAGATATAGTGTTATAGCGACGAAGATATCTTCGCTCTATTAGAGAGATTCGTTCTGCCCACAAAAAGATTTATTATCTGGACGAAACGTGGGTAAATGCTGGTCACATGGTATCTAAGATCTGGCAAGATACTACTATAACGAGTTATCGTCAAGCATTTGTGGATGGTTTATCATCAGGGTTACGAGAACCAACGGGTAAAGGGCAACGACTGATGGTCGCCCATATAGGTAGTGAGAGTGGCTTTTTAGACGATAGTGCACTAAGTTTTTTATCTAAGAAAACGGGGATTATCATGACGACATGGACATTGCTTTGTCTATCTTTTTCCACTCTCTCTGGTACTGAATCTTTCCTTTCCAGTTTGCAATTTTTATCTTTGATAATTTATTCCCTAGCAGTTACTCTTTCCATCTTATTTTGGGCTTTTGGATAATAATAAATCACCTAGTAGGAGCTTAGAACACTTAGTGGAACTATGATGGGATGTCCGCCAGTATAAAATCCAAGGAAGCGATGAATATACGAAGTAAGAATCGATACTAAAGATATAATGAGGGTTGATAACTGGAGGAGAGTAGTTAAGGAAAGGGGTACTTAGAGGCGGACGCTGGGAGGGAACAGGGCCTGACGTGGGCTGTAGCGCCACAGGAGAGAGATTGTATTATATGGAGAGTTATAGTATAGCACAGTAAAGTTAATGATTTCTATTTTAAAATAGATAAAAAAATATAAAATCTATATAAATATTATATTCATTTCATTTGCTTTTAATGGAACAAAATCAAATATTCTTACGGAACATAAAATATAATATGAAATTAAATAATTTACTTTTAAAGTGATTGAAATTAAATTTTAAAAATTGTTTGATGCCCATTGATCACTGCCTAATTACTAACCTTTCTTCATATATGGCTTTTACTTTACCTGTCAGAACACACATAATAATTTGATAATTATATCAGTCTTAGATTTAATTTTTAGGCAATTACATATGTATTTAACTAAATAATTAAAATCTTATTTTGGTACGCCTCTGCGAAGTTGATAAGGGAAATATCCCTTTGTCGCTTTAAATGCGATGTTGCCAAATAATCACCTTCAATTAAAAATTGTTTTAGTATAGCTATTTATTGGTCATTATCTGGTGTACCTACTGTTGTTTCTACGTATATATATATATATATATATATATATATATATATATATATATATATATATATATATATATATATATATATATATATATATATATATATATATATATATAAATATATAACTGTTTTGGATGGGTTGGAGTCAATAAAAGGGCTATTGGTTAACTATTTTTTTAATTCTCGAGCTTTCAATTGTGTTTACAATTATTATCAAGAGCTAAAAAAGACAAAATACTTACAAGGTTGAACTAAAAAGAAAAAACAATTTTTTGTTTACTTACCAAATAAAAATTAGTTTGGTAAGTAAAAATTACTGCTTACATCTTCAAAATATTTAATACAAAAATGTTTTTATCTAATAAATGTTTCTCCGAAAATTTTTATAATTTTGAAAACATTTTTTTAATATAAAAATAATTGAGTTTATAAATAAGTTCAAATAGCAACCAATTACAAATAGCCTCAATGTCATAAATGCCAACATAAAATTTTTATTTTTGACAATTATATTGCCAAAAGTAAAATTTCGTTCAATAATATGGTCTTGATTTTGATATGGATATATTAATATGGATTTTGATAACATTAAAATTTTGTGTAGTGAAAATAATAAATTTAAAAGGACTTTTTTTGGAAATGGTTTGTATTAGCAAAAATGATAAAAGTTTAAACAAAAGATCTGAAATTCAAAATTTAAGCAAAATTTATAATTATATTCTTTCTTTATGATTTATATATAAAACTTGTAAAATGTCATATTTAATTCTTCATATATCTGTCACATTTCTTTCAGACATCTGTCAACGGTGAATAGATCTTCTTCTTTTTGTTACTAAACAAAAAAGAATGTTTAAACGAAATTTTACTTTTGGCAATATAATTGTCAAAAATAAAAATTTTATGTTGGCATTTATGACATTGAGGCTATTTGTAATTGGTTGCTATTTGAACTTATTTATAAATTCAATTATTTTTATATTAAAAAAATGTTTTCAAAATTATAAAAATTTTCGGAGAAACATTTATTAGATAAAAACATTTTTGTATTAAATATTTTGAAGATGTAAGCAGTAATTTTTACTTACCAAACTAATTTTTATTTGGTAAGTAAACAAAAAATTGTTTTTTCTTTTTAGTTCAACCTTGTAAGTATTTTGTCTTTTTTAGCTCTTGATAATAATTGTAAATACAATTGAAAGCTCGAGAATTAAAAAAATAGTTAACCAATAGCCCTTTTATTGACTCCAACCCATCCAAAACAGGTATATATTTGTTCCAAACGAGTCACAAGTACTTCTTTTTTCTTATTCTTATATATATATATATATATATATATATATATATATATACGTATATATATATATATATTTATATATATATATATATATATATATATATATATATATATATATATATATATATATTCTTGTTACTGGTTACCACATTTTCTAATATTTGAGTTTTAAAGATATTTCCCCATAGTTTACCTCCTCGAGAGAAATGATAGGAAATATCTAGTAGTCCTTTTCATCATTTATTTGGTTACTTATTAGCACAATATCATCTACAAACCTCAGATGACTAAGCTTTACTTTATTTTTATTTCTACCCTTGTCGGCAATATTCCCCTTTTAGTTATATATTTCAAGAGTATAGTGAACAATTATGTCGATGTTATTCCCTGACAGCATCCAAAGTATACTGAAAATTTTTTAATATATCTGTCTCCTACTCGGACACTAGCAGTCGCATTTTAATAATTTGAATTTAATGATTTTATTTATCTGGTTCATGTTTTATAAATACAAGAATAATTATGTTTTTGATTGTATTTAGGTAAATATACTACGAATATAGCTATTGATCTGTGGTTTATTGGTAGTATAATTACCTAAATATAATCAAAAACATAATTATCTTTGTATTTTTAAATAAAATAACTTCGGAATACATTTTAAACTTTTTAATTAACTTATCCTTTGTTTTATATAAATTTGTAAGATAAGTGCACCAGAAAATCCATACGAAATAAAACTTTTTCACTAACAAGCTTTTAAACCATCCATGTGTTTATACCGTAAGCTTCTACTGCATTAAATAGAATGATGGCACGTTGTATATCCACTTCACAATATTCTGCATTTATGAGATTTTCCATTTAAAATCAGAAGCGTCATATGCTTTGTTATACATACTTATGAGTTTTGTTTTACAATACAAAATATTGAACAATTCATATTCGAATAAAAAGGATTATTAATTAGTTGACAAAATGGAAAAAATAGAAAAAAAATGCATATATACTTCACAATATTTTGAATTTATGAGATTCTCCATTAAAAATCATTAGTGTCATATCCGTTGTTGCAGTCAAGAGACTTAATGTTCGACGTTAGACGACAAAAGATTAACAATTATGGGACAAATGAAAAAATAATAGTTGATAACAATGTTAAAAACTATTTGGTCAAACTAATCTGTCACAAAAAGAAAAAATTATAAAAAAACGTGGTACAGTAGGCCACAGACCACTAATATCTAGAAATTTCACGCAGGTAGCTCAAGGTCAAACTAAACTGAATGTCATTTGTAGTACCGATACAAATCTTAAGATGTCGCTATACTCTGTCTATAGTCTATACTCGGCAGTTTAGGTTTAGAACCAAACTAAAAATTATAATTGTCAATTGCCAATTGTCAATAATTGATTAGCAGCGTCTATATAATTAGATTTCAGATGGTTATTATTCGTCTAAATTGTTTGATTTAAAGGTTATTATTGCAAAGAAATCAAACTAAGTATTGTAATAAGTATTGGAACGTAACAAATTAATAATTTTCCAATTGGTTACTATTTGATGAAACTTTTTAGTTGCAGAACACAATTATGCACAGTTACCAAACAAAGAGATTTTAATTGTAAAAACTGATGATAGTAAGGATTTAAAAGGTAATTGTAATTAAAATTTTATATTTTGTATTGTCATCAGCAGATTTGTAAACATTCTTTAATATGATTAAATATAAAATTAATAGTTAGCTTAACCTCCGGATAGTGATACTAGAGTTTTTTATAAGTTTAGTTGCCTCCGTGTCATAGACCAGCTGGGGCTAAAAACTAGAAATAGGAGCTTGCCTGTGTTGCTAATCTCCTATTGTTAAAATCAAACAAAGATATATGAAGGCACTGAAAGATTCTAGTCTTCTTCTTCTCATTGCGCCGTCTCTTTTCGAAGGTTGGCGATCCAAATGGCAATTGTAGTTTTGGAAACTGCTGCGCGACAGATCTCTGCGGATGAGCGGTCGAACCATCTCCTCAGGTCTTTCAGCCACGAGTTCTGGCGTCTTCCTACTGATCTTATGCCCTGTACTTTTCCTTTCAGTATAACTTGAAGTAATTCATATCTTTCGCCTCTCAGCACATGACCCAAGTATTGCATTTTCCTCTCTTTGATTATTCTTAGTAATTCTTTTTGTTTACACATGCGACGAAGTACCTCAACATTAGTAACTCTTTGTACCCATGGAATCCTCAACATTCGTCTGTATATATACATCTCAAAGGCATCTATTCTAGTACTTACAATAAATTGTTTAATACTGACATCAAAAAACAGTCTACTAAGCCTCTCACGCAGTAATGCCACTACACGAAGGTTAATATAATGAATATTTTGCCTTTTAAGTATTGAATAAACAAATTAAAGTCACATTTACTTTTAGGTGTTTCCCTTAAGAATATTACACCGCTGAAAATATTGCAGCAGTGTAAGATATAAAGAACTACAATTACCCCTAAAAAGAAAAAAATATATGAAGCATTAAATTAACTACACCATAAATATTATTTGGAAAGAAATAGTAAAAAGTTTTTTAAATGTAGACTATTTGAAGCTAAAGAGTTTTATAAAGAAAATAAATTGATTGATCTTCAGAACATTAATAGAATGGCAGCTATGCTAATTCAAATTCAGTACCTACAGAGAGAGCTATAAAGCAAAAAAGCTAAGACGATTTATTCTTAATAAGAGTGTTTAACTTTTTCTTTACAAAAGCGAAGTTCTCGTTCATATAGTATTCTTTCAAATATATTTATCTTACCCAGAAAGTCATCATTAAACAAACTTCTGGCTCAAACTATTGGGGGCCCAGGAATTAATTAATTAATTATTAAGTTAATATTTGAGTTACTAATAGCAACAATATCAAAAATGGAAGGAATTGATAAGTATGTAGTTATTATAATTGATGAAATGGCGATTATGCCAAGGCTTCGTTAAAATGGGGATAGTAGGTGTATAGATGTAATTTAATGTAGTGTTTTGAAGACACGGGAGATGACAGAGATTCATATATAGCAGATTATGTTCTAGTTTTTCTGGTAAGAGGTCTAAAAAACAGTGGAAATCATCTATTTCATACCAGTTTTGTAGCAGATGTGGTGTAAAAACCCCTTTAATTAAAAACTTGTTGGTGGAAGTCATTTTCAATTTCTTAGAAGCTGCTATGCAATAAGATCTGTTTCGAAGGAAATCAATTTGGCATCTACCAAAATAACATATTTTTCTTTGTTCGAGGCTCATCTTCGATATGGTCTTCTTTTTGGGGTTCTAAAACAGCTGCCCCAATCTGACGTTTTTAAATTTCAAAAAAGAGCAATACAGTATCTTTTTGGCCTCAGTAGAATAACATATTGAAAAAGCCACATCAAAAATCACGAGATTTTTTAGAAAGTGTTTGCTTAATTCGTAGACACCAACATGTTTTTCCAACAAGACCTAATCATTACTACTCCACCAGAAATTAAAAGAAATCTATATTATATTCAGCAAAAAAATTGTACAACCATCTCCCTTTGCAACTTAAATCTTCAACTTCTTTCCTTAAGTTCCGTAAAAGAACAAAACCTGTCTATCTGGAAGACCATGTTATTCAGTAAAAGAGTTTCTGAACGAATCGCTTTATGTACAAGTAACTAAAGTATTTGTATAAATATATATTTAAGTATCACATGCAGCAACTTAAACTATGCAATTTGCAATTTATTTAAATTTTGCAATATATTGTGTATTTTATTATCTTTTATATTGTGATATTGACGGTTAATGTATTTTCAGTACATTTTAAATTGTTATTTTTCTGACTTTTTGTAATCTTTGTCCATAAAATTGTATAATTTTCAGTAATAATAAAGCATATTTCTATTGTATTTAACATTTACATACAAAGTTTTTTTACATGTATTAAATAAATAAATAAATTATATTTTGTCTTATTTTTTCATAAATGGTATCGCGTATATTTGAATTTAAAAATAATTTGCACATTTTAAAATTTCTAATGTAATTTTTTTTCAAATACCAAATTATATTTAAATATTTTAAGCTTTATTTAAATTTTTCCCACCAAAATTAAATTTTAAATTTCCCGCTTGAATTAGTTCCAAAACAAATCTAGAGGTAGGTGATTTGTGCAGTAGGCGGTACTGTAGACTAGCGTGAAGCTTTACACCATATTTCTGTATTTTTAAATTTTAAAAAAATTATGAAACATTTTAAAAATCAAAATAACAAATTATGGTTAGTTATGACATTTGGTATACCTAACGGCATCTCCATCGATGGACTCTTCCGCTGTGACTGTGTAATAATGAAATTTTTTTAAATATTTTACTAATTGTATTTATATGAAATTATGAAAATATAAGTAAATATCATTTGATTTATAATGAATTCCATATTAAAACCAGATATGTAACAGAACTTTTTATGTATGGAAGAGAAGGTTTAGGTACTATTTTCATCCAATGGAAGTGGCTGTAAGCTTATAAAGATTCAGCCGAATTGCCTAATGAAGACATTTACTAAACTTTCTGAAGTAAAGATATTTGATCTAACCGTATATAATATTTTAGTGTTATGGAGAAAACTCATTAAATAAAAGAACCATTAAATATGTATTATTTTTTATTCCTTAATAAATTTTTCTTTACATAATTAAATTTTTTCCTGCCAGCACAAATTGTATACTTAAAAGAGATATTAAAACATTAGTGTGATTTCTTTGACACTTCATTAAATATTGGTGTGTTCCGAAATAAATTTTACATATATATTACAGATAAGTAACCGCAAAATAATTTGACTTGGAAAGATGGTACATTTTTTTTATGAATAAACGTCTTTCCTATATTCTATTCTATTCTATTTTAGTCTATTCTAATCTATGTTTACTTTAGCTGTCAGAAGACAAAAAAGCCTTCTTTTCGAACAAATTGGATAATAAAACGGGAGAGATTTTTGGGATTTCTTAAAAATGATATCAGTTTTCAAAAATCCTAGAGAAAATTTTAAATCAGAAACTACAGGTTCACTTAGATCAACATAAAATTTTGCCAGAAAATCAGTCCGGTTTCAAAAAGGATCACAGCTGTACTAGTGCCCTTTTAAAAACAACTGATGACATATTTGGTGGTTGCGATAATTGCTTAATTACTCTCTGTTGATCTCTATATTTAAGTATATTGGTATGTCTAAGCAGGCATCTGATAGGCTATTCAGTTATCTAAATAATAGAAGTCAAGCTATTAATTACGATGGTAAGACATCGAACTATCTTAAAACAAACAAAGGGGTACCACAGGGCTCTATATTGGCTCTCAAATGATTTAGTATATATACTTCTAACTTTCCTGCTAATTTTCTCTCCTGTAATCAGCACTATTTTGCTGATGACACTCAGATCTACTTATCCTTTAAGCCTGTGGGTTTAAACAAGCAGTGGCTGCAATTAATTACGATTTAGAAAAAGTTTCTCAATTTTTTTCTAGCCATTGTCTTCATCTTAATAAGAATAAATCTGTAGGTATATTTGTTGGTCCAGCGACACAAAGAGAAACATTTCTGAGAGATTTTACACATATGATGACCATTGATAATTCGTCGATAAAATTTAAGGCAACTGTCAAAAACTTAGGCTTACATATAGATCAAAACTTAAGATTTGGTGGTCATATAGACAAGTGCTTGCAGGAAAGTTACGTAAATTTGAAATTTATATTCCAGTCTCGTCATATATTGACTAAAGGCTTAAAAAAATGCTGTGTGATACCTTGGTGTTATCACATTTAAATTATTGTGATGCCATTTATAATTCATGTATTACAGAACGTGATAGTTATCGTATACAAAAAATGCAAAATTATTCCCTTCATTTGATACATGGTATCCGTAGAAATCAACCAATAAGTTACAAACTTAAAGAAACAGGTTGGTTAAGTATGAAACTCATACATTTTCATTCAGCTTGTCAATTCCAAAAAATAATTATTTTTAAAACCGCACCATATCTCTATAACAAAATAAAATTCCGTACTGATGTACATAATATTAACATTAGACATAAAAACACCACTTCTATCCCTTATCATCGTACAGAGCACTACAAGTTATGAATAATAATTAAACCAAAGCTCTTCATTTTACTCAAAACAAATTTAAAAAGTTCGTTTTTGAAAAATTACGACATATTGCATAGGTAGGGTTTGATAACATACATAATTATAATGAGTAGAACTTACATTTAGGGTGCATATTAATATTATTAATTTATTTAAATTACATTTTGATTCGTTTTTATATAAATATTAGTACTAATAATTGTTTACAATTCTAGATATTTTTTTTATTATTTGTTTGCCCAGGTTAGCTGAACAGACAGGGCACTGTACATTTCCTAATCTGAAACTCATAAGACGACTTTACGCAAAAGTTCAGCGATTATTCAAAAGTGACTTATTTGTCGTGAAAATAGTACAACAGATTAAAATATCAGTTTGCTTTCATCCAAGCCTTAAATAGGAGAAGACCCAAAAAAATTAAGTGGAGTGGAGTGGAGATGACATTTGATTGGATATCTTGTTGCATTGTGACGAGCATAATCACTATTTATTATATAAACCAAAATGAGATGTTTAAAAATAACAATTTATACTAAAAAATGGAAAAGTAGGTGGTCCTTTAGACTAGCGTGGAGCTTAATACTATGTATTCTGTATAATATAGTTGAAATTAGGTAAAGTAATTTTATTACTTCTTTATTTTTTATATTATAAACAAATTCAATAAATTATGTTCGTACCGCCACCTGTTAACAAAGCATAGAAGCATACGTTGTTTACTTATGACAATGCTGTCAAATTTAGACCAAATATTAATAATAAACTATAAATAAATTTCATTTCATAGTAAATTTAATTATTATGTAAACTAAATATGTTTAAAAATAATAATTGTATTTATATGAAATCATTTTAATACGAGAACTATTATACAAATTTAAACAGATATTTCAATCTTGTTATTAATCGAATGACAATCTGTGACTTTCAATAAATTTTAACAATCGTTACGAATCAAATCTTTTAGTGACAGTTATTCTTTTAATTTTTTCCTCTCATTTAATGTCTATATTTTGTTAGTTATTTTTCATGGACTTTTTGATTTAAACTGGCTTAAATTAAATATATGATGACTAGAAACAAATTGATCGAGAGTACACTAGTGACCAAAATTCTGAAAACTTTACAAATATTATCGTTTTGCCAGTAACTCTCGTCCCATGATCGTGATTTATATAGTTCTTTTTCTTCTTTCTTCTTATTTGTAGGCTTTAAAGATTGTTTCTTCTTCAATATTAGCCTCCTAGATTGTTTAAATTATCGCACCATCTTTTTTTGGTCTGCTAATACTTCTTCGTCCATTTGGTGACTTATCTCATGCTATTCGTACTATCCTATCCTCTGCCATTCTACTAATGTGTTCTTTCCACTCCTGTTTCCGTTTTGTCGCCCACCCATTTATGTCTTCTATATTGCACGCTCTTCTTGTGTTTTCGATTCTCTCGCTATCCAACAGATCTTTCTCTGATATTCGTCGAAGTATTTTCATCTCTGTTGCTTCTAGTAGTAGTCTCGTTTTAGATGTATCAGGTCTTGTCTCCGCCGTGTATGTTAATATAGGTCTAATTGCTGCTTTAGAGATTCTTGTTTTTGTGTCTTGTTTTAGGTGTTTGTTCTTCCAGACCAAACTCATAAAAAACCATTTATATAGATTATAGTACAGTTACATTTTTATTTTATTGTTTTATATTTCTGTTTAATATTTCATGTATTTTTCACTCTATATATATATATATATATATATATATATATATATATATATATATATATATATATATATATATTAACATAATTATTTAATAAAATAAGGAAATAAATACAACCGAAAGGCCGAAAATTCGAGATATGTGAATGGCAACATTGGCAATACTTTATTACATCAGGGTTTTGCTAGTCAGTTAAGCGATCCAATTAGAAGCGTTTATTACAGTTTCGTGCGACTTCCTAGATTTGTTAGTGACTTCAGGTAGCTGTTACCAAGGTGATATTGTTTAATTGTCAGGGTGGAATACATCAGTGTCGATTTAAAGAAAATGGCACCAAGAAACCCAAAACGTGTTGACTGGTTGCCAGGAAAGAGAGCCAAAGCAATTATCTTTCGAGAAGAAGGTTTCACATATCAAGAAATAGTAAACAAATTGTGTAGTAGTGCCACAAAATCAGGTGTAATGAAAGTTTGTAAACGTTATCATAACACTGGAACGACAAAATCAGCAAAAAGGGAAGGCAGGAAATATGATGAACGTAGAATATGCCGACTGCCTTTAGAAGATGGTGGCAGATCCGCAAAAGCAATTAATGCTATTTTCAAATCAACTGGCTTACAACTATTGGACCGCACGATCAGAAAAAAGTTGTGTGAAAATGGATTGCGAGCATGAACTCCTAGAAAGAAGCCGTTCCTGAACAAAAAACAGAGGCAAAAACGCATTGATTGGGCTTTGGCACACAGAGGGTGGACAGAAGAATAGTGGTGTAAGGTAATTTGGAGTGATGAAACCAGAATCTCGATTTTTTTTGGTAGTGACGGAGTGAAGTTTGTTCGCCGCCGACCAGGGGAAGACCTTTTGCCCCCCCCCCCATTGTACTACGGTCACAATGAATTATCCTGTGAGTGTAATGGTATGGGCTTGTATGACCACTAATGGAGTTGGACATTTAGCGGTAACAGGAGGCAATATTAATGCAAAAAAATATCAAGAAGAGATATTGCAAGCCAAACTGCTGCCGACTATCAGAGATTTGTTTGAAAGGGATGCTCAATAATGCATCTTCCAGCAGGATAAACCGCCTTGTCATACGGCGAAGACTTCCATGGAATAGTTGAGAAACCATGACATTACTGTCCTGCCTTGGCCTGGAAATAGTCCCGATCTAAATCCAATAAAAAATTTATGGTCAAGGCTGAAAGTGTTAGTATCACGCCGAAACCCTTGTTACACGAAAGAACTGATAGAAACCATTATTCAAAACTGGTTTAGAATGACCTCACAGAATCGAGTTTTTCCTAAAAAACAAAAGTTATTTCACCAAATACTAATTTTCTTGACAATAACCATTGTACTATTTTTTTAAAATATATCTACTAATATCTACTAATAGCTAATCGCCGTTGTTTTATTTATTTTTAAATTTTTAGAGGGGTTTTAAAATAGATGCTAAATATTAAGCAGAAGCATAAAACGATGCAATAAAATTATAGATAAACGTAAATCTTGTGAAAAAGTGGAATGCTGATAACAAAACTAAAATTTTTTCCAGATAAAAAAGTTTCCAGAATTTTAGCCACTACTGTAGTAAATAGATGTCACGAACCGCTATTCTCGTGGCGCTAGTTCCATGACGCTCGCTTCAGCATTTTACCGTAGAGAAAAAAAAGTAATACAATGCCAGTATAGAAACTTTGCTTCAAAAAATGTTATGAATTGGAATCTGTGAGTTCTTTTTAAAAATTTTTTTTACTTTTTAAATATGATGATTCATCGTATTGTAGCGTTTTACCAATAAAACGAGCGGTTCTAATTTATATAATTTGTGACACGTACTATGCGTCGGAGGTATTGACATTCGTTACAATATGAATGATGCATTTTATGATCACAAAATAGAGCGATACACCATAAACATAATAAATGTTACAAGTCTGGCATCACTTCACTTATTATTGGGAACTACCACTATTTCGTGCTTTAGGCTAAAAGTAACAAAAAAAAATTAAATACAGCGAATAACGTCAAAGTTAAAAAAAATTGAATATGAAAGTATTACAGAATCCAACTGGAAAAATAGTACCTATACTTTATAATAGGTATATTTAAGTCGCACTGTAAAAAATGAGAAATATAACAATAAAAATGAATAAACAGTGATAAATAAAAACTTTATGATTTTTAACAGCTAATAATCGAAAATACAAAAAAAGATTTTTTCTCTTTCTCTTTTTAAAAAGAAGAATCCTTCTCTTTCCTTACTAGAAATATAAGAGAGTAAGGACTGAACCTTATTAATAAGTCAAGAAAACAAAAACAGATTAGCGGTTAAAAAAGTACTAGACATCGATTTTTAGGTAAAAAACAGAAACAAGTGTGGTACTCAGTAAGGCATGATAGTGGCAAAATAGAGTTTGGTAAAAATTCAACACATTTTAAAATAATTCTGGTTTCCGTCTCTTACAGAACTATTATCAGCATCAGTGGCATCACAGCTCAGTACTAGCCAAAGATTTTTTTCAAAACAATCCTTCATTCGCCCCTAACTTTGGCAACATTTCTCTGTGCTCTACCTTCAATATGTTTGAAATTATCCCCTGGGTTATGTTGACACTTGTCATCCTCTATGTCTTGGTCTTTGTCTGGCTTGTTGTCCCATCGTTTCACTCTAATCAAAACGTTTCTCATTGTTGCATCTTCTCTTATCTGATTACATGCCCTAATCATTTCCTTAACCTTTGACAAGGTCAGCTTCCCCAAAACCTCGCTCTGGCTCATCAGATAACTCTTTAGCGATTTTCTTTAACTGACTTTACCAAAGCGGCCTATGAGAAAAAAAAGTTACAAGGATATTATTAATAAACTTACATTAAACGGCGCGTGCCGCAAATTTTACGAATAACGGCAATTTTGTGCATCAAACGTCGGCCATACACCCAACACGTTGTTAGTTTAGAAACATACTCAACCTCGCAAACCTAGATCATGTGATTTTTTCGTAAAGTGGAAAATAGCGCGCCCGCTGGAAGGTAAGGCTCGAGACATTAAGAATATCCTCATATTATGGTTCTATTATATATATATATATATATATATATATATATATATATATATATATTCAGGGATTCTACAGTATTCACTGCATTCCCTTGCTTAATCGTTTCCATCTCTTTCTGTTGTCCCATTCTCCATCGTTTAGGCCTCTCTTAATCATGGCATCGTCTACTTCGTTCCTCGAGGATTTTCGGGGTCGTTCTCTTTTCCTATTTTTTATGGGGCTCCATTCGGTTATTCTCTTCATCCATCTGCTGTCGCTAGTTCTTCTTACATGTCCATACCACTTTAGTCTTTTTTGTTCTATATATGTTAGTATGTCTGTTTCTATTGATGTTCTTTGCTTTATTTCGTTATTACTTCTCCTGTCCATTCTTGTTATTATGCAGTATCTTCGCAGGCATTTCATCTCTGTTGCTACTATCTTACTGCTGTTTTTCTTGTTTATGATCCAATTTTTAGCCCCATATGTCATAATACTTCATATTTAGGTATGTATACCACCATACTGAGTTAAGTTGCAGATTGCTGTTCTTGTTTGTCCTAATCTTTGTGTAATTTCTTCCTCTGTTGTTGCCTTTTTCGTGATTATAAACCCCAATTATTTGAATTTATCCTTTCCTTTGATTGTTACGTTGTCATCAATCTATAGATCTTCTATGTCTTCTTCGCTTGTAGATAGGTACTCTGTTTTCGCGAAGTTAATATCTAGGCCAGCCTTGGTATATTCTTCTTGTAGTTTCTTCATTATGTAGCTGAGGTCGTCTTGGTCTTGTGCAATCACTACCTGATCGTCTGCAAATCTTGACGTATATAGGTATTCGTTCCGTACCGGTACTCCCATGCCTTCGCATTTTCTTTTCCATGTAGTCAAAGTTTTCTCTAAGTATATTTTGAATAGGGTTGGAGATGTGGAACAACCCTGCATGAGCCTTTTTGTTGTGGTGAAGTCCCCTATGATTCTTGTTCCCATTTTAATGGACACTTTATTTTCTTTATACAGAACTTTTGTAGCTTCTATGAGTTCCGTCTGTATTTCTAATTTGTACAGTGCCTTCCATAGTTTGGACCTTGATACAGAGTCATACGCCTTTCTCAGGTCCACAACTGCCAAATATATATGTCTATTTTTTGCTTTTTTTTTCAACAGTTGTTCCAGTGTGTATATGTGATCTATGCATGATCTTCCTGCCGTGAAGCCTGCCTGATCCTCCTCGATTTTGCCTTTTATCGCTTGCTCTATTATTTATCGCTGTATCTTCCCATATAATCTTCCTATTGATGATATTACGCTTATTCCTCTGTAGTTTTAGCATCGTTTTCTATCTCTTTTCTTAAATGTAGATGTCATATATGCCTCCGTCCATTCCTTTGGGAGCTGTTCTCCGTTTATGGCTTTCTGAAATATCCATTGTATCATCCGGTGTAATTTTTTGATCCGTATTTTATAAGCTCGGGTGAGATGCCTCCAGGACCCGGTGCTTTCTTATTTTTGATTGCTTCTATGGCCGTTCTCATTTCCCTATCTGTTATTTCTATTTCTTGTTGTGGGGATCTGCTTCGTCTTCGCCTGTTTTCTTTTCCACTGAATTGTGATCTTTGTTCTGTTAACAGTTCCTTGTATTAGTCCTTCTATTCTTTCTCCTGTATATATTTCCCAATTTAATTTTTTTTTGAGTGTTGTTTCAATCCTCTCAGTACTTTCCATGACTCCGAACTTCTTGTACCTCCTATGTATGTTTCAATATTTAAGCAGGTTCTTATTCTTCTTCTTATTCTTCATTCTTTTGTTGTGTTACCTGTTTTTCATTTTTCTATCTTTTTTTCTATATTTTTTATAAACTTCATCGTTGTTTGTAGTCAGCCATTTTCTGTATAGTTGCTTTTTTTCAATTATCCTTTTTGTTGGTTCATTTATTTCATAATAGTGCTGTTTATTTGTTATTTGTTCTTTTTCTTCAAGGGCTTCGAATGCTGCTTGTTTTATACTCGCCTTTATATGCTCGTATAATTCTTCGATGTTGTCGTATCTAAATTCTATTCATTTTTGGTCTACACGTTGTTGGTATAGTTCTCTTATTGATTGTTCTTGGAGTAGTTATATATTGTGTTTCTTTTCTCTTATAATATTCAACGGTTCTTCTGTAGAGGAGGTCTTGTTACGTTTCCAATTAATGCCCATTTTTGCTGTCGGTAGTTTATGGTTCGTTTCACATTCCGCTCTTCTTCTGACTCGCACATATTTGATCTTTATTCTGGTATCTTGTTTGATTATTATGTAGTCTATTATCGATTTCAGTTTTTGTGTTTCTTGCGTCCATGTATATGTATGAATATTTTTATGTCTGAAGAATCCGTTGGTGATTTTTAGGTCGTTTAGTTCGCATAATTTAATCAGACGTTCTCCGTTATAGTTTTGTTTATCCTCTCCAAATCTCCCCACTACTTAATCGTTTTCTTTCCTTCGGGTCTGCCGTTAAGGTCTCCTGTTATAATTATCTCCACATTCTTCTTAATTAGCTTTATTTGATGTTGAAGTTGTTCCGTAAAATGTTTTTTTTTCTACTTTCTGGGAATCGTCTGTTGGTGCATATACTCCAAGTATCACTGTTTTTTTACCGTATATGTCTATATGCATTTTAATTATTCTCTCGCTGATTGGTTTCTATGTTCTAACCCTGTTCTTCCACTTATTTTTGATTAGTATTCCCACTCCTGCCTTTGCTCTACATTCTTTATTAACTCCGCTCCAGCAGTGGATCTTCTATGGTTTCCGTTTTAATTCCTTTCTTTTTGGTTTCTGTTGTTACTAGTATGTCGGTGTTGCTTTCTCTAAACTCCTTGATCACTTCCGTCGCCTTTCTGTTCCATCCTTGTATATTCCTACCCTTATGTTTTTCTGTGTGTTAGGTTGCTAATTCCTAACGCCACAACCCCGTTTGTAGGACCTTTTCTTCAGCCGCCCATTTTGCATCAGACGCTCTTGGTTCTTCCGCCCTCTCGACCATTGTGACTTTTTCAGCCATGCTCTGCTCTCGAGACCGTTGACCGGTTTTCACCTGTACCCCAGGCAGGGATCGTCACAGGGTGCTATCAACCGGGTCAGCTGAATCCTGGTTTTGTTTTAGAGGTGTTACTCCTCTATCCCTCTTTTTTTATCCAGGCTTGGATACTCAATTCACCCCTTACAAATCCAGGCAGAGTTATGGTTTTATTAGTTATCTTAACATGTTTCTTTACATTTTCAAAATATAGAAAACTTGTATTTGGAAAACAGCTTTTGACCTGAAGTCCCAAAAGTCAAATAAAATAATTTCTGTTTTACTATTTTAGTCAGTTAATATATTTTAATTTTAAAAGTAAAATGTGAAAGCAAAAGGAGCAGAAAACTTTCGCACAGTATAATTCTATTCTATATTTTGTGCCCTCTTTTAATCAAAGGCAAATAGAAATTAAAATTGTGTGCTAATTCGCCATTACGCAAATATAATGCAAAACTATTTTAAATTTTTAATGTTTCGTTATACAAATCACACACTAATATTAAAAAAAATGTCTACTCCTTTATGGGCAAAGCAACATCAAAGGGTACGATCAAAGAATTAGTCGTAATTATTTTTAATGAAACTCTTTCTACCATTTAATTGACACTGCTAAGAGGGCGGATTTTTGCTTTGACTTTGTTAATTGTTACCTTCATTAAAATTTCTTGTATTGGTGTTCTTATGGATTGTGTTCTACTTTGAGGTAAATAATTTACATTCTTATGATGTTTAATTATTATATAATTTTTTTATAAAATGTATATTTTTAAATAATTTGACAAATAGACCTTTCCGAAAAAATTCACATGGCAATAACTTGATAATGGTAACTTTTTTGAATAATTTTGAATAAACTTTTTAGAACTAATGTTTGGACTTCCTCGGGTATTTAAAATTGTTTTTTCCTGGTTGTGGTTGCTGATTTAAACCGCTGATGTAGATAGTGATTAATATTAATAATTTTTAGCATCAGTTGTATTTAAAATTTAAACTAGAAATCGCGTGAATTGTTACTTCAAAATAACAAAAATAAACCCCCAAAACGACCGAATCATACATTTTGTATCTGATTATGTAGAAATGATACCGTGGTTATATTAAAGTACGTATTGCGCTGTCCTATATATAGATATAATCAGAGTTTTTTCTCAAGATTCGATTTCTTTAAATTTTTGCTGTTTTCTGAATTGCTAATATTAATTTTATATAACTGTTTTATATTAGGTGATAATATTAGGTTGAACAACAACTAAAAAAATATTGTCCGTTCAAATTATCGCATTTGGATAAAGATTTCTATATGAGAAGGTCGTGTAGATGGAATATTTGCAATATTGAAGAAAGCATTTAACAGAGTGACTTAAATATTTAATACATCTCTTGTATAATAAAGGGATCACTATGGATATTATTCAAACAATTGAAAACGTCTATCAAAACAATAAGATTGAAGTAAGAATTGATAGACAACTTACTGAACCTATAAATACAGGTAATGAAATAAGAGAGGGCTCAATAAGTCCTACGTTATCCATCTATACAAAAGGCTATGATGACAGTGACATGTCACACTGTAATTCCGGTTACCTAACGGCGCCACCTAGAAAATAAATATGAACTACCATATATCAATCATATTTTGTAATTGAAACGATACTTTTGAATAATAATACTGTATTAATAATATATTTAAATAATTAATAATTAATTTTAATAATGTTTTTAATGTAGACTTTATTATAAAACAATGTAAAGGTTTACGGTATATTATATTTAAACAGTTCTTTCCTAGCGCCATCTAGAAAACAAAATCTGAACTACTTAAATCTGACATTTCACTCATATTTTGTTCTTGAAATGATACGTTCAATTAAAAATACTAACAATATTAATTACATATTCGCTCCGTGCGTGACCATGGTAGGGGTACTTTGAAACGATGCCAGCGTGCGTAGCGGCGAAATATGACACAATTGGACCTACCTTTTTACGCATAAATTTTATCAAAAATGTGTGCAAATACATATTGCGTATTTAATTGTGCTAATAATAGCAAAAATAGTAAGTGTAGTTTTTATAGGTTCCCAAAGATTACATATAAATTAGAGAAAAGAAAAAGATGGATCCGTGCTATAAATATGAAAAAGTTAATATCACATAACTTTATTTTTATGCAATTGAAATAGAAAAAATTTAAATAATTTACCTTAAATGATATTTTATAAGGCTTCAAGCTAACTGAAGAGTGCCTGATGACTTTAGTTTTTATATCATAACTTTTACTATTACTGTTTTTAGATATATGCTCTTTCACGTGAAAAACTTGATTTGCCAGTACTAGATTTTTCCACTTCTTTTCCGTTTGTGGTTGAAAAGATATATTATGATGAATTTTGAGAAACCCAGTTTTTAATACTACATTTATTTTGTACATAAACTGAAAAAATATAATTAAAAAGTTAATTATTGATAATTGTCAGTTTCACATGTATTTAACAATGTCAAACATATGTCATATGTTTAACCTGAAAATTGGTAGGTCCAAAACTGTCAGATGAAGGCGGTAGGTGTCGCGTCAGTCACGCACGGAGCGAATATTAATACATATTAAGATTTATTTTGCAAAATAATTTATATGTTAGTTGATACTTATTTGGTTTATATGTAAGAAGGTACATGCTGGTTTTGTACGTAGATCGATTTTATATGGCATGATGACAACTCGCGAAATACGGGATCGACTTAGGTCATTTTGATTTTAAAATATTTTTGTATCAATCTGACATTTCAATCATATTTTGTTTTGAAACGATACAATTGATTTATTGCTAACAATTTTGATTAATGACATATATATTATAACTTTTTGGTTTTTAGCTAAAAAAAAACTCAGCGGACTATCATGATAAGATGGATGGTCCTATATTTGAACAATGGTTTAAGGAAAAGCTGCTTTCTTATCTTCCAGAGAAAACTGTTGCGGTGATGGACAACGCTTCGTATCATTCGAGGAGAGAAGAAGTGATTCCGACACAAGCCTTCAATAAAGATCAAATTAAGACATGGTTCATCAAAAATACATAAAATATAAAATTGACGAGATGTGTAAAGAAAAAAATGTTGACATTCTGAGACTACCTCCATACCATTGTGAGTTAAATCCAATTGAAATGGTATGGAGTCAAGTCAAAATACATATTTCCTCACAACACAGAGTTTAAGACCGCCGCTATGGAACAATTAATAAGAAATGCATTTGGTGTAGTAACAGTAGAAAACTGAAAAAACTATTGTAAACTTGCTATTAAGAAAGAGCAATCATTTTGGATTATTGACTGGTTGATGGACGATATTGATCCTGTGGTAATAAATGTGACGGTTGACAGTGATAAAGGTTGACGGATTAATGAAGGTGATAGTGATGACGGAGAAGATAAGGATGATGTTAATATGCAGTGAGTAAATTATGTGATAGTGTGCAAATCGGCGTAAACAAAGTGCCAAATCCGAAAAGTCTGTAAATAATAGTCCGACAAAAGTGAAAATTAGGTAATAGTGCGAAAAATTACATATAATATAACATATAATATAACATATATATATATATATATATATATATATATATATATATATATATATATATATATATGTATATATATATATATATATATATATATATATATATATATATATATATTGTTGTGATCTGCTTTATGATGTTTTATTATTAATTAACACTAATTTAATTAATCCAATTATTTAATTAATTAATTCACTAATTTATGCAGAGTCATACAAGTCAATTACTATTAAAAATTCTCAGGGTGCCTTCTTAATTTTACTTTAATCAGTTTACTTTATATATCTCTTCTAGTGGGTTCAGTATCTCCTAGTTGCTCATAATCGGGATAGAACAGGAAACGGAACTAACATTAAAACAACATAAATATGCACACAAATTATTATTTATTTTCAATAAGCAATACGATGAATATTAATAAATAACTTTTGTGGGCAATTATCTTTCCCAACAAACTCCTATACTCTAAATTTAATTTTAATTACAAACTATCTATTGATCTGTTTTATAATAATATCTACTAAAAAAAAAATGACCATATAAAAATATAATTTATTCACAAAAAAATAACTCTTTGAAACTTGGAATCTTAGTTCGTATGCTTATATTTGATTTTATTTTTAGAATATCTTAAAGTTTTATTCATTCAAATTATTTGACTGACCTTTATTTTTTTACACCAATGATGTCTCCTCTCGATCAAAACACAGTTCCTTCCTTGATTGATTATGTCCGGCTACCATCAAACCTTTCCCTTTCTCAGCATCGATCCAAACCGCATACCAGCAAACTACTCCTCGGAAAACACAAGCCTAAGCCTCTTTTGACCGGTATTCTTTATTCACAAATTCTCCTTTCTTTCTCAATTATATCTCGCGGACTATGCAGACTCAAAAGAGGTATTAATCTTCTCGATTTTGATCTGCTCTCAGCTTCCACCTTTTTCACTAACAAACGAAAACACTGGTACTCAGATTGACTACACGAAAAACACGTCTTCTCTTCTGGTCTGCCGGTAACATAATAATCTTTTCAATCTCCCCAGACAACCTTCTCCACTCTCTCATTCCCCATCATTCCTTTTTAACCAATCATAAACATTCATCTTTCCCACTAATTTTCGATTTAGAAAATTTCCAACATAATATTTAAAACAAATAAACTACTTTCACTCAAATTACTTTTCAGAAACCATTAACAATTTTGCCTTTTTCAACAGAAATAAAATTCCAAATTCTTGTTATCTCATATCTAAATCTAATTCTTATTTACTTTCGAAAAATGCCCACCGCAAAATACAATTACAAGTTTATTCTTAAATCTATAATTATACGAGGTTCCATTGTCCTTTCACTATTCACTCAGTCTTTCAAGGAAAAACTCGTCCGGGTACCGTCACGGAACAATGTCTTCTCTTATTTTAACTATTACAAATAAGTACAGGGTTGTATTTTAACTTATATGCCCGCGGTATATTAAAATAATAAAAAAACTCTTTATTCTATTTCTGATTGATAAACTGATCCATAACAATATATATATATATATATATATATATATATATATATATATATATATATATATATATATATATATATAAAGTAGTTAGGTATTATTGACTGACACGTTATGTAAAATAAAGTTTTATTTTGGGGTTGCAGTCATTAATAGGGCAGGAAAGTGAAACTCTTTGCTCTTTATCTAGCTTTCGCAAAATTTATTTGCTTTTTCAGGATATGCTAAAATCTGGTTTCAGTAAATACAATGAAATTAAAATTAAATAGCATTGTATAAAACTAGTATAAAAACTTACAACATGAGGTTAATCCATTAAATTTTCAAATTTACAAAACATTAAAACTTAACTTATTAAAATTATCTAGTTATGTAAGTACAATATTTTAATTTTATTTAATTTTGTACAAATTCATTATGACATTGATTATGTTGATGTTTGATTTATGTCAGAAAGACACTCGTTTCTGTTTATTATATTTTTTGTTGTTGATAACTAGCTCTTGATTGTTATTATGGTTACGTACAAAGTGGCGCCAAATATGAATATTTAAATTTTTTGAAATTATAGTATTTATAGTCAGAAAATCTAATATTAGAAAATTATAGTATTAATTTTCGTAAGACAGAATGTAATTATAGATATTGCTTAGTTTATCAATAAACTTTTTTTGGTTATTGATTTAAACTTAAATCAAACATCAACTAATGGATTAACCTAACATCAATTTAATGGATTAACCTCATGTTGTAAGTTTTTATACTAGTTTTATACAATGCTATTTAATTTTAATTTCATTGTATTTACTGATACCATATTTTATCATATCCTGAAGAAGCAAATAAATTTTGCGAAAGCTAGATAAAGAACAAAGAGTTTCACTTTCCTGCCCTATTAATGACTGCAACCCCAAAATAAAACTTTATTATATATATATATATATATATATATATATATATATATATATATATATAGTAGACTCCCTCTATAACGAGAACTGAAATGGCATACTAATTACCTCGTTATAAGCGGAACTCGTTATATCCAACAACAATAATACTGTGCATACATATGAATATGTAGTTTTCTAAAACATTAACTTTCTATAGTGAAGCCATTCGGAGCAATATAAGATGCTAATAAATATTGTTTGAATGGCGTTTTTAAAACAAAGTTGTTTACTTTTATTGTCAATGAAATGCATTAAAACAAAAAGAGTTGTTTACTTTTACTGTCAATGATATACGTTAAAACAAAAAATCTGTATTCTGTAAATATGTATAATGTATAAAGCGTATAAAGTTATTTTGTCATTGTTGACTGCTTTAAATTGTCCAGTATTCTATCTATCATATTTTCTAAAGATGTGAAACAGTTTTATGCTTCTTCATTTGCGTTTTGTACTTGGATAAAGTTTCTGCTCTTTAAACCTTTAAAACACTTTCCACATCTTGTCTATTAGGACCCATATTATTAGGTGTGAATGGTCAACCCAATACAATGACACTTGTGAATCATAAATTTTACATTTCCGACTAAGAATCATAAATTGTAAGAAGTTTATTGCGGACGGCCCGCAGTTAAAAAGGGTATTTATTTATAGCTACGGCCGGGCCAAAACGTAAAAAACACGTTTTTCAATCTTATTACTTCAAGTTTATTGCGGACGGCCCGCAGTTAAAAAGGGTATTTATTTATAGCTACGGCCGGGCCAAAACGTAAAAAACACGTTTTTCAATCTTATTACTTCCTCGTTATAAGCAAATTTACCTCGCTATAAAGGGTTATAGTTCAATAGAAATTTCACGGGACATCTAATGTACCTCGTTATAAGCGAAACCTCGTAATAACCGTGTTCGTTATAAAGGGAGTATACGTATATATAATTATATATATAAAGAAAAAATAATGGAATAAACATATAAGCAGAATGGGGACAACACGTGTGGTCAAAATGGCAAGAGATAAATCATTAATCGGCAGAAGAAGTATCGGCCGACCGCGCAAAAAGATGGAGTGACAACCTTCCATAGAGGTATCAATCCGCCAATGAACAAGCAGGGTTGCTGATAAAGAGGAAGAAGAATAAGAAGATAAAATATAACTTTGATACGCCGAAATTTATTGGGACACCCTGTATATTTGAAAATTGTTTTAAAATGTAGCTTTTATCAACTGACAAATTATTAATTTAAAATTTTTTTAATAATTTTTTTACTCTTTCGCTGTAATTTTCCATTCCGTTAGTGATGATTCACCCTGTATACAAGGAAAAATTTGTATGTATGTAATTGCTGTTATTACTTACATGAAAATAAAATTACAGCTGCACTTGTTTATTTTTAGTCACATCTTATATAAAGCGGTAATAAATGTGTAATGTTAAACAATGGTAAAATTTAACCATTTTTATTAAACCTAAAATAATTACATACCTATATCTGTCAATTAAAGAAACAAGTATTTATAATGCATTATTTTATATTCAACTATACATATCCTTTTCCTAGTGAAATTAAATAAATACAACTACACAGTTCTGAATACGGCTCTGATTAGAATGAATCATATATAAACAATCTAATAGCAACAAGTGCCTGACTGTTTTGGCAACACTGATCTCCATAATCTCAATGGTATTTTCTTAACTTTTTAACTTATTTTTTTAACTAGAATATACTGTACACTGGACTCCACAAAAAACACCTAAAAATGGCTTTTTAAGCCGAAAGCGCTCAGCTAGAAAATAAATGTTTACATACTTACAAAAACACTTTTCTTTTCCATTCATTGATGTGTTTTAAATAATTACTTAATGTTGAAGCAGCAGATTGCTTTTATCAGCATATTTTAATAATTTCCACTTTAAAAAACTAGAACAATAGAAATCAATAACCAACTAATAAGATGTAAACTGGAAGTATGCGGTAGTAAAATAATATGAATATATGCCAACTTTTGTTCATCCTATTAATAGCAGAAAAAACTGAATTTTTTTTTGTCATGTTATTCCAGCTAGCTAATGACGTCGTGTCTTAAAATTCCATATTTGTTATAATTTTTAGGATATTGTATAATATGTCATAAAAACATAATATTTAAATTCTTCAGATTTACTGCTATAATATTTTGTATTTTTCGTTCCCTTTTTCTGTCCTTGCATAATCTACACAAGTAATGCATATATTTTTTTCAAATTATCTGCTAAGTATTTTTTGGTCTTTACTTTTTTTACGTCGATATTAACTACCATTTTTCAGCAAAAAAGATAAGTCATCATCCGGCAGCACTGCCTATTTTGTAATTCCAGCTATTGATATTTTATAAATTGTATCTCTTTAAAAAACATTATTGCTTGAGTCATAAAATAAACCACTTTTACACGAAAAAGGGATCTTTTTTCACCAATTTACGACACTTCTTTGATGTTATTGTCAATGTCGAATGAATTTGGGTCTTTATCAATTTATTAGGGTAGATAACTTCAGAAAAGTTTTCGTTTAGGACCTTTTTCAGAGATAATGAAACTTTGTTAACGTTCTGTTCTTATGGCATCTTTTTTTTTAGAAAAAGTCATTTTCTTCCTTCCTTTGCGGAAATGAAACAGGACAAAGTCTCAAATATATCGACATTGCGTAATATACGCTTACTACATTTTACATTGTAAATAAATAAAAAATAAGTATGATAAACATAATGGTTTAAAAAATGTTAAAATTTTTGCATAACCAGACTGGGCTATTTTTGTTTGTTTTTTTTTTTTCATAGAAGCCGTCCGTTTCAAACCGGTCGCAGTGCACTTAATTAGCATATTGTACACCTTTCATTTCTTCAATATATTATACCTATTCCAGGATTCTGTAACTCTGTACCAGCTTGTACTGGTCAAGGGAATGCTATTTGATGTGCCTATGAAGTAAAGTACTGATACAGTAAAACATGACAAGCTGATGGATATATTAAAAAATATTGGAATCAACACCTGTGATCTAAGAATTATTAGCAATATTTACTGGAATCAAACATCGTCAATACGTACAGAGGCAGAAGAATTCGATGATATTAAAATCAAACGTGGCATCTGACAGGGATGTATACTATCACCCTTGCAGTTTAACGTATACTCTGAGGAAATATTTCAAGAAGCAGTAGAGGATGTTGAAGCCAGAATTCGAATTACCGGAGAATGTATTAATAACATCAGATACGCGGATGACACGGTGGTATTCGCTGACAGTTATGAAGCCCTCAGAGAGTCAATGAGTAGAATCACAGAAGTGAGTCAGAGATATGGACTTTCACGGAACATTAAGGAAACAAAATGTATGATGATCTCTAAAAAGGAACAGCAAATTAAAAGAATCAGTGTGAATGGTCAACCAATAGAACGAGTAAAAACGTACACCTGTACTATGACCTTCCCACTCGTGACTCGGGTAGTCTGAACTTTAAACACAATAACACATTTGTCATCGAGTATTGAACGCTGAAAAGTCATCGGTATAAAGAGAGAACCATATCGGTATAGAGAAATAATGAATACATTGTTCTTATGATGAACTAATAATGTGATAGTGTGTAGTGTGATATGTAAAAATGTAACACTTTATATTTAAATTTGTAATTATTTTCCTTAATAAGTTCACGTCAATGATCCCAGCAGTTGAGATACGTATATATCAAATTGATAAAGGTCAGCTTGAAACAAGCTTATATTGATGGACGAGCTCGAATTCTGCGTAAAAGTTATTGTTTTATTAATAGTAAACTCACAAATTATTGAGTATGCGAAAATATATTAATTTATGTCGTTATAGAAAACTTCAAACATTAGTCAAGTTTTTTTTTCATTAAAAAAAACCTAAAAAACTACTTAAGCCTGCGGTGTCTCCCGTACACCTTAATACCCAGTCTCCAAAATTCAACTCGATTGTTTCAAATGGACTTGGATTCCCTTTAAAAATAATCCTCCCCAAGTTAGCAACTTTACGCTAAAGTGGGGCGCAGACAAGAGGTAGATATATCTTTGACGACAGTTGGAAACTTGCTACTCTTAGAGGAGAGCTTTAGCCATTGTGTCTCGGAATGAATGTGTGAGGAACAAAGATGTGGCTTGACAACAAAGTGTACAAATAAAGGTAAATAAGGCGTTGAAAGGATTGTGATGCGATATATTTATTTTGCTTTTGAATAAAACATAAAGATTGGGTACGTCTATATAGCTCGGCTCTATATTTCAATTGAAATTATTTCAGTAAAATGTATAGGTATATAAATAAGGTGTATATTAATTTAAAAAATTAGTTATTTATCTTTAATATAATAAAAAAATTATACAGGGAGTTTAACTTAAATTTTTATAAATTTTGCATTTGCACCATATGGTACCATAGGAATGGACACAAAAAAAAACAAGAAGCAATATTAAAAACTAATAAAAACGAAATAATTATAGGTACAGAAGACAAACTGAAGAGTTGGATAGAATACATTTATACACTTTTTGACGAAGATAGACCTTTTTCTCCACCATCCACATATGATTAAAAAAAATAAACAAGGTAAAGAAATACCCACATAAAAAGTTATTTAAGCAACAAAGATTCAGAAAAACAGTAAAGCCATTGATCGGGACAATAGCAAATTAGAACTAGGGGAGAGAGGGTAAAATAATCCCTCCAAGAAAAAAACTCCAAAAAAATGGTAAAATATTTTTAAAATGGCATTTGTATAGGGTAAACACCTAAAAGAGTAATTTATCTAAACAAAATATGAATTTAAAAAAAAATTTTTATTTACTTTTTAAAAAAAAAACAAAGTACAAAAAATATCAACGTGATCATTTTACCCGCATATTGTGGGTAAAACGATTCCTTCTACAAACAACAAATTTAATTTGAAGAAAAAAATGTATTTATAACCTAATCTTTCTCTGAATTCTGAAGGAAACATCGCAGCAGTGTTCACAAAGGAATTCATCTTTGTCTTTTTCAACTCCCGCATACAATAAGTTAGCCCATTCCAAGCACTTTCTGCATTTAATCCATCTGTCAATTGAAGTAAAATATTTCTCGGAGCAGTATAGTCAAGTTGAATGTCTCTAGTTGTCTAAATCTTATTTCCGATGGTAGTCTCCCAATAACCGTTCCGTCTAGTACAATGTTGCCAATATTACAGTTATTTTACACAAAAGGCAAACTTTTAAACAAAGGGATCATTTCAACCCGTTCGGATCATTTTTCCCCCTCACCCCTACTTAAATTATAAACATTGCAAATTATTTTTAAGGTATGTCCAGTTTGTAGACTCTACTGAAAATAGTGTGTACCAAAGAAATAGTTTGATTAGAAAATTAACTTTCTATTTCTACTTACACATTTATGCAGGTTGGAATTACTTGTGTTTTTTTTTTATTTTTTAAAAATTTCAGGAAAAAATTTAGGAAATTTAGCCGCCAAACGAAAACTTGGTAAGAAACGAACCTATTCTATATGAATTTAAAAATGAACCACAGCAAAATCATAAAAATAAAAAAAAAAGAAGAACAAAAATTTTGTTGGTCAAAAGCCGTTTGTTTGACCAGTTCAGTGTCGAGGATAAACCAAACAAAGGAAATTAGTTTGCAAACCAACACGTAAATACTGAAACTCCTAAAATATATTTTAAAATATTTTTCAAACGACATTTTTGACTAAGCAGCCTTATATTCTAATATGTATTCATTGTCAAAAGAAGGGAAAGCATTAAATACGACAGCAGCTGAAATCAAAAAAATGATCGGAGCCAATTTGCTCTTTAGTTGTACTCTGTATCCTCGTTTATCCTGGTATTGGAAAGCTGGGTTAAAACTATCAAGTGTATCTGATGTTTTAACCAGGTATAGAGTTATGCAACTGAGAACCTGCCTTTACTTTGTTGACACAAATTCTCTCCCTGAGAATCATCAAAATAACAGACTATGGAAAGTGCAACCTGTCATAGATGCGGTACAAAATGCATGTCTTCAAATTGAGAGATCAATAAACAACTACAGCATTGACGAACAAATGATTTCTTTTACTGGTCGGTACTCTCTAAGTCAATATGTAAAAGGCAAACCACGACCAGTAGGATTAAAAAATTTTGTACTGGCTTCATCAACAGGTGTCGTTCTCGATTTTGAGATATACCAAAGAAAACAAACTACTCTTTCAAATGCGGAATATGGATTTGGACCTTCTGTAGTCTTGAGATTAACAACATCATTGCCAAAAGCATCGTTTTTGGACTTTGACATGTATTTTACTACACCTCGCCTAATAAATAAGCTTTTTGAACTAAAAATATATGGAACTGGAACCGTAATAAACAATCGAATCAAAGTTAACTTTGTGCCAGATAATCGTCTTCAGAGAGGTCAAAGTCAAAAATTTTACAGCAAAGAATAAAATATGGTGGCCGTTAAGTGAAGGGACTCAAAGTCTGTAGTTTTATTGTCTAATGCAGCTGGAGTTGATCCTCAAACTATAGTAAAAAGGTGGTGTAAAAATGAAAAAAATATGTACAAATAAAATGTCCTGATATTGGCAAATCTTACAATGAGAATATGGGAGGTGTAGATATCGTAGATCAGCAACTCGAATATTACCGAAGCTGGATAAAAACCAGAAAATGGACCTTAAAAGTAATAATCCACGTTTTGGATCTTGCAGTGGTAAATTCTTGAATGCAATATAGAGCTAACTGTCCTAAATAATATATGGCTAAATGAATAATATTCCAAAACAAAAGGTAAAAGACCTCCTATCCTTTCGAATGGAACTTGTAGAAACATTACTTGCAACCCCTACGAAACGACGTTTTACTAATAGTGATCAAGAAGAGGAAGAAAGAGAGCCTCCAACAAAAAAACCACAATATTATAGGACTGCAATGCCAGCTGAAGATAAAAGATTGGATAGCTTTGAGCATTTTCCAACCGTAGATCAGCTAACTACAGCCAGATTTTGCCATAGAAGCACTTGCAAAAGTAGAACGCGAGTTAGATGTTTAAAATGGAATGTTTATTTGTGTCTTACAAAGTATTAAAATTGTTTTTTGTATTTTCATACACGTTGGATTTAATATTTTGTATTACCTAAAATAAAATCTATCATACACAACTGTGTGGGTAACTTTTTTTTAAACACTGTGTACATAGATTTTTTTTAATATTTTTTGTATTGTAAGTAACCTCCAAGTATCATTTGCAATAAATTTTGCCAAGTTCTGCAGAAAAAATTATGTTCAGGTCTGAAAGGGTTATATATATATATATATATATATATATATATATATATATATATATATATATATATATATATATACATATTTTTTAAACCAACCTTACCTGCATACGTGATATTATGGGAGGAAGGCGTTCAGAAGGTATCTGAAATCAAAGTAAAAAACAGACCTACAGTGGGTGATCAAATTATTACAAAAATAGTCTATAATTGAGCTTTATAATATATTAATGCGTTTGTTTCAAGTTAATTATCTTCAAACACTTTATGAAAGTACTGTAAAAGTACTGTAAATAGTCTGGCCATAGTGACAACAGGTGCCATTGTTTGTCAGTGCTGTTCAGCCTATCCTGCAACTCGTGTGCATATCATTTTGTATTCTTGGTGTGTAGAGTTGTATTAAATAGTTTTTATTACTCTCTAGTGATATTCTAACAGTCTTATACTATTTTGTTTTTAATTTAGCAAACACTGCATGTTCGTTACACCAGTGGTACCAGAACATCATGGGAAAAGCCAAAGACATCTCGCCAAGGAAAATAACGGAAATAAATACTTTATTATTGAACACTAATCACTTCAACAGAAAAATAGCATCAATTTCCAAAGTTTCAAAAGCAACTGTGGACCGTACAAAGCAAAAACTTGAAAAAAATTTGGATTTGACCCCACGACGCAAACAAAAATGTGGTCGAAAGCACAATACGATATGAAAGAAAAATTCGAGATATAGTCTTTGCAAACAGAAAACAACCTCGAAGGAGTTTAACGAAAATGATATAGGAGTCTGCCTTCAATGTTTCACCGATAACAGCCTCGTTGGCGAATGAAGGATCTGGGGTTTTCAACCCACCTCACACCATCCATGAAGAAACAAGGCTTTAATGGGCTAAAGATCGTAAAGATTGGACCATTGATGATAATAATAATATTTCAGGTTTGTTTTTTGGGCGAATCTACCGTGCAGATCCTCATGAATAGAACTAAATTTGCGAGTAAAAGATCTGAGGAAAAATGTAAAGCGGATTATATTGTAAGAACGGTAAATCACTCCCTGAGCATTATGGTGTGGTCTATCATAAACAGTCAAGGAACTGGTACACTCTACATTGTCGAAACAATAATGCGGTAGGACCAGCACTTGACGGTACTGCAGACAAAAATGCTTCTCCAGGTCCAAGAGTGGTTCCCGAATAAGAGTTTCACGTTTATATATGACAAAATTCATAATTTACAACTCCTTGCTGACAATCAGATAAGGGTTTTCGACTGGCCTGACAATTCGCCAGATCTGAATCTGATAGAAAATCTTCGAAAGATCATGAAGAAAGAAATTTCTAATGAAATTATAACCACAAAGCGTAAATTGATCAAGCGCTTAAAGCAGTATGGCACAGGAGTGGAACACTTTACCAAAGTTGCCAGAAATGTATAGAAAGTATGCCAAGGAAGTGCCAGGCAGTCATTGCTACAAAAGATGACACTACCAAGTATTATTCTTAAGACATAACTTTAAGTATTTTCATGTAATTACTCGTTTCTTTTTTAATATTTGTAAACTTTATAAGGTGTTAAATCACAGTAAAATAGAATTTAACAGAAAAATATGTTTTATAGCTCAATTACATTCCATATTAAACAAAAAGTAAAATTTTATGGAGTGGCTCTAATAATTTGATCACCCACTATAGTGTTCATTTAAACTTTTATTTTATTATTATTATTTTAATATATTAATAATTTATTTATATTTTTGTTGATAAAAAATACATAAATATTAATATCTTCATTATATGCAACGTTGCATTTTGCTACTTAACACATTATTAATGTGTTAACTGTAGCTTTAATTTCTCAGCAACTGTAATTTTTGTCTTTGTCTAATTTCGCAAAATATTGACGATATTTTTTATTATTTTTTATGGAAATATGTTTAATATAATTTTATATATTTTATAGTTCTAACAGCTTATGAGTATGTCTTCAATAAAAAACTACAATATGTACCATAACTCACTTTTCAAATTACCAAAATTAACATTAGTTATTCAAATTACGTACCAAAACGGAAAACTATTTCCTTACTGGAGTGGATATTACGTGAAGGTAACGCATAGGAAGTTTGTTTCTAGTTTGCAAGAGTGAAGATTATGTGCAGTGCAAAGTTTGTGCAACTAAGTAATTATGAGAGAAATTAGGTTTGCGCGATGTAAAAATAACTGAACAGTCTGAACTTACTGGGGTTAAAATTGTATATAAAATGGTTATATAGGAGGATTTCGAACAATATGTTTTTACGCAATATCTAAAATATAATCTTTTTTACTTATATATATTATTTTAGCTAAAATTTTAAGAAAATATAGTATATGAGCACAAGAATATCAAGTCTCCGTAGGGACTCCGAAGAGTGTCCAGAAGACAGAACCACACAGACGGAATACTATACAGCCATAACAGAACCAACAGGGCCACATAGAGAAAGTACTATAAGAAAATTCAAAGCACTCATGCTTGTGTTAGATTTCAAAAGGTTATCTTAAAGGAGAAAATACAACCAATTTACTCACTCCAAAATAATAAGTACATAACTAGTTGCTTTCCGACTAATCGAAACATGGTGCAAGGAACACTCACTATCTATAAATCCTTTTAAGTCATAGATGGTCCTCTTAATCACAAACAGAAGAATCGCGGGTTTAATACCCCATAGATTCTTAAACTTTATTATTCTTATTCTAAGTTTTTCTGACGAGACAAAATACCTTGGTATTACCTTAGACAGGAAGCTAACACCGAACTCTCACTTAGATGGTAGAGCTAAAAGAGCATAATATTGCCTATGTTTGGTGTCGATGAACGGTCGGACACACCTGGGGATTTTCACCCAGGGTGATCGCCTAGATCTACACTGTTGTTATCAGATCAATGCTGACTTACGAAGCTATTGCCATGAAAACAATACCAATTGCTGAAATGAAGTTGGTCATTGGCATCACCTCTCCAAACATATTATGTCAAACAGGTGGCGCTTGTGACAATGATGCGACTGCGCTCAGGGGATGCATACCTTAATATGAGAATGGGACAATTGAGAACTCGTTTCTGACAGGGAGAGCTGGATGCGCTACCCCTACTACAGGCAGGCTACGACTTAATTAAACGATGTCTTTGACAAACCCTACAAAATCGAAATTAGAGAGTACAGGAAGTCAAACGTGGCAAAGCCGCAAAATAGATAACCCAAAAAGGTATAGCCGGGAAAAATATAATAATCTGCACAGATAGCAGAGAAGCGATACTAACTTTAAATAGACCATATGTCACATCAAGGTTAGTAATGTGTGTCATAAACCACTAACTTAAGCTTCGAATGATAATAACAACATCATGAGGTGGATTAAAGGACACAATAGAAATAAAGGTAACCCTAATCCTGACCAATTAATCCAGTCCTAAGACTATTAAGACCTGAGGATCTTGTTAGTTGGTCAACTACAACAACTGGAGAAATTGTCAAGTGTCACTTCCACTCGTAATCCGTAAAAAAATGAAAAGAGGGGCAAGAAGTAGTTGGGAAATCCCAGGAAAAGCCTACGTTTGTTGATTGGTTTTTTAAATAGTTATTGTCAGCCAAGCTAACACCTCCATACACTGGGGTTAGTAGACAAACCTCTATACAGAAAGTGTGAACAAGAAGACGACACTTCAGCGCATGTTCTATGTCAATGTCCGGAGTTATTCTTAATACAGTAGTACGCGTTCGGTGGGCCCTGGCCCACACCTGTTCACACAAAAGAGATATCCTCTGATGACTTGTCCACCTTCCGAGAAATGACCGGATGGACAATGAGCTTAGAACGACATCTCCCTGGAAGAATTTACAATGGGTCAATTGTGGCCTAAGTGCTGTGGATTTTAACTCGCCCTCCCTTCTCTACAGATACAGAATCGTAAAAAATGGCAAAAATCGCGCAACGTTTATTTATTCAACAGCTTTATGGACACTGGCTTCGTTTGCGACAAAACGCTAAAATTGCATACAAAATCTGGACTCCTCACATTTAAAACTCATTTTAATTTTTGTCAATAGGGCACTCCGATATAAACTTTCTTTACAAAATTTCATAGTTATATGTAATAAATATTTAAAGAAAATGGTAAAATAAGCATATTCTCCAAGATACCTACTTCAGTAATCAACATATTTACTTATTGTGATCTTTACAGATTTTAAATAAATTGGGAAGTTAATATAAAAAATAAAAGTAAATTTAAAATTTTAGTAAAATAAAAAAAAATTAATTGAATTTAGTATTACAAAATTGTTAATTTAGTTATTTTGTTACAGATATATTCAGAGCTGCTGCAGAGGCAGGTCCGAGAGATATTCTTAAACTATATAATACAGATGGTCAGCTGTTAAATATTTGTTCTGACCTACCCGTTAACTATCCGGTAAGTGTATATTATAAAATGCTAAAAGTAAATGTTTTGAAACCTTTATTATCTTTTATCCTGTTAAGTATCTTAATGCAATGATATACGTAGAAATGTGAATGCTTAAGTATTTTAATCATGGCTTTCAAAAGAAATAATTGTTATGTCTCCCTGTATATTTTCTATTCGTCTTTTTTGTTTTTATCTTTATGTATTCAAAATAATTCAGTAAAATTACGATGGGTTCTTCTCTCGGATGTAAAGAATCCAACATTTAACATTTGAATTTAAACCACACATTATATGCCTTTAAGAAATCAGTGCGAAGAATTCCAATTTCCGCATTCCTTCTCCTCTCCAAGAAAAAGAGCTGCTAAATAGGATTTTTAAACTTACTAGTCCCTATATACATGTAGAAGATCGCAATGCTCATAATGAACTGTGTAGCTACACATTCAGTAGAGGTTATATTATCGAAAACGTTATTAACTACACTGGTATTTGTTTGATAAACACTGGCTCCTTTTCCAATATTGATTTAAGCTTTAGCTATCAAAATTTAGTTCCAACATTAACATGACTTACTTGTGATGATCTCCCTCACAGCAATCATTTCCTGATATTTATAACTAGTTTAGATATATCAAATTCTCAAGCATTGAACAAAAATGTTTTGAGCTTGAAAATTTTTCTTATACTTTATCTTCTAGAGATGTTGGCGACCATATTGACATATCTTATTCTATTCACAGCAGCTCGAAATGGATCAGTTGACTCAGTTGACGTTAGACCAATCCACTTCCTAAGATTGGCCAAATAGGATATACGTCTACGTCCAGGGCCTCTCTTACTCTTACTCTTGCCTTGTAGAATCACCTGTAGAAGTCGGTATTTATTATTACGCATGACGTGGCCACAAGATATATGACACAGGTAAAACACCAACAGACTGGCTAAAATCAACATTCGTAGCATTACCAAAAAAATCGAATTCCTCACAATACGATGATTATCGAATATTAAGTTTGATGTCTCATGTCCTTAAAACTTTTCTCGGAATCATCCATACACAAATTTACAAGAAGTGCGAGTTCCAGATGAGTGACACTCAATTCGGATTTAGAAACAGATTGGGAACACGAGAGGCTCTTTTTGCTTTAAATATGTTAACGCAACGATGCAGAGATATGAATGTAGGTGTATATGCATGTTTTATTGCCTATCGAAAAGCATTTGACTGCGTTAACTATCAAAAGATGATCGAAATTCTAAGAACAACTGGAGTTGACGAACAAGACTTGCGAATAATCTTAGAACTATACTGGCACCAAACGGCAACAATTAAAATAGAGCACACAACATCCGAAGATATAAAAATCTGACGAGGAGTGAGACAGGGTTGCGTCTTATCACCGCTACTGTTTAATTTGTATTCGGAGTCTATATTCAGAGAAGCATTAGACGAGGTCCAAGCAGGAATTAAGATTAACGGAATCAGCATAGACAACATCAGATATGCTGATGATATCATCTTAATAGCAAGCAACGCACAAGAACTAAAAAATATAATAAATGCAGTAGTTTACCACAGCGAAATGTTCGGTTTACATCAAAATGTTTCCAAAACTAAAACTTTAGTATTTTCAAAGACACCAATAAACATACATGTGTATGCCAAGGGTCAAATAATAGAACAGGTAAATTTCATAAAATATTTGGGAGCAATTATCAATAGTCAGTGTAATCCAAAAAAAAAAAGAAATCCAGAAGAATCAAGAATCGAACAAGCAATGAAAGCATTCATTAGCACGAAAACATTTTTTACAAGATCAGACCTTAGTCTGCAGCTTAGAATCCGAATGATCAGATGTTACGTTTCTTCTGTCGTACTGTATGACTGTGAAAGTTGGACAATGGACTCTGAAATAGAGAAAAGAATAGATAGCTTTGAGATGTATATATACAGAAGAATGTTGAGAATTCCATGGGTACAAAGAGTTACTAATGTTGAGGTACTTCGTCGCATGTGTAAACAAAAATAATTACTAAGAATAATCAAAGAGAGGAAAATGCAATACTTGGGTCATGTTTTGAGAGGCGAAAGATACGAATTACTTCAAGTTATACTGGAAGGAAAAGTACAGGGCAAAAGATCAGTAGGAAGGCGCCAGAACTCGTGGCTGAAAGACCTGAGGAGATGGTTCGATCGCTTATTCGCAAAAATCTTTCGCGCAGCAGTTTCCAAAACTACAATTGCCGTTTGGACCGCCAACCTTCGAAAGGAGACGGCGCCATGAGAAGAAGATGATGTGGCCGAAGCAGGCCAATTTTCTGTTCTTTACGATGTTAATAATTTTTTTGTCTTGTCTTAGCCTCTAGAGAATAGTTATTTTACTTATGTGGTGTATATATGAGACCCTCAACATACGTCGGTATCACCACATTTTAAATGTCTCTAATCGTTTTATGAAATATTCTGTAAGGCTCCAGCTTTTTACTTCATAGAGGAGAATACTAAAGCCGTAACATCTAAGAATATTCTTATGCTTATATTGATACTTACAGATAAGTTGCAGAGAATCTTCCTAAGGCTGTTGAAAGAGCGTCTGGCTTTTTCAATGCGAGTTTTTATTTCATAGCTGTGATCCCAAGTATCCTTAATATTGCAGCCCAAATAGCATATTTTTCCCACTCTTTTTAACGGTGTATCGCCTATTGTAATTTGGGAGTTTATGTTGGTATTCTTACTAATGATCATTAGTATCATTTTCTTACATACCTTATCTAAACTTTCTCTGACCGACAAAACTAACCAGTCATTTCAGTTGTGTGAACAAAAAGGTATTCCACGGTGAAACACATCTCGTAGCAGCAAAAATATGTCATTAAAATTATCTGCAGAAACAAATGAGCAGGAGTGTATTGACCTAAAAAGAACACGAGCTAAATTTGGGCACAATATAAAATAAAATATGCATACTTAGTGAAGACAGTCTTCATCTTATTCTAATGTCGCTAACCTTTTGAGGGTCTTGGCATCCTTAACAACGTTTTTCCATTTTGTCCTGTCCTTATATATAATACTTTCCTTCGACATTGCCTGATGTTCATGCTTTTAAAATCTTTCTATACACCATCTATTTACGTTTTATGGGGCTTGTTCCTGTCCAATTTTCTTTGGGTTTCCATCTCTGGATTACTTTTACAAATCGGTTATCTACCATTGTCTTTGAATGCATAAATACACTTATTAACGCTAAGAATCCATGCTTGTATTTATAGACTGACATTGTTGGTGTAATTTATTATTATGCCTAGGAAAGGTGGAGCCATATTTGCAGTTATAGTTGTCAACCTTCAGACTCCCATGTCGATTACACTTTGTGCTCGACATATTATGTTTTGTTTTACTTTCATTTATAATTAAAATAAACGCATCGACTTTCCGTATCAAATCTATAACTATTTCGCTTAATACTCTTCTAGTTTTCTAATAATAGCTTCCAAAGTTATATTTAAAAATGTTGTTGATAAGGCACCACCTTGCCATTCATCTCCACTTTCAATGTCAAATGTTTTTCTGACAAAAAAGTTTTTGATGGTAAAACTCGTTTTGTAGCAGCAAAAGTCTGTCCTAAAAATTTACCGCAGAAATAAATGTGAGCAGAAATGTATTGACCTAAAAAAACAAGAGCGAAATCTAGATACAATATTAAGTTAAATAAAAATAATCCAGTACATCTCCATAAATAAAAGCACTAAGTAAGAAAACTTAGTAAAGACAGTACATCTCCATAAAAAATTTAATTTTGGAAGAAAACATGCCAAATTTAGGGCAAAAAAGAAACCTTCAAATGCCCAATCTATAATTAAACAAGATATTAATAATAATAATAAAATCTTCAAGATTTGGCAGAAAATTAAAAAAAAAATGTTTCGCAACAAATTCGGATCTAAACCTATATACAATTGGGTACTGATTTCTTTTCTGCAAAAATACAGTTCAACTCCGATTGCAGTTTTCTTGGGTGGATCCAGTAGCTCACAGAACTGTTGCCGGTCCCAAGCCCAGATAAAAGAGGAGGTGGTCTACAGCCAGGTTAGCACCCTACTGATAGACTTTAAAACCATACAGCTCATAGAAACAGGATTATGCCTTGGAACAGGAATGATTTCATTACAAATGCACTTACGCGAGAAAGAGGACAAATAATTTATGGCAAACGAGAAATATACTCCGCGTCGGTACTTGTACCTTAAAGTCTTTAAACACAAGAGAGCAGGAAATTACAAAAGAGCCTGTAGAAAAATATAAAGATATATGTGCACTACAAGAGACGAAGAAAAAAGAAAAGGTTCAAATTATGCTATTTGACTATCTGATGATTTACAATGGTGTTGCGAAAGAAACCAGAGCCAAAGAAGGAGTTGCCCTGTTAGTACACAAAAAACGTTTACACCAAGTACAAAAATGTAAATATACCTCTGAAAGAATGGTAACTAAAAATTAAACTGGATGTCAAACCTCTGAATGTGATAGCAATCTATGCACCAGAGAACAACAGAGATACCACCACAAGGGAAAACTTCTACGAACACCTTTAGACTGTAATAAACGAGACCCCAAATGATGAATATATAATCATTATGGGCGATTTTATCGCCCTTGTTGGCAATGATATAGTTCCAGGAATAAAACAGCGATATAACGAATATATCAGAAATGAAAATGGAGACCTATACTACTAATAATAAAAATTTCCCCCACAAAGAACAATACAAATATACTTTTGAAAACAGTAGATGACAAAGATTTATGATAGACTTTACTCTGTCGAATAGAGAGTTACAGCTCTATCAAATCTTGGATGTAAGAGCACTAATATCAGCAGAACTAGGAAGCGAGCATAAATTAGTATTGTACAAAATCCAAATGAAAACACATATATGTGATAAGTGGTAACAAAACACCAAAATACACCACAAAGATAAAATTCGAAATCTTACAGGATGACTCTACAAGATACCTATTCCAAAAAAGAATAACCGAAAAAAGCAGAAATTTATATATCACAGAAAGTGACGGAGTCGAAGAAAGCTGGGCAAAAATTAAGTCTAATACCTTAGCCTCGGCCAAGGAAGTTCTCGGTGAAAGAAATATAAATAAAAATAAATCATTTCCAAAGCAAAGCACTTCATGGTTTTGTACAGAAGTAAAGAAAAAAAAGCTTACCTGAAATACATGTCAACCAAAACACAAGAGGCATACCATAATTACAAGACAATTAAAAACGAAACACATGTACTTGTAAGAAAAATAAAAACTGATCACTGGGAACATGATTTTTACGGTCTGCAAAAGGAAATATTGCGCTTCATAAGAAGTCAAAGAACGGAGTTAAAGGAACTAATAGAACCAAAACACATACAAAAGAATACGTGAATTGACTACCTAAAAAAGCTATATGTAGAGGAAGAACAAACGGCGCTAGAACCGGAAACATCAGAAATTACCACAAATGAAGAACTAAATATAAGTGTACAGAAAGTTAGAAAAATACTGGAAAACCTAATGATAGAACAATGAACACAATAAAATATCGCAAGAATGGAGAACGTGCGAACCAATTATACTATTCAAAAAAGGAGATAAAAACAGCCCGAAAACTACAAAGGTATAAACTTGTTAAATACTACGCTAAAACTTACAACTAAAATTTTACAAGTGCTAATAAATCAGATGATAAGTTTAGCAGATGAACAACAGAGTTTTTGTAGTGAAAGATCGTGTACAGACGCAATATTCGTTATAAAGCAAATTACTGAGAAATCACTAGAGTTTAATAGACCAACATTTCTGTATCTGATTGACCTTGAAACATTGTGGAGCAGCAATGATAGAACAATTAACACAATAAAATATCGCAAGAATGGAGAACGTGCGAACCAATTATACTATTCAAAAAAGGAGATAAAAAACAGCCCGAAAACTACAAAGGTATAAACTTGTTAACTACTACGCTAAAACTTACAACTAAAATTTAACAAGTGCTAATAAATCAGAGGATAAGTTTAGCAGATGAACAACAGAGTTTTTGTAGTGAAAGATCGTGTACAGATGCAATATTCGTTATAAAGCAAATTACTGAGAAACTACTAGAGTTTAATAGACCAACATTTCTGTATCTGATTGATCGAAAGAAAGCGTTTGATAAAGTAAGGCTGAAAGATGTAATTTATTTTCTGTATAATAGAGAAGTTCCCCTAAATATTATAAAAACTATCGATAACATCTACCAGGACAACAAAATATACAAAATAAACAAAAATAAGTCAAAATACATGGACAACTTACAGAACCTATAGAAATAGGCAGCGGAATAAGACAAGGGAATTCATTTAGCCCCATGCTCTTCAATTTGATCTTGGATGAAATCATCAAAACTATTAACAAAGAAAGAGGATACAGAATGGGAAACAAAGAAAAAAAAATACTCTGTTACGCAGACGACGCAATATTGATAGCCCAAGGTGAAGATAGTCTGCAAAGACTGGTTCACAGATTAAACATAAGAGCAAAAGATTTAATATGACAATTTCATCTCAGAAAACTAAAACAATAGTAGTTAGCAAAGAACCAACCAGATATAAAATAGAAATTGATGGCATCAGTATTGAATAAGTAATGGAAATAAAATACCTGGCAATTACACTGTCTAGTCTACAGCTATGGCGACCTAGACAAAGAAGTTAGAGATCAGGTACAAAAAGCAAATAGACTGGCTGGATGCCTTAATAACACTATATGGCGAAACAGACAAATTGACACTGAGATTAAGTCAAGAATTTATAAAGCCTGTGTAAGACCAATAATGACATACGCCTCAGAAACAAGACCCGACACAGTTACAACGCAAAGACTACTGGAAATGGCAGAGATGAGAGTACTGAGAAGAATTACAGGAAATACGCTGAGAGATCAAAAGAGAAGTGAAGACATTAAAAGAAACTGTGTAGTAGAAAACTAAACATACAGTGTATAAATGAATGGATACAACATAGAAAAGAAAAAAGAATAACTACTTAAGCAGAATGGAGGAGACCCTTATCTTCAAAATAGCAAGAGATAAGTCACTAATTTGCCAGAATAAGTATCGGACGACGGCGCAAAAAAAGGAGTAACAACCTTTTATAGGGGTATTAATCCGCCAATGAACAAGCAGAATTGCTTATAAAGAGGAGGAAGAAGAAGAAGCAAAATACAGTTACTTTCCCTGATAACTAGCCTTAATATTTAAAAATGGTTTTCGATATTCGTCTGGTTTCTATACAAGCACAAAATCATTCCCAAAAAACAATTGGGCTTTCCGCCAGGCCGTTTAAATTTTCTTGAGTAAACAAAGATCAAATTACTTTTCCGTCTTTTATTCCAGCCCATACATCAAGTTTTTCTGGATACTGGCTAAGGTATTCACGCATCCAATGAGGATTTAAGCATGAACAGTATCTATAATTATGCCGTTTTACGCCAAATTAATATTGACGTTATTAAAAACAGTTGCCATCCGTTTATTAAAGGTTTTTCCTAATTGACCAATGTCAAACAGGCAGAACACAAAAGGGCTTTTAATAATAGAAAAACAGTTGACTTTACCTTCTAGATCATAATCATTCTTTTATTAACCAATTTCAAATTCTTCACATTCAAAATAAAGTCCTTTCTTTATCTAATATAGCTATCTTTATTAGCATCTATGGAAATTAATAAATTAAAAAATACAGACATCAATATTCTGAATGACCAACTTACGACAAACAGTTATCCCCTCCTTAACTTATTTAGTTAAAGACTAACGTGTTGGACCCGTAACAAAAATAGCTGACTTAGGAAAGGCATTGTACCGAAACAGCTGTAGTGATAATTAATTATAATAAATATTTGTGGAAGTGTTGAAAATAAAAGTTTTCTGAATTTTATTGCATGATAAAATTAACTTCCATCAAGTAACGGTCGAATTCATTACATTTGTAAGAAATTGTATGTGGTTGACTGTAAATTTATTATTTATAATTTTATTGCTTTTGTAGTTAAAAGCAACGGATTGATCAAAATGAATGTTTATATTTCTCCTGGAATATCCGCAAATAACAAAGTAATATTGTAAAATGTGTTGTCTATATTCGTTGGCCAAAAACCCAGAGCTTGGCAAAATTAATTGTTTTCATTGAAGAAAATATCAACAATCTATACACAAATATTTGTGTATCACTATTCGTAATTGAGTACTACTAAAACTGGTATTTACAGCAATAAATTGCAAAAGTTGACACTAATTTACAGAGCAATACGTACACGTTTATTCCCTATAGGCCAGTCCCACAACCGGATTTTAAAAATTGGGAAAATTTACTATTGTACAATTCAGCACATATTTAAATCGATGCTTTCATACCGATTTTCAAAACAGTCGTATACTCAAGGAATAAACTGTAATATATATAATATATATCTATATATATATATATATATATAATATATATACATATATATATATATATATATATATATATATATATATATTTATATATATTTATATATATATATATATATATAAATATATATATATATATATATATATATATATATATATATATATATATATATATATATATATATATATATATATATATATATATATATATATATATATATATCGCTTATTTGCGACAAGAACGTCATAATTAAAAAAAGTTTTGAGAAAACGCTAACAAAGGTTTTATCAGATCATTCCTAGTTTCACATTGCTTATGCAGCTTTCTATAACATATTATTAGATAAGTATAACTCCCTGTTAAACATAAGTTTAACTCCCTGTATAATTAAAAAGAAGTATAAGAACATTGATCTATTGCAACCTTAGTTTTTTAGTAATGGTTAAAAATTATAAAACATATTCATTTTTGTAATGTTCTTTAAATCAAATACAGGGTAAGTCAAAATGCAAGTATATTATTTTCTTGGTAGTTTTAAATAGAACACCCTGTATTTTATATCACTATCGAAAAGTACTAATATCGTACTTCAAATTTTATAAGGTACTCCCTGTACCTAAATTTATCAGTTTTCTAGATATTTTTATTTTTCCATCAAAGTATTAATTTGGTAGATATTTTAACATTTACCAATAATTATTGTGAATTGGCCATGATTGATTTGTCAGAAACTGACAGTTTGACATTTGCGACAAGAACGTCATAATTAAAAAAAGTTTTGAGAAAACGCTAACAAAGGTTTTATCAGATCATTCCTAGTTTCACATTGCTTATGCAGCTTTCTATAACATATTATTAGATAAGTATAACTCCCTGTTAAACATAAGTTTAACTCCCTGTATAATTAAAAAGAAGTATAAGAACATTGATCTATTGCAACCTTAGTTTTTTAGTAATGGTTAAAAATTATAAAACATATTCATTTTTGTAATGTTCTTTAAATCAAATACAGGGTAAGTCAAAATGCAAGTATATTATTTTCTTGGTAGTTTTAAATAGAACACCCTGTATTTTATATCACTATCGAAAAGTACTAATATCGTACTTCAAATTTTATAAGGTACTCCCTGTACCTAAATTTATCAGTTTTCTAGATATTTTTATTTTTCCATCAAAGTATTAATTTGGTAGATATTTTAACATTTACCAATAATTATTGTGAATTGGCCATGATTGATTTGTCAGAAACTGACAGTTTGACATTATTGTTTATTAATTCAGTATTGGGGTACACTGTAAATTAGCTACAATTATTATTTATTAATTCAGTAATTTATTCAATTTAAATTAGCAATAATGAATTTTACTACTGATGAAATGGTAGATATGATCTGGATATTGGGGGAATGCAATAAAAATTTATTACTATCAGCTAGAATTTATCAAGAACGGTTTCCAGATATGCTGCAATCTAGACAAGATACATTTGAAAAATTGATCGATTTAACCACAATAGTTCAGTGAATTATGAAAAACATTAACGAACAAAAACTAGTGTGACAGAGGAAAACGAAATGAGGGTGTTGATGGCAATTACAGAAAACCCACACACACGTATAAGTAGTATTTCCAATGGACAAGAACTTAGTTACTACTCTGTTTAAAACATTATATCTTAAAACAAGACACCCTTATCATATTCAAAAGCACCAAGAATTAAATAATGATGATTTTCAGAAACGAATAGTATTTTGTGAATAGGCCTTAGAAAAAATAAGTGAGCAGAGAGATTTTTTTGATTATGTCCCATTTGGTGATGAAGCTACATTCCATCAAAACGGTTCTGTTAATAGGCATAACTTTCACTACTATTCAACAAGTAATCCATAGTAACACATAGTCAAACAAGATGGTCTCTAAATGTGTGGGGAGGTATCGTCGGTAACCATGTAATAGGACCATATTTTTTTGAAGATAACTTAAATGGTGAGATTTATTTAGATTTTATGGTAAATCAGTTACCGATATTATTAGAAGAGGTTCCACTTAATACACGTGAACAAATGTGGTTTCTAGATGACGGTGCTCCTGCTCACCACAATGAATTAGTACGTGGTGAACTTAATGATCAGTTTGATGAAAGATGGATCGGAAGGGATGGACCGGTAGGGTGGTCCCCAAGGTCCCTCATCCGAATGATGATGGTCTTACCAAGATCATAATTCAATAAAATGAACTCATTTTTTTGGGGTTACGTTAAGAACGAAGTATATAAAATACCTCCAACAACAAGAGATGATATGAAAAATAGAATCCGAATTGCATTTCAACATATTTCTTTACAAATGCTTAGTAATGTAAGCAACTCTTTCAATGACCGCTTTCAAGTATGCATAGATGTTTTGGGAGGTCATTTTGAACACCTTACTTAAGTAAGATAAGTTAAAATTACTGCTATTTTTTATTTTTCTATGTGTTGTTATTTTTTTTTTATTTTCCGTCGGTTATTTTTTATAAATTTTATTTAAGATAAATTGTTTTTTTTTATATGTCGTCATTTCGTTACTGAATTAATAAACAATAATGTCAAACTGTCAGTTTCTGACAAATCAATCATGGTCAACTCACAATAATTATTGGTAAACGTTAAAATATCTACCAAATTAATACTTTGATGCAAAAATAAAAATATCTAGAAAACTGATAACTTTAGATATAAGAAATACTTCATAAAATTTGAAGTACGATATTAGTACTTTTCGATAGTGATATAAAATACTAGGTGTTCTATTTAAAATTACCAAGAAAATAGTGTACTTGCATTTTGACTTACCCTGTATTTGATTTAACGAATATTATGAAAACGAGTATGTTTTATAATTTTTAACAATTATTACAAAACTATGGTTGCAATAGATCAATGTTCCCGAACTAATTTTTAATTATACAGGGAGTTTTTAACTTTTAACTTTTTAAATACCCGGTATAACATAGATGTAGAAGTAAAGCAGATTTCAAATTAAAAAATAAAATACAGGGTGTTCCTTTTAAAAAAACATAAGTTTGGTCTGCAACCATCTTATGGAACACCCTGTAAGATTGTAACTGATTTTAGAATGTGTAGTTTAAAGCTGCCTACAATTTTTGTCAATATCTTTTTTTTTTGTAATTTTTACTATAACAGATATAAGCTTCCTCACACTAATCAATCACCCAGTATATATGTATATCGTAATTCAACAAGACTTATTTTCCGTAATTTGTTTCGTATTATTTTGACCAAAGAAAAATAAATAACTCTTTATGTCGTTCTTTCTAAAAAAGCATTGGATCTATTTTGGTATTATCCCGACATTATTGTTGATAAGTGCTTTAAATTTTTTTAAGAAAAACAGTCAATATTTGGTGTTATGTCTATCTTACTGCAATTTTTCTTAAAGTAAGTAGGTATTAATTTTTAAATGAAAGACTACGGAAGATAATTCATGTAAACATTTTTATTAAGAAAGCATACTTTTTTCAAAAAGAATATCGTTTTGATACTTATGCTAATCCTACAATTGAACAAGAAGATGTAACATTTTAAAGCAAAGGAAAAAAAATATAAATATTTATAATGAGTTAAAAATGGTGCATAGTATTTTGGTATAACATTTTTATTGGTATATTTTGACATATACAAGCAAATCGTTTTTTTTTCATTCAGAAATTCCTGGTTTGTGGTCATAAGCTTTTTTGATCACGATTTCTGGATTTTTTTTCTTTTGTTTCTTATGAACTTTGTAAAATCTTTATCGTTATAAGAATGTTTGTAGTATAAATGTGGAGATGATTTTTCAAATTTTAAATTTTAATATCTGAAAATTTTAATCGTCATCATTTTTAGTTATATTCAGTCCCATTTGTATGCAAGCGTCCTTCCAGTCAAAAAAATTTTCAAATGACATTTCATGTACATGATATGGCTGTTCAGTTTCTCTTGCCGATTTGATGCCGTAATGAATAAATCTGGTGTGTACATGGGACCACTTTTTAGTTGTCTTTTGAGTGTGACCCTTTATTAAGTACTTATGCGTTATGGATGTGATAATAGAAAATTTTTGTAAGCAGTATAAGTAAACAGCCAACATTACATTGTTATTTTGTTGTCCGAGTAAAAAATAACATTTATGTCATTTTTTCCCACTGATTTTGCCTGCAAATAGTTAAAAACACAGGTCCCTAAATCATTTCTGCCACCTCTATTTCCACTAGACTCATCCCATACAAACCACTCGGCAGTATTTGAGTAAACTGTAAAATTAAAAACATTTAACTTCGATTTATAGTAAAAAAGGGACACATTACCTTTAGGGCACTGAAAAACCGCCTATAGGTCGTAAACGGCGACTACTTTTTTGTTTATCTTCTATTTTCTGTAAACGTGACAGTTCTTTTTCTTTTAAATTCAGTTGGTAGCGTTATTTTTGGTTTTCTTTTTCTTTGTTTTCGTATTTATTATAAATTGAACAAGTATCGCAAAGGTCGTTCTTAGGCCGAATGAAGGAAATATTTTATTCCTCTATAAAAATTTTGTAAAAAAGAATGTAATTGCCAAAAGGTACATTTTCCTCTTTGTACTTAGCATCATAATCCTTGTGAATTTCTGCTATTGATTTACTGCCGTCAATAAAATGTTTCCAGGTGTTCGCTCTGGTGTAATGGCTTTCGATTTCTGGAATCCAGTTAATATGATCCCTAATATCAGCCTTAATCTTTTCATCTATTTTGGGATGTTAAACGTGCTTCCCACGTTAATCTTGTTCTAGTAGAGTGTTGGCAACTTTATTTTGTTTTTCCATAACTGTGCGAATCGGTCGGTCTGTTATATCCAATGTTGCTTTAAAGAAGGTCTTACATACTCTATTTTTTTGTCAGGCAAATGGAAATGAAAATAATTGTTACTTAGCTGTCGAGGTCGAACGCCTCCTCGAATATATCTATATTTCGGACAAATTACTTCCATACTCTAGGAAATGAAACTTCGTTGATTCTCATTACTATCCAAATCCCAATAGCTGTTAAAGATAGCTTTCTTTTCTTTTTGGGTGAGTTTTAGCCTACATTGTAACTTACATTTTTCCTTACAGGGCGACTTAATTTTTTTCGCCTTTACCATCCTTTTATGGGATGTGTGGATTGGTACTCTTTGCCACTTATTTTTAATTTCTGTAACACATTTTTTTTTCCAGTTCTCCTCTGTTTCTTTCACGTTTTTTTCTTCTTTTTACCAGGCCCGCCAATGGTTACAAATTGCTGGTTAAGCAAGCAGAAGATGATGTACCTGGTAACAAATTCGTATCTTTAGGTAAAATAACATCACGTTTATAGTTTGGTTCTTCACTGAATCGTCTTCTTCCTTTGCCCTATCCGTTTTGGACGTTGGCTATTAACAAGGCTATTTTGACTTTGTTTACGGCACCTCTGAACAGTTCGGTCGATGTTAGTCCGAACCATTGTCGCAGGTTATGCATCCATGAGTGTCGTCTTCTTCCCGGTCCCCTCCTACTGTCGATTCTTCCTTGGACTATTAACTGTAGCAGACGTCTGCTACTGAATCGTCACTGTCTGAAAATAAATGAACAGCCGAATTTCTATTACAAAAATAACAATAATTTCAGTAAACATCCATAATTTTTGTAAATTGAAGAGAATAGAAATTCCAAAGATTTACCTTCGTAAAAGGATTTTTCTATTGCAGAGTCGTTTTCCGGATAGCGATTACTGGAAATATATTCGGCAACATTTTCTTTTTCAGTACTTGCTGTGGTCGGTGGAATCGACTGGTCATTATTTTTAGCTGGAAATTGAATTAAAAAGAAGTCATTCCTCTTCTTTGGCAACCATTTTCCATCCACTCCTGAATGTAGGTCTCTCCCAATTGCTTCCATCTTTCTCTATCTTGCGCCAATCTAATCCACTGTTTACCTGCCACTGTTCTTATGTCATCTACCTATCTTTTTTGAGGTCTTCCCATGCTTCTTGTTGTCGTCCTTGGTCTTAATTCTAGAACTCTCCGTGTCCACCTGTTGTCATTATATCGGGCTACGTGACCTGCCCAGCGCCATTTCATTTTTGCAATTTCTTCCACAATATTCCTAATCTTCGTTCTACGTCTTATCTCGGTGTTTCTAATCTTGTCTCTTAGTGATATTCCAAGCATGATTCGTTCCATTGCTCTTTGCATTGTTTCTAATTTTTTCGCAGATTTTTTGGTAAGGGCTACTGTCTCCAAGCCGTAAGTACAAACTGGTAGTATGCATGTGTTATACACCTTTTTCTTTAAGTTTACAGGAATGGAGGTGTTTTTCAAGATATATGCTAATTTGCCGAAAGTGCCCCATGCCAGTTGTGTTCTTCTTTTAATTTCAGCATCTTGATTTGGTTTTCCAAGTTTGATAACATGACCTAGATATACATAATGTTCAACATTTTCTATGGTATGATTTTGTATTGTTATATTTGTCTGGTCTCGGCTCAGTATTTTTGTTTTGCTGTAGTTCATTTTTAAGCCTACTGCTTCTGAAACTGCATTTAATTGTTGTAACATATCATTTAGTTCTTGGATATTATCGGCTATTAAAACTATGTCATCTGCGAATCGCAAGTGGTTTAAGTATGATCCGTTGACGTTGATACCCTTATTGTTCCATTCTAGTTTCTTAAAAATGTCTTCTAGAGCAAGGGAAAATAGTTTGGGTGTGATGGTATCTCCTTCTCTTACTCCCCGTTATAGTCTTATGGGATTAGTTTTTGTGCTTGCGTCCAGCTTTATCTGTATGGTGGCATTTTCATATATGTTTTTAATTATGTTAGTATTTTAAATCTATACGTGCATTTTTTATAGATTCAAGCACTGCTCATAATTCGATGGAATCGAATGCTTTATGGAAATCGACGAACGCCATAGGTGCATTTTTCTCGGTGCATTCTCGGTGCAGGAAGTTATTACTCGGACAAAACGATATATTTAAGTCAAGCAAAACAAATATATTAGTTGCGGAAAAATATTTTAATGTAGTGTATCTAAATTGAATTTAATTTTGATAAAAGTTTCTAACTGGCAACTCAATTGCAAGTTTTTTATCCAGGGCATCTACGCCGTCTTTGGTTTAACTATAAAACACAATAATGTCAGGCTTTTCAGTTTTAACATCATTGGATTTTTGTAGATGCATCGTAAATATCGATACAGCCTTGCTTGTCTTTGGAACACCAGACACAACTGTAATATTTAAAGTAAAACCTTAGATACAACTTCCTACTTCTCTCTTGCGGTTTAGCAAAAATTCCGGAGGAATTTCTTTCGTATTCTTTTTAAGCGTACCTACATATGTTAATTCTCTTTGTCAGAACTCATTTACAAGTTCAATAGACTAGACTTTCCTCATCTTTTAATAATTTGCCATTGCTGTCTTTGCCGGTATAAATATATGCATTGAAAAAATTATGAGTACAGGCAGTAGTAAAAATCAATACATTCAAACCATATTTGTTGGGTTGAATAGAGTACTGCTTCTACAGAAATTTATTAAAAATTGCTGATATTGCTGCAGCAGGAACATTTTCTTTTTTTTTTCTGGTAAATGCGAAATTATGCTATGTTTCTCTATTCTCGTTCTATTTACACAAGCACCTTCTTAACCACTTTCAGAATCGGATTGGTCAGACAAGTCACCACTAGCTTCCTCGCTATCATCTTTGAATAACAAATTTTTATCATGTTCACTTTCAATGTCATTTAAATGGCCACCAGATTTTTACATATCGCTAACCTCACTTTCTAGCTCTTCATACCATGCTAACAGTGTTTTCCATAGTTTTTATCACCGTAGTTTACCGTTTTAGATGGAATTGCCATTCTCGTAAAACTTTCAAAAACACAGACGCAGTGTCAAAATAACCCCTATCAATCTTTAGATAAATAGATAAACTTAATACCACACTACTAAAGACCTTGTCAATAAGTGAAACGATCGACGTCACTGTAAGTTGAAGTTATCTGAAACTACAAACCTATATAATATAACAATGAAAATAAAAAAATTGCGCGTAAATTGAATTGATTCCGGAGTCATGTAGCCACAACATCAGTAACAGAAGGTTTATAACCTTTCAATGAAGTTGTAACGTTATAAACGTTACATCTTAATTAATTTATATTTAAATACTTATTTTATTTTAATTTCTTTATTAATTTATTAATTCCTTTACCTTCAGTTTCTTTTGTACTATTTTTTCTTTAAAAAGTAGTTGGCGCCCTCTCGCCTGTACTATCCACTAGTAAATATTCCATTCTATGTTAACAGAAGAGCTAATTCCATCATAGGCATACATTCTATGACATCTGTGCTATACTTCAATATAATCTCCCACTCACTTTCTGTCAATCACCCTTCGTAGTGGAAATATTCTTTTTTGTCAGTAAGTGAAATTTATAAAAGAAGGTAGGAATTATTATAAGCTTTATTTTTATCATCTGCAGAATTCTCTTGGGTTTATGGGATATTTATTAAAGATTTTATAGTATATTTTAATGGAATATTTTATGGGATATTCCTAGAACATTTTATTGAAAATACTTTATGGAGTCATGTGGGCCTAAACAGATATCTTCAAGACCTACTCACATGCTTTGAAGTCGGCAACAGGACCTGCCCACATAATGCCCACCTACCGCATTTTTACTATTTAAATATTATTTTTTATGTGTTAAACAAATATGATTAGTTAAATCATTGTTTTATTTGCTACCAGCTAGAGGTTCAGTATTTAATTCATAGTTTAAGACAAGACGAACTCATACTTGAGATACTGAGCTAGGCGAAGCATAGACGATAAGCTCCCATGGTTGATTGAGGTATTATTTTTATAAAAGTATTTCAATTCTCTTTGGTAGTCTTATCGTTACAAAGAGTCTATTTAAAAAAAAAATACCTAATAAAGATTCACTGAAAATTTGATACCAATTGATATAAAAAAGTTTAAAAATCAACGCGTTCAAACTATTTTGTTTCATCTTGAAAATAAACGAGTTGACAGGTTTCGCAGTCAATATCCCAACCACACACACAACGAGTTGACAGGAGCGTAAAACTTTATCCCCTAACTGTATATATTATTTACTGATACTGATATACTAATATAATTATACACAGTATTAAGTAAGAGTACACTTTTTATTTATTCACCATTTATTTTTTCTGTGTAGGATTATGAAGTTTTTGTTTGCAGATTTAAAAAAAATCGACAAACCATTTTACAAAAACCCTGATATTAAAGATAATCTTAAAGGGACCAAAGTATTTTAACTAAATAGATCATTTTATATTTTTTTACAGGACAGTCGGTATTCTCTTCAAGTAGTTGCGGCAAACGGATTAGCAATGCTTCAAGAGTCTACTGGAGCTGATCTTAAAGCTTTGGAAGCTCGAGTATCGGCCATCGAAAGGCAACTTCGGTGGGAGCTTCCGCTTCCGCCTGCAGTCGAAGAACTTCAAAAGGAAGTCGAGGCATTTAAGGAAAAACTGGAAAACACTAAGAGTCTGAGCTGGCTCGGTAAGTTTATACTTCTGAATTATTTATATGTTTAAAAATAAATATATGGTAATATTAATACTACTGTATTTATTCTCTATTTCCTCAAATGGATCTCCTTATTCTCCTTTTATTTAATTTAAAAATGTTTTGTTGCTTATAAGTATATAAAAAACAGCCTCCTCTACTAAAACAGACAATATTTTTTAACGACCTTTGATCATCTGAAGGGTTTAAATAAGAAGCAACATTTTTTCTTTTCAATAACAATAAAAAAACAAAAAAATGTGATTTTAACTCTTTAGGTGATTAAAAATATAAACAATTAATAAAGAAAATGTTTAAGTGAAGTAATTTCAGTATTATATTATTTGGAACTTATCAATATAACATGTAATCGTAATATGTATTATTAAATTATAATTCTTCTTCTTCTTCTAATGGCGCTACAACCCTTTGTGAGTCTTGGCCTGCTTAACAATGTTCTTCCATTCTGCCCTGTCGGATACTTTCCTTCGCCACTGCCTGATGTTCATGGTTTTAAGATCCCTCTCTACGTCGTCTATCCATCTATTACGGGGCCTTCCTCTTGTTCTGTTTCCTTGGGGCTTCCATCTCTGGACTACTTTTACAGCTCGATTATCTGGCATTCTTTCTAGGTGACCAAGCCAGTTTAGTCTTTGTGACTTTACAAATCTGACAATATCTGCGCTCTGCATTAGTTCATCCAGCTCGTGATTCATTTTAATTCTCCACGAACCATCGCTGCATTGGGTTGGTCCAAATATCTTCCTTAGTATTTTGCGCTTAAATATTCTCAGTTGATTTTCATCAGTGGTTGAGAGGGTCCACGTTTCACATCCATATGTGACCACTGGTCTAATTACTGTTTTGTAGATTCTCAGCTTAGACTCACGATTCAGTAACTTACTTTTCATTAAGTCTTTGTATGCATAATAGCATTTGTATGCATTGTGCTTTGTATGCATTAAATTATAATAGACTTATTAAAACGTCAAAGATGTTTATTCACTAATGGAGAAATATAGTATTATTAACATATACAGTGCTAGTCAAAAGTCCGTTCCTCACACATATCTTTTAAACGGTTATACTTATAATAGTGAAATTTGGAAGGATATAGTGACAGATGACGTTACAGTGCCAGTGTAACCAGCTATTTTTAAATAGGACCTTATGGCAAGTGATACCTCGTTTGAGAGGTATTGGACATACCTATTCAGCCGTACTAATTTTATTTGAGTTTAAGCTTATTTTGATGAATAAATTAAATAAATACTAAAATTGTAGTTGGCAGACCAAGAAAAAGATGGTGCGACAATTTAACACGTTTATGCTATCGTGTACCACATGTGGTACATGCCGGCTCATCTTAACAGCCTTTATGTACCTACCACATATGGTACACAGTGCATTTTATATCTAATCGTATTTAAAAACGCTACGGCTGTATACAAACCGTAGAAAAAACAAGTTACGGCTGTATGTAAAGGTGGTACATGACCTGTGGTACATTCGGTTCTAAGTCGGATCATTTTTGTATTTATTATCGCATTATTTTGAAGAAACTACTAAAATAATTGAGTTTAGGAATATTTGCAATTTTATTTTATTTAGGCAATTATATTTTGATACAGGACATAAAAAACTAAAACCTAACAATTATACAAACTTAGAAGAACAAAAAAATAAACCTAACTTATTTTCGCTTTGAAAACAATAAAAAATTAAAATTAATAGAACTTATTAAAAGTAAAAAAAAAGTGTTAATCTTAAAAGTAAGAATTTATGAATGTTTTTCATTAAAACATTCTAAACACATTGGCGGTTTAAGGTGACAATCATCGCAGTAGGTCATTACTCTCTTAGTTTTGGCTCTTGCTTCCTTTGATCCCCTTTCTGATTTTAATTTTTCATAACAGGAGGTACACCGTTTTCTATTTTTTCTAGCACATCCTTCAAGTTTATTTATTTTATTTGTCGATTTTGTGTTTCTTCTCGGTACGTCTTGTTCGTCCTCTATTTCTTCTTCATTGTCTTCCTCAATAAGCAGTGCTTGTATTAAAAGTTCTCTAAATTATAAAATATCATTTTTTTTATATTCTTCTGATAAATTACTCACGAATTTACAACAGCGATTCCTAAAATGATTTCAAAGGCAGCCTTCTTATACCACTTAATCGTTTTCCTCAGGCAAGTGTAATATGAAGACATTTGGTCAGATATATCTACACCTTTTTTGGCGCTGTTGTAATCTATTATACATTGTGGTTTCTTATTATATCTTCACCCTTTCTGTTCGTCCTTTCTGTAGTGATCAATTCATCCAGTAAAGTACTGAGCATTATAACCGGTCTTTTATCTAACCATTTGTAAATACGCATACCCTTAGCGTTCTCCATTGCAAAAACTTCACCTCTTTTCAGTTTTTTATTGCAAACATCTTACGGATTTCCTTTCCTCTTGGATCGCAAAGTCCCACACAAATAAGTTTTATTTTGTAAAAGGTGTTCTGCTAATTTTACGCTGGTATAAAAACTGTCCGTGTATAATACTCTACCATTATTTAGTAAATCTTCCATCAACTTGACTGTGATATCAAAAGTATGTCCATGGTCACTTACATCTTCGTTTTTACCACAGTAGATACTAAAGTTGTAAGTATACGCGTCAGGTGTGCAAATCTTGTAGACGTTGATACCATATTTGTGGGACTTAGCCGGTAGGTACTGGCGAAAAACCAATCGACCTCTCCTTGGAACCATGGTTTCGTTAATAACGACTATTTTTCCTGGTATGAGAGCCTCTTGAAAGTTTCTCTTTATATGATCTAACACATTTCTCACCTTTGCTAATATATCTGGGTTTTCTATATTTTGTTCGTTGTCAGCGAAATGAATGAATTTAAGCAATAAGTCAAACCTGTCACGTTTCATGCTTTTGGAAATAAAGTCATTTTTGTACATTGGATTTCGGGACCAATAGTAACGCATTTTAGGAAGATGATTTATTCCCATAACTAAGCGAATACCAAAAAAAATTCGAATTTCTATTTTGTTGGTGTCAGTCCATTTACGTATTTCTGACCTGCGAGAAATTTCCTGACTTCTAATCTACTGGTCCGTATATCTGTTTGTTTCTCTCACTATTAGTTCAAGCACGTTGTCGTCGATGAACTGGCGATAGATTTTGTAAGGGTCGCAAAAGTCATTTGGATTGAGTTGACAGCCACTTTGTAAGGTAAACTAAAAATTATTTGTGACTGATGTGATTTGTTGCAGTTTCATTAGGATTTACTGTGGTTCCAGCAACTTGATCACTGTCATCACTAGACTGTTCGTCTTCTGAAGAATTCTCGTCGTTACTTTTTTGTTGGTCTGAAGGCTGGTAAGAAGATTCAGAATCTGCATATGGGTCGCTTTCATCACCTGGTGAAAATAATTCTGCTGGATAGTTTCTTGGACGTAATCGCTGTGGTTGCTTCACAGAGCTCTGAGGTTGATCCGTTTTATTTTGAGCTGAAGAAGATGAAGCAGTATTAACAATATTATTTGGATTTTCAGTATCACTGGTGGAACATGATGGCCCTGACGGATCTGATGTACTTTCTAGTCGTGCAGCAGCTTCTAAAATCTTTGCTGTTCTATTTAACATTGTTGCAAGTTAATTATCTGATACAATAGAAAGATAATTAGCAATAAACTTACCTCATACATCGTGGCCACCGGTGGTACACGACGTCCTTGAGCAACAAAGTTATGTCACAGCCGTCATGTACCACCGGTGGTACATGTTTAAAAACAACAAAAAACAATAAAAAACCATAAAACATATGTATATATATATATATATATATATATTATATATATATATATATATATATATATATATATATATATATATATATCATCATCAATCAGCCAATCCCGTCCACTGCTGGACATAGGCCTCCCTCAGTTCTTTCCAGTGTTCTCTACACTGGGCCGCTTGTAGCCAGTTTCCCGCTACTCTTTTTATGTCGTCGGTCCATCTAGTCGGTGGTCGTCCTCGGCTTCTTTTATAATTTCTGGGCCTCCATTCCATAATTCGTCTTGTCCATCGTCCATCTTGTGTTCTGGCTAAGTGTCCTGCCCAGTTCCACTTAAGTCTCGTGGTTCTTTCGATGACGTCTTGAACTCCTGATCTTTGCCTGATTTGTCGGTTTGTTATGTGGTCTCGGAGGCTCACATTCAGCATTGCACGTTCCATGGCTCGTTGTGTGACTCTTAGTTTATTCGCAGATTTCTGCGTGAGTGTTAAAGTCTCTGCTCCATAAGTTTGTACAGGCAAAACACATTGATTATAAACTTTTCGCTTGAGACACATGGGAATTAAACTTTTTAGAATATGGCTTAGTTTGCCAAATGCTGCCCATGTCAGGCCTATTCGCCTCTGTATTTCATTTGTTTGATTGTCTCTGTTTATTTTGATCTTGTGTCCCAGATATTTGTAAGTGTCTGTTTGTTGTATGGTATTATTGTCGATAGTTATATTTCCACTCATTACGAGATTTGTCATAAGTTTAGTTTTCTTAAAGTTTATCTTTAATCCTGCTCTTTCAGACAGACTTTTAAGCGAATGTAGCATAGAAACCGTATCCTGTAAGTTATCTGCGATTAATACGACATCATCTGCAAACCTCAGATGATTTAATCTTTCTCCATCTATATTGATGCCCATATCTTGCCATTGGGTGTTCTTAAATATTGACTCTAGAGCTGCCGTGAACAATTTTGGTGAAATATTGTCTCCTTGTCTTACTCCTCGACCTAAGCTGAATTTTTCTGTGTCTTCGTGTAGTCGTATACTTGATGTAGCGTTCTCGTAGATGTTTTTGATTAGTGACGTGTACCTGTAATCTATTCGGCTTTGATTTAGGGCTTCCAGTACGGTTTCAAACTCTACAGTATCAAAAGCCTTCTCGTAATCGACAAATGCAAGAACCAGTGGTATGTTGTACTCGATGCATTTTTCAATTAAGATCTTTATGGTGTGCAAATGGTCATTTGTGCCATATCCTCTCCTAAAGCCTGCCTGTTCTTTGGGCTGATAGAAATCAAGTTTAGGTGTTAGTCTCTTTGTTAAGATTTTCATAAAGAGTTTATACATATGTATCAAGAGGCTGATGGGTCTATAATTTTCTAATTTAGTAATATCACCTTTTTTGTGTAACAAGACTATCACTGCATTGTTCCAGTCTTTAGGAATCGTACCCGCATGTAAGCATTTATTAAACAGTTCGCTTACTGATTTTAATAGAATTTCTCCTCCTGCTTTTATTGCCTCAATAACGAGTCCATCGTCACCAGGCGATCGATGGTTCTTCATTTCCTTTAAAGCTGATCTTACTTCTGACACAGTAATGGGTAAAAGTATTTCCGATCCCTGATTTATGAGAGTCTTTACTCGTGTCGGTAAATTTTCTTGTGATCTTTGGCTGGTATAGAGGTCTTTATAAAACTCTCTAGTTATTTTCAGAATGTTTTGTTTATCTGTTGTTGCCTTTCCGTCTTTATCTTCTAGCTTGTATATTTCTTTTTTGCTTTGTGTGAGTTCTCTTTTCATTATCTTTAAACCTTTGTTCTTTTCTACTGTTTGAGTAATTACATTAGTATTATATCTTCTTATATCTCTTCTAATATCCGCTGAAATTCTTTTATTTAGTTTTCTATATTCTTCTTTGTTTCCCTTTTCTTTCTCGCTTAGGTTTCGTCGTATTTCCATGAGAGCTTTTGTGTCTTTGCTAATCTTTTCACTTTTGGTGTAATTTTTCTTGCAAAATTTGAGTTGTGCGTTTCTAACCGAGTCTGTAATTAATTTATTATGATCGTCGATACTTAGAGGTTTGGGATTATTACTCTGTAAAGTTTCTGCTATATTTTTTATGTACGCTTCTGGCTGATTTGGTGAATTCCAAACTATGTGTTTGCCACTGTTTATCATCTTTGCTCTTTCTTTTTGTAGGTTTATCGTTATTCTAGCTCTTACTGGTCTGTGGTCGCTTCCTACTGATAGTTTATTAAGTACAGTGACGTCTTGAATAATTTGCTTTTTGTCTGTTATTATATAATCATATTCGCTCTTAGTTCTTCCATCTGGACTAACCCACGTCCATTTTCTACTCTGTTTCTTCTTAAAAAAGGTGTTCATTGCATACAGTTTGTGTTGCAGTAGAAAGTTGGTAAGTATTTCGCCTCTTTCGTTTCTTACTCCGATTCCAAAATCTCCGATTGCTACTTCTTGTTCGTCCTTTTTCCTTCCGAGTTTCCCGTTAAAATCTCCCATTATCAGATTGTAATGGGCCGGTTCCTGCTTTTTTGCTCTTTCGATTTCCTCATAGAAGGCTTCAACAATCTCATCTTCGTAATCGCTGGTGGGGGCGTATACCTGGATTATTTTCAGATTGTATCTCTTATTTAGTCTTAGATTTATATACATAACTCTTGGGGAAATGCAGCCAATGCTCTGTATCATTTTCTGTAATTTTTTGTGTACTAATAAACCTACTCCTCCAGTTGTCGATTCTGTTTCCCCATTATAGTGGAATATGTTGCCTGATTTTAGTTTGACCTGATCTTCACCTCTTCTTTTGACTTCGCTAATTCCTATAATATCCCATTTCACATGTCTGAGTTCTTCCTCCAGTTCCGTCATTTTTTCATCTTTGGATAAGGTTCTTACATTATACGTAATTATGTGCAGCGTTCGTCGTTCTTGGTAGCCTCTTACATCCCGGAGATTCTTTGCACCCTCTGCCCGCTGTCCGTGAATCCTACCGCTACCTTGGTTGGGAACTAGCGAGCTGCCGGGGACTGAGGGCCCTTTTCTTGAATGTCTATTCATGCTGAGGGGTTTTGGCATTTAAACACCACGTTTGCCAGGCGGGTTGGTGAGTTGGTTTGGGAAATTGGTAGGATAATAGGTATTGGGTAGGAATGGGTTTAGGACATGATTTCTCTCCATAGGAGTTGAGAGACAATCAAGGCTCGCGTAGGGCAGGGTCGCATCCCTGAAGTAAGTCTATCCTCCACTGGGATTGTGGAGGAGTACTTACCCGCTACTTACATATATATATATATATATATATATATATATATATATATATATATATTTGTTGATCAATAATACATACAAATTTACCTGTTAGTCGAAAAAAAAAAAAATTACGGCTGTGAATTACCACATTGGTAATGGGCTACGGTACGAATGTGTTAAACAATTTAGGAGGCTAATATTGAAGAAGAAAAAGACTTTAAAGCCTACATACAAGAAGGAAGAAGAAGAAGAAGAAGACTTCTCTTTCCACATCATTTAAGTGAATTTACATTGGCAACCATTTCATCATTTGGTTTTAAATTATTTTGTTGCTAAAAATACACAATAAATAGCTATAACCATATTCGAAAATTTCGAATACTTATTAAACCATTTGCCTTTTGTTTTAAACTCTCTGTTTAAATTTCAGTTCTAAATGGAACGCAATTTTTAAATATTCTGCTCTATCGATAAATGTTCGTCAAATTGGAGAGAATCCGTAGTAAATCCGTAAGCGCACCTGCGAAACTCAAAACTAGCCCCGAAGTGAAATCCCTGTAATCTGGAAAACTGGGATTGTGTATCGTAGTTGTTTAGTTAAACAAATCTCGGTAGCAGAACCAGAGTTTTGGATCAAAGAGAAGACCATTAATTAGTATATCACCTTCGGCTAGGGCAACTTTGTACGGGAGTGGCTCATTTGTAGCTCTGCACATTTTACACGGTGGAATTTGATTGTTTTCTGTTTTAAATTTTTATACAGAAACAGCAACACAAGTTGCTAACAGGTAGATACCAAATTTAGGATTTTTTATTCTTTTTCGATAAAAAAATTCAGCTATTATGTTTTCAGTTATTAGTAGCTAAGTTATATTAATATTTAATATTACATAAAATATAAGGTTTATATGGGTTAAGCCACGATTGATTAAAATAAAAATTACATTTTTAAATAACGTTTGGCGTTTCAATTCCCTTCTTCTTAAAGTGCCCTCTCCTCAATGGAGGTTGACTACTACAATTTTAAACTCTTCTCTATCTTCAGCTGTTCTTATTAGCTGTTCAAAATTTATCCCTGTCCATTGTCGGATGTTTCTGAGCCACGATAGTCTTTTCCTTCCTAGGCCTCTTTTTCCCTCGATTTTTCCTTTCACTATAAGTTGGGCATATTGGTACTTATTATTTCTTAGTACGTGGCCTAGGTATGATGTTTTTCTAACTTTTACTGTATTAAAAAGTTCTCTTTCCTTGCCTATTCTATGCAGCACTTCTTCGTTTGAGGTATGCGATGTCCATGAAATTTTGAGTATTCTCCGGTAGATCCACATTTCAAATTGATGATCTTGGTAGATCCACATATTGACCTGTTCTAAAATGTGCTCATTTATTGTGCAAGGTTGAGGTACGTTTTGGTTTTTTCGGATTGACATCACTTTGGTTTTTTTAATGTTTATTTTCATACCAAATTGCTTACAGGTCGAGTTAGTCTTGTCGATGAGTCGTTGTATACCTAAGTCGGAATCCGCAATTAACACTGTATCATCGGCGTATCTGATACTGTTGATATTTACGCCATTCACCTTGACTCCATCCTTGGAATCCTCCAATGCTTCTTTAAATAGAAACTCGGAGTAAAGATTAAACAGCAGAGGCGACAGAACACATCCTTGTTTAACTCCTCTCATAATTTCTACTTCTGCGGATGTGGAACCTTCGATCCTAACTCTGGCGTTACAAGTTTTTTAAGAATTTGATGTCTTTTCCATCTAAACCGACTTCTTGCAAACGTTCTAATAGTAGGTCGTGTCTTACTCTATCAAATGCTTTTTCGAAGTCTATAAAGCATATAAATATATCTTTCTGTTGGTCGTAGCATTTTTGGGCGAGAACTAGTAAACTGAACAGGGCTGCTCTCGTTCCCATGCCGGCTCTGAATCCAAACTGATCTTGTCCGATGATTGTTTCGCACTTTCTATAGATACGATTATGTACGATTTTTAGTAGGACTTTTACTGCATGGCTCATAAGGCCTATCAGACGGAACTCATTGCAGTGTTGTGGGTTTGGCTTTTTTGGTAGTGGGATGAATATTGACTCCAGATAATCTTGGGGTATTTTACCTGTATCATAAATGCGATTAAATAAAAGGACAAATATTTCGATATTTTCTTCGCTGAATAATTTTTAACGTTTCTGGGTATATTCCGTCTGGACCTGGGCTTTTATTTGTTTTAAGATGATTAATTGCATTTATGATTTCAGATTTTAGAATTGTTGGCCCTTCGTTGTTATTTTCCAATCTTGGTTCTTCTCGTATGTCGTGAAAAAGAATTTTAATATAGGTTTCCCATTCTCTCAGTTTATCTTCCGTTGATTCTAACAGTTTGCCATCCGTGTTCAGCATGGCGTGAAAAGTCGTTCTCTTGGTAGTCGATGTAAACTCTTTTACCTTTTTATGCAAAATTAAAAAAATCGTGCCTTTGTTGTAGTTCTTCTATTTCAATTCCAACTCTAGAAATAATTTTCAAAAAAGATTATTAAAAAAATTTTTCCAAAAATATAACCATCCAGTTATTAAGTTGGTTTATGTTTTTCAAAATTGACGTTTGACTTACTTGGCCTCGATCTTATACGAAGTACCTATCCTATTCACGGTTCGTAGACTTACTACGGTTGCCTCTTCCGACTGGGAGTGGGGATGCTTGAGTTACGTCATCAGAGTACACAAGAATACAAAACCCATTTATTCGCGATTGAAACTGAATGTAGAGGGCAGGTCGATTGGTTGAAGGGGAAGAATTACGTCACGAGAGTACAGTTTCGGGCTTAATGTTCATTGGTTATGCGGAAGAGGCAACTGTAGTAGGTCTACGAACCGTGTATCCAATTGTGGACAATAAAGGGTGGTGATTTTACCATCGGAGTATTAAATACTGACTGTTTTGTGACTTTAAATGTCTTATTTGTTTGTATAATGTGTGTCTTACGTAGGTTAATGATTGTGTATTGTGTGTTGCCTAATATATATTGTGTAAAATTGTAGATGACGCCTGTGATTTTTTTTAATCCACTTTTGTTGGTATGTTCTTTTTGTTGACTCCTTCTTTTAGTATTGACAACCAAAGTCTGCTACATTCTGCTGATGAGTTTGCTATTTATCATTTCTATTTAAGATCCACACCCACACATAAGCTTTATTCTATCCAAGGTATTACTTCAGCTAATCCTTCTTCTCAGTCCTAATCCCTTTTGGGATGTGGTGACACCATCAGGCCTTTACAGTTTTTTCACGATTTCTCTCCATCCTTCTCTGTCCTGGGCTAGTTGTTCGGCTTCATGTAACCCTTGGTTAATCAGTAGTTTTGTTTGATCTACCCAACGGCTTGGAGATCTTCCCCTAGGTCTCTTTCCTTCAACTCTACCCTAGACTATCAGTTTTTTCATCGTACCTGTTCTTCTAGCAATGTGTACAAAACACTGCAAATATCTCTGTTGTATTTGTTTAAGCAATCTATCCTTTACTTTAAGTTGTTCTAATATCGATACGTTAGTGCGATGATCAATCCAGGATATTCTTAACATGCGGCGGTATACCCACATTTCAAAAGCGTCCAGTTTATTTTTATCCGCTTTCTTTAAGGTCCACGTTTCGGATGTATATGTCGCTATGGGAAAAATGAGCGCCCTTACCAGCCTTAGTTTTGTGTGTATTGTTATGCTAGAATTTTTCCAAATTGCTACCAGTTTCATCATAGTTGTTTTAGCAATAGTCAACCTTGTATAGTACATCCACTAATAATTTTCCAACATAAACATGTCTCATTCTGGTATCAAAGAGACCGCCTTTCAAATCAAGGTTGTCAGACATATTTCCTAAAATTCCTAAGGTTATATTTAAAAAATATTCTCTATTCCCTATTCGTTATTATTCAATTGCTAGTCAACGAACGACACTCTTAAAAAATAATATAAACATATTCTCAAAAAATATATATATAAATTAATTAACTAGGTACTAATATTTCTATGGAAACGGAAACATGAAAAATTGCAGATATATTAATAATGGTATTAAGGTTATATTCACTAATTTTAAACTCATGCATTATGGCAACAGCGCGAAGCGCAAAGCCGTAAATTCTAATGAACACCTGTTTGTCTGGGTATGTGACACCCTAAAATATTTCCTTTTGCAGAGGCGGAGGCTTATTATAAGGTATAGGTAATATAAGTTATAAGTAATATTATATTTTTCTAGGATGGCATTTTTTAAGATGCATCAACTTCTGTGTTATCAATAAATAATGACAATTATGTTAATGACAGCTCTGAATTAAAAAATAAAGATTTGCACGTACAATCCCAAAGAATAGTTTTAAATATGTATGAGTGTTTGAAAAAAGAAAATATTGGGATGGCTGATAATGCAATTGTTTCGAGAATTCATGTATTAAAAAAATCGGGTATAAGACGATATATACAATAATTAAATTAGGCACAGTTACAGATCATTCCTTAAAACGAAAGCGACCAAATAAAAAATTGGGTAGGATTGGCACTGCTGCAAAAGACGTTATTCAGCGAACTGTTTACAATTGATAATGCAATTGTTTCGAGAATTCATGTATTAAAAAAATCGGGTATAAGACGATATATACAATTATTAAATTAGGCACAGTTACAGATCATTCCTTAAAACGAAAGCGACCAAATAAAAAATTGGGTAGGATTGACACTGCTGCAAAAGACGTTATTCAGCGAACAGTTTACAATTTTTACAAAGAAAATAGAGTGCCTACTTTAGAACTGATTCGTGAAAAATTAAGAGATTTCCCTGAATATAATTATATATTCCGCCGAATTCAGTGATTGTTATGGATAATGCGTCGGATCATTCCCGGATATTAAATAAAATACTTAATAATAACACGAAAAAGGACGAAATTTTAAAATTTATGCAACTTAAAAACATCACTGTTCCTAAAAAGATTCCAGTAAAGAAAGAATTAATTAGAATGATCAAAAGTCGGAATTTTAAAAACGAATACGTTATTGACACCATTTGCAGCAGGCACGGCCATACTCTTTTGCGATTACCCTTATACTATTGCATTTTTAATCCAATTGAAATGGTTTGGGATACCGTAAAAAAAACGATTGCGAAAATATAATCAGTCACCAACATTAAGCGCAATGGCCATTGAGAATATTCGAGAAATAATTAGTGACATTAATAGCGATGTGTGGAAAAATTGCGAAGCTCATGTTGTAAAAATAGAAAACGAATATCCTGTTTTACCGGCAATAGCATCAATAGTTATCCAACCTGGGAACGATTCGACTTCAGAAGACTCTGACGATTCTTTTCAGTCCTTCTAATTAATTTCTTTACAGCTATCGCGATGCATCTTGAACACTAGTATTCATTATTGTACAGTGTGTCGCATTTAAGATGAAGACACCTCTATATATCAGCTACTAAAATACATACAGATTTGACATTTTGCGCAGTCATACATGTTGATAGAGCACATTTTTTTAAGATAGTCATCTGAAATTTAAATTTTAAACGCGGCTTACTGCAAATCCACAAACAGGGTAAATTTTCGATATTTTGCTTCGCGTTAGAGAAATCGGAAAAACTTATTTGGAAAAGTTGTTCCACTTATTGTAACCGCACATACCAAATTTCATGACAAAATTCGCAATTTTAGTTTTTCAGTATTATTTGTAATCTCGATCCTAAATCTACAATTGGCTGTCTAAAGATGCATCTCGGGCAGCTAACTGTCCGTTTTAGAATCCTGACTACAATTGAAGAGCTTATTTCCAAAGTGTCTTACATCCATATAATGAAATCCATGAAATTACAGATTTCATACAAATTTAACATACAAATTATACAATTTTACAATTTTCATATGCACTTTTAAATGGTAAATAAGAAGTTTTTTGGTACATATAACTTTATTCTAGACTTGAAGAAATCTATAAAGTTTAAAAAAAGAAAATTTAAAAAATCGAAATTTTGGATTTAAGACACTTTGGCAATAAGCTCTTCAATTAATGAAAAAAGTAAAAGTGCGAATTTTGACATAAAACTTTGTTATGTGGGGTTATAATAATATTTGGAACATCATTTCCAAATAACTTTTTCAGATATCTCTAACTCGAAGCAAAATATTGAAGATTCACCCTGTTTGTGCATTAACAGTAGGCCGTGTTTAAAAATTAAATTTCAGTTGACTATTTTAATTGCTGGATAGACAATCTTTTAAAATTTTCTGACAGAATGAGCCATTATTTACAGATAATTGTAAAAAAATATTATGGTTTATGTAAAAACTAAATAATAAGTCCAATATTCTTATAAATCACTAAATTAACAAGCTTTAATTTGAAAGAATTAATTTGTTATTTATTCGATGTTGTGAGCCCGCTCCCATTTGAAAAAAAAAAACTGATTCTGTCCTTTGAAGAGTCCTATTCAAAAATGCCCCGTTTAAACAAATCGAAGGTTGAAGGGTGCCGGACATTTTTGCCGAAACAATTCAAATTCAATAGATCACCTTTTCTGCTACGGAAAATATTGCTCCGGTTTCTGACCAAAATCAATGTTGATACTTTAGTTTAGATACTCTTGAATCTCAAAAATACTCATTTACATATTTTTCAAGCCTCGAAAATGCATATTAGGTATCGCATTTTTCGATTTTAAATCGCCTATATCTCCAAAACTATTAACTTTTGAGAAAAATGACATAGATCTTATTAGAGTCACCCAAAAACCTAAAAAATATTTTTTGGAGCACAAAAGGTGATATTTTGAATTTGTTTAAAAAATTGTTTAAACAATTTCTGCCCAAAAATTAAGAAATTTTCCTGAATATAATTATGTAAAAATTAATAAAAATTATATGATTTTTCTTGAAATATGCGTTTGATAACTGATCCCTTTTCTTAATTTCCACGCCAATGGTCGGCATTGACATCAAAGAATCTCAAAAGCCGACGCTTGGCAAATTGACGATGGAAAAAGTATACTTATCTCTCTGTCACACCCTCCGTCATTTTTTATTAGGACTCCAGGTATATGAAACTATTTACTACTTCAAAGCCCCCAATTTCTTTAATGTGTCAAAGATTATTTCGAGCTCTGTCTACTATCATGATCTTTGTCTTACTCCTATTTAGCTGTAGTCCATATGTTTTGCTTTTTCCTCCAGACGTCTCATTATGTCTTCCTTTTTTCTTGATTTTCCGCGATTATTAAAGTGTCATCTGCATATCTCAAGTTATTGATTTTTGACCTTCTACTGATATTCCGCCCTTCCACCCATCTAATACCTTTCGCATAATGTGTTCGCTGTAGATATTAAACAGAGTTGGCGAGCTTATGCATCCCTGCCTGACACCTGCCTCTGTTCTGAAATGATCGGAATGGATGTTGTTTATTTTTACTGTTCACTTATTATTTTCATATAGACTTCTGATTAGTTGAATTAAGTTGTGGGGTGTTCCTATTTCCGCTAGTGTGAGACCATAGCTGCTGCCATCTGATTTTGTCGATGGCCTTTGTGTAATCCACAAAGCACATATTGTATTGAATTGAGTATTGAATTCACGAGTTTTTTCGATTAGCTGTCTGACATTAAGGATGTGTTCTCTTGTGCGTTTTCCTAGGACAAATCGCACTTGTTCTTCTGACATCTGAGGCAATAGAAAAGCTTTTAGTCTTTCATGTATTGCATGAAGTAGAACCTTGCTTGAATGGGATATTAGGATTACCGTTTTGTAGTTGCTGCAATCTAGCTGAGTTCCTTTTTTGAATATGAGGATGAAAGTGGATGTTGTCCAGTCGTTGGGCCACTCTAACGGTTTCCCAAATCTTTTTGCAGATCATATGCATAACACTTACTCCGACATCTCTAGTCTCTTTTAAAACTGCTGCGATGATCTGATCTGCGCCAGGAGATTTTCTGTTTTTCAACTTTTTGATTGCCTTTTCTACCTCTGACTTTAGAATGTTTGGTTCTCTCTTTGCAGTGAACTCATCGTGATTTGCATTCTGGGGATCAACTGCATATAGTCTTTGACAATATTTTCTCCATACCTCCGCAATCCCTCTTTCTCGTCATTTATAATATGTTGGTTTTGATCCAATATTGTTTGTGTGATTAGTTTAAATTTCCTGGATAGATATCGGACTTTGTTATATAGCTCATGGGATTCATACCGGTTTGCATGTTTCTCTAGTTCTTTGCATTTTTCATTTATATGTTTACTTTTTTCTCATCCCTACATGCTCTTTTAATTTCTCCATTTAACCTTGCTACTTCGTTTTTGTTAATGTAATTTTGATATATGAGAGATTTGATTCTCCTTCTCTCTTCGAGAAGTTGCAGCGTTCTGTCTGTCTTCCAGTGATTTCTTTTGGTGATCTTTTTTTTCGTTCTGGTTCTTTCTACAGAGGTTTTAATGGCATTTCTAAAATCTTTTCACATTTCTTCTGGTTGTCTTGTGTGTTCAACATACTAGTTTCCTTTAATGCATCTCTGAATGTTGTCGGCTTTGAAAGCCTCTTTTGATTTTTGTGCGACATTGTTCTTTTTAGCTTCATCTTGAAGCAAGCCCATATTCAGCAGCCCTTCAGCTAATATACGAAGAGAAATAGCTAGAGATCTATTTCATGATTATCAGCCTACTACAAGAAGAGTCAGATCTGGAAAAAGCTTTCAGGCCAGATCAACAGGTCTGCAAGGTACACCAGAGGAACTCATCTTTTCAAATCGAAAGAAGCTGTTTATTGCCATCCGTATTCTTAAGAGGAACTTTTGTCTAGTCGCCAACTTTCTTACCTAATGTAGAGGACCCTCAATCATCTATGAATCGGAGTGTCGAAGTGCAAAACCAACAAGGAGAAATGAGGCTTATTGTCTGCTGGCCCCAATAACCTATGTAAATGTGTATAACCTTTTTCTTACGAAAACAACGATCAACATCAGTTCAGTGAAGATTTATGCAAAGCAGTGGTTAATCAAATATACCATTAAAAATATTAAATTACATGAATTTAAGGTAATTTTACAAAAGTTCTGTACATATAAAATACCTAAAAAGTCTACTGTGAGGAAAAATTATCTCGATACTGTATATCAGGAAACTATGCTGCAGATAAAGACATTTATTGGCGACAACTACTTTTTCATTATGGTTGTTAAAACTACAGATTCTTGTGGCAGATATATCTTCTTCTTCTTCTTCTAATGGCGCTACAACCCTTTGTGAGTCTTGGCCTGCTTAACAATGTTCTTCCATTCTGCCCTGTCGGATACTTTCCTTCGCCACTGCCTGATGTTCATGGTTTTAAGATCCCTCTCTACGTCGTCTATCCATCTTTTACGGGGCCTTCCTCTTGTTCTGTTTCCTTGGGGCTTCCATCTCTGGACTACTTTTACAGCTCGATTATCTGGCATTCTTTCTAGGTGACCAAGCCAGTTTAGTCTTTGTGATTTTACAAATCTGACAATATCTGCGCTCTGCATTAGTTCATCCAGCTCGTGGTTCATTTTAATCTCCACGAACTATCGCTGCATTGGGTTGGTCCAAATATCTTCCTTAGTATTTTGCGCTCAAATATTCTTAGTTGATTTTCATCAGTGGTTGAGAGGGTCCACGTTTCACATCCATAGTGACCACTGGTCTAATTACTGTTTTATAGATTCTCAGCTTAGACTCACGATTCAGTAACTTACTTTTCATTAAGTCTTTGTATGCATAAAAGCACTTATTACCGCTAAGAATCCGTGCTTGTATTTCTTGACTAATGTTGTTGTTGTCATCTATTATTGAGCCTAGGTAGGGAAAAGTGGAGGCATATTTGTAGGTATGGTTGTCTACCTTCAGATTCTCATGATCATTCGATTTTGTGCACTCCATATATTTTGTTTTGTTTTTATTTATATATAGACCAAACTGTGGCAGATATATAGTACATCTATTAATTGGGGTGTTAGAGGAAAATAAGATCCAGAAATTTCTTATTTAATACCATCGAAGCAGCTTGACACACCAATTGACTTAATAATTACCATGTTTATATAAAATACACTAACAAACTTCTTTTTACCTACCATAGTGCCTAGTGAAAAGTTCTTAATTCTATCGTTGGATGCTTAAAGCAGGATAAAACTTAAAACTTTTTAGCAGAAATTAGTTCGTGTAACGTGAGTGGCACATGGAATTAATAGAGTATCAGAGCAAATAAGCTGCGAGTTTGCATTATTAAATAAATTAATTAGTAACGTCAAGAAAGTTTTTCTCAAAGCTTCTTTAAGAACTCAATTATATAAAGAAATATGTCCAGATTTCCAACTGCCACCTCAACTTGTTATAACGCGATGAGGAACTTGGCTTGATGCTGCAGTTTTTTATGCCAAATATTACGATACTTTAAAATAATTAATTCTCGACATAAGTAATTCTTCTCAAGCAGTTTTAAGAGCACAGTCTATTTAAATATAAAACAGTTGGAGGAACAACTTACTTTTATTAAAGTAAATTATAATTACACATCCAATACCATTTTACAATTACTGTAAACCGGAGTTCGGCCCTGATAGCGATCAAATCTACAACGTTATCAGCTGTCCCGAAATATAGTCATTTTAAATGGTAAAAACAAATCTTAATTTTTAATTATATTTTATTTTTCAAATATAGATATAAATGGTAGTTATATTTATTTTATTTGTTTTATTATTATATATTTTTATAATCTTATATTGTTTATTTTCTTTTTTTTCTATCTTTAAAATGAATAGAGATCGAAACGTCAATGTATTAAACATGTAAATAGATATATTGTGGCTTATGTCCAACCTTCTCCCTAAAAATACAGAATGCCACAAACAAGCAGCTATAGAAAAATAATATATCTGTCATTTGTATGTTTGAAACGGTCTCTTTATAGAGATCGAAACGTCCGTAAATTAAACATTTGAATAAATATATTGTGGCTTATTCCCAACATCATTTCTAAAAATACAGAACGACAAGCGAAAAGCCATAGAAAATAAATAGTACTATCATTTGTATAATTGAAAACGGTCTCTGGATATAGAGATCGAAACGTCAATAAATAAACATATGAATAAATATTGTGTGGCTCATTCCCTACATTCCCCTAAAAATACAGAATGCCACAAACAAAAAGCTATAAAAAAGAAGTAATTTTGCAGAAAGTTTACTAATGCCAACCGGCTGTCGCGGAAGTTACGCTAAAACGTCTTTTGACGTGACCCGTCCTTAAACAGTTACACAATGAAATTTTTTTAAAACAAATTTTAAGACAGTTTCCACACCACCCCAGAGGTATGTCTTGTGGCGCGATACTTTTTTAAATGGGTGTTCGCCAAGAGCCATATTGTCTTATTAAATAAAATAAACAAAACACTTAAACAGTACAAACAAAACAAAATAAAATCCTATAAAACAAAATAAAAATTCTATAAAAAAAAAATAAAAATAATGTTTGATGTGTTTTAAACACAAACACTATACACACTTACTATGTTCTTCTCTATTTATTACTATTACTATTTCGCTGGAGTTACATGGAGGATTGCTTGAATCAAAAGTTTCTTAATTTCATTTAATTTGAACGTTTTGTTATTGCGTGCTACATCTCCTTTCACTTGCTCCAGATAAGTTCAATGGGATTAAGTTCGCAATGATAAGGTGGTAGACGCAGAACTTTGACACCATAATCTTTTGCAGTTTCATCTACAGCATATTTAAGATATTCAATTTTCCTTAACCGTGCAATGTCAAGGAGCTAAATTTTGAGCATTGATTCTTCGTATGCAATCCCCTCTTCTGTAAGCCATTCTTGAATCCTCCCTTTCAATTTCTTTAATCATCACCTGTTTTTTTCAACTCAAATTGAAGAAAACCATCATCAAGAAACCCTGTATCACTTCCTATATAGGTGACGATTAAACGCCGTCCCTTTCCTGATGGAGCTTTTAATCCTGTATATCAGCCTTTTATAAATTCTTCGCGTTTACTTTTGACATTTAAATCTTGCCAAACTTTTCCAACTGTATGACCTTTTCCAACCTTGGTTAATCCAGGTTTCATCCAAATAACATATTTTGCGTCCAGTGCTGCGAATTTTGCGTATTTCTTCTAAATATTTTCTTCTCCGCACAATAATTTTATTTTTTTCTAATAGCATACTTTTTCTGTTGAGTTTTACATATCGAAAGTTCATTTCACGCATGGTCCTGGTTAAGACGCTACGAGATATCTTGGGTAAGGAGTCATCGTTTTCGAGCTCTTGAGAAATATTTTTCAGTGTTGGAATTTCATTCCGAAAATAAAATGAATGAATTTTTCGACTTATAATATTCCCTGTCTCGTCATCCAAAACAATGCTTTTCCTACCTCTAGTTTTACCTTTTTCTTGCTTTTTATTTTCCGATGTATTTTTAAGTACACGATAAATACAGCTAACGGATACTTTTGTTAAACTGCTACAAATGTCGACTGCTTGGCTAACATTTAATTCCATTTTTCTGCCGACAATTGCTTCATAAACGTTTCGTATTATTACCTTCTCTTCGGACGTTAACATTTTCCGTCTCTTTTGCGGCATTTCTTTTTTGGACTCAACATCAGAATTTTGCAGTCTTCTCTTGGAACAACTCGGTTTTTCGTCCAACTTCAATAAAACTCAAACCAAATAATCACAGAATATAACTAAACATTTACTATAAAACGACAAACTATAACACTCGTATTATCAATAACACGTTTTATCAATAACACAAACTTATCGCATAAAATACCCTACTCTCAGATACGCCAATGTAAATAACCTATTGTTGATGGGCACTCGCTCGACAAAAACTAGTTTGACGGCTTTCTGTGGATCTAAATTGAAACGGAGTTCCGTCGCTAATACCAAAGTTGCCAAACGATTGAAAAATATTGTTTTAAAATATCGATTTTTATTTTATAAACTTAAATATGTAACGAAACGGAACATATAAATAAAATTTATTTCATTACAATTTTGTGCTTAATTTTTACTATTGAAAAGATCAGGTTTTTTTGTATTTTTATGACGGTAATAATCGCTGCATGGAAGAATACAGGTTTTGTATGACCATAATTACTACTTGTGAACAAGAATTGGCTACACTGTTCGACAACTTCTGGTCAAGTCTACTATAGAGAAGCACAAATAAATATACTACGATATATATTCTGTAATTTCTTATGAGGAAACGCAAATTGCAATCGAGAAAACAGGCAGTTTTCGAGGGCCGCTGTGTACATTTAAATTTGAGGATATTCCGCGTTTAAACTATGATGTCACTCTTCTAAATTGAGGGTTTCTACTTTAGTTAGTGCTGACAATATTATCTCAAATGAGTAGCACTTCTTTTCGTATTATTTTTTTGTAACAATAACAAAATAACCTTTAAATAATATTATACCTACGTAAAGAGATAACAAAAATTCTAGTTGGGTCTTGACCAGTTTTTTGGACCGGCCGCAGGACCGGCTCAACTTCTGATCAAGAAAATTAATAAAATGACTTCATAGAACAATAATACTACACACAACTCCACTAAACACAGTTACTCAGATGTCGTAAATTATTTTAAACATCCAACAAAAAAACAAGCAATAGTAATTTCCAGCATTGAAGGTACAAAAATCCATAATTACGTCGTAGCTGTTGGATCACTAGTGGGTCCAATTAATGTACTTTTTGACTCCAGAATTGCTATGTAAACATCATATTTAGGGTAAATTATATTAATTCTGAAGTTTCCTATAATTTTGTAGCTTAGTAATTACAGCCAATATATGCAAAACCAACCTTTTTATATTCTGTATAACAAAAGTAAAATTTATTTCATAAAGAATTGAAAATTCTTTATAAAAATGTCTTTTCATGTCACTAATAACGGGCAAAATTTTTGATTCCAAAGTACTGAAACTCTTATAAATAAAAATGTTGCTCTTTAAAAATGTTCGTAGAATTTCTTCAACAAAGCCCGAGCTTTTCGTGCTCTATAAATACATCGATAAATATATCTAACAATTGGGAATCGCTATTGAACTGAACTCAGTTGCGGACTTTTTATTAAAAACTACCCAACAGTTTTATTATTGCACATTTACCGTAATATTTTTATTTTTTATTACAATATGAGTATTGTTCTGCTTTTGTCAAATATAGTCCGGTTAAAGTGAAATAAAATTAATGAGAAAAAAGAATATCAAATAGTGCAATAAATCAGATAGAAAGGTATATTCAAAGCCATAGTCTTCCTAAATACGGCTAGAAAGTACTATTAAAATTTTTTGTGTGGGATACAATCCAAATTTTTTATCCTACTCCTAGAATTTTAAAAATTTATCAAAAAAAATTATCTATTTGTATTAATATATTAAAATAAAGAAAAACAAAGAAGAGAATTTATAACACCTTGGTACAAAATCACAGCAACTGAAATGGAGTTCATGAGCAGAAGCTGCAGAGTGACAAAAATGGATCGCATCAGAAATGAGGAGATAAAACTAAGAATGGCAGTAGAACAAGACATACTCAGCTACATCAAAGAAAAACGTTTAATTTGGTATGGACATGTGAGAAGAACATATCATACAAGGTGGATAGCAAAGATTTCGGATTGGAGTCCAATAATAAGAAGAAAAAGAGGTAGACCGCGAGGATCATGGAGGGATGAAGTGGACGAGGCCATGGAAAGACAAGACCTTAGAGATGTAGAATGGCAGAACAGAAAGGACTTAAGACGTTGGCTGAAAAAAGGAAGGCGGCGACAGCTGTAAAAATCTTTATATAGATAGATAGATATTAAAGTAAATGTAAAGGAAATACATAAAAATGCCGCACGCGTCGATAATGACACTCAATACTGTGTCAAATTTTGAACGCATCCACTGTTTTCGCAAGTTAATAATAATAACTCTATTATTTAAAGTTTCCACATTTAGCCATACGGCTGACACTCCTTCTAAGGGGAAAATTCACTCAGCCCGAAACCTGCGGTATCAAAAGGATTAAACTCTGGTGGCAATCTTTCCGTGTTTTGAGCCCTAGGTGACTTGGTATGCTGTAGTATCTCCCAAAAATTTGCGTACACATCTGGACATTGAGAGTAGTACAGCTGTCTGCATGGTCTTGTAGAGATGATCATTTAGACCTAGCTTTTTATTTTTCTAGGAGGTTCTTCGGTATGACTTCAGTAGTAAAAAGAATGATAGGTATTGTCTGGGTACTTTCCATTCTCCACCGTCTTCGTATTTGAATTTACTGATCCCTGTACCTGGCGATCTTTTGATTTTGTTTAACACTGAGATTACTGTTGTTGGGTATCGCCACATCAATTAGTGTTGTTTGTCCCTTTAGTTTTTTAACTAGTATCTGGTCTATTATATGCCACTGTTTGGTCTGTGAGCACAGTGCGGTCCCAATATAGCTTGTAGTTGTCATTCTCAAGTATACTTTCAGGAACGTATTATTAATATGAGAGGTGGATTGTTTGGAGACGTCCCAGTTTTATGGCTATCTCTTGATGAAGTATTTTTTCAACTGAGTCGTGGCCTTCCTTTTAATCAGCAAATGCCTGGCCACCCCCGGTAAGATGTTGGATGGTTTCTTGAGCTTCACATCCATATCGGAATTTGTCATTTTGGACTTAAGGGTCTTTGACGATGTATTTTAGGTAATTTTTGGTTGGTATAACCTAATACTGAGTGGCTAGTAATTAAGCTTCTGTTTCAGGGAACATCTTTCCTGATGTCAGCCAATAGTTCGACGCTATACTGTCGACATGGTCTTGACTGACCTCATTGAGACGTCGCCCATGCAGAGGTTTACCCATCCAGGTGCGCATTTTTTCGTCTTTAGTAAGATGGCTCATGCGCATTTCTGGTTTCCTTAGTTTGATTGGTGTTGTATCATATACTGCATAAATCGTGCGATGTAGAGTAGATGTCTTAACCTGCACCTGAAAATAATGTCCTAAATTAGTAATCTGTTTTTTAGTTTCTTACTTATATCCATAAGTCCTCGTCGTCCGAAATACCACGCTAATGTCGTTCTTTTTACTGCATTTCGAGCATATTGTTTTTGTGCCTTTGTGAGGTGTGTTCGTACTTTTCGCTGAAGATTTTCTATATCCGCTTCTGTCCACTTAACAAGACCAAATGAGTATTTAAGTGTGGAACATGCGTAAGTGTTTAGTGCCTTAAACAAATTTTTACTTTAAGGTGTGAACGAAGGAGCTGTTTTATCCTTCGTATAAACTTAGTAGTTATCTCAGTTTTCATTTGCTTATGGTCAATTTTCCGCACTTGCTTTATTCCGAGGTATTTATACATAATAATTTCAATCATGGTCTCGATATTCTGGCCAGTTTGCATATCGAATCCGCCGGGCTAAACCTTCCCTTTGGTTATATTTAAGACACGGCACCTGATCCAGGTGGCTTGGAGTGGAAGCCAATAGTTTTAAATCATCCACATACAATAAATAATCAAGCTTTGCTGCAACAGTGGTGTTATTCTTGATGCTAAAACCTCTGTCAGTTGAGTTCAGTAGCTGGGATAGGGGAAAAGCGAGGATCACAGTGGGCTCCACGAATCTTCTTTTAATAGGCCTTGGTTTATTGCAATATTTTCAGTTTTGATATTGTTTTCACCAGGTATTTAAAGGTGAATTTTTGTCTTCCAATCTGACATTGATCCAGATTCTACGAGGCGTTAGACAAGGTTGTATACTTTCACCTATATTATTTAATCTATATTCAGAGGAAATATTTAGTGAAGCCTTGGAAAAATGCGAACATGGAATACTTCTAAATGGAGAACGCCTAAACAACATCCGTTATGCAGACGACACCGTTATTTTTGCAGACAGTTTGAACAGTTTACAGCAACTGATAAACAAAGTAAATGAAGTAAGTGAAAGATTTGGACTTCAAGTAAATATAACAAAAACTAAATTTATGATCATCAGCAAAAATAAAGTTAGAGACGCTCAACTACTTATCAATAATACACCATTGGACCGAGTAAAACAGTATAACTATCTTGGAGCAACAGTAAATGAACAATGGGATCACTCACAGGAAATAAAATGTAGAATAGAGAAGGCTAGGAGTGCATTCAATAACATGGCCAAACTCTTTAAAAGCCACAATCTTAATCTGAAGATAAAAATAAGGCTCCTACGATGTTATATCTTCTCAATATTGTATTACGGAGTTGAATCCTGGACACTAACTGAAGCAATGGAGAAAAAACTTGAAGCCTTCGAGATGTGGCTATACAGGCGAATTCTAAGGATATCATGGACAGACAAGATAACCAACGAGACCGTATTACGAAGAGTGGGCAAAGAAAGAGAGGTGATGTATACCATTAAAAGGAGAAAGTTGGAATATCTCGGACATATAATGAGAAACAGCAATAAATACAGATTACTGAAGGTAATCCTAAGTATTCGGAAAGCGAGGAATTGGGAGAAGGAGAATATCATGGTTGAAGAACCTGAGAAAATGGTTCTCCACAACAACAACGAATCTATTTAAAGCATCAGTCAATAAAATAATTATAGCCAGAATGATTGCCAATATTCGGAACGAATAGGCACTGAAAGAAGAAGAAGAATCTGACATTATGTTTTAAAATGGTCATTGTTATCATCGACTTTATGTATTTTTACTATATCTATAAGCCTTTCATGCGGCAATGAATCAAACGCTTTCTTGTAGTCGATGAAAGCAGTAAAGAGATTTCTTTTTTTGCTATATGCTTGGTTAGAAATGACAGAGTCGATGGTACATTGTTCTTTGTAGCCCCTGGAACCCTTAGCGCGTCCTTTCTGTTGAGGCTCTATGATATTGATTAGAGCACAGTGTTGATAGATACGCTGGGGTACACAGGATGTGACCAATTTATACAGAGTTGGAAGACAAGCAATACTAATAGGCGATACTTGGTTAGATCTTGTGTGTTATTTTGATCTCTTGGTATTAAAAGTTGTTCCCTGGATTAGGAAAGAAAGATTGTATTTCCAGCGGATTATAAAAAGTGTGATTAATTAATGCTGATAAGCACTCATGAATATTCGAGAACTTAAAAAATTCTAAACTTAAGAAAATAAGTTTTATTGTTTAGTAAGCTTACAGGGACCAGTAACAATTGACGAGTAAGACATCAGACATCAACATATTAAAAGTATGTTGCCAATATACACAAATAAATTATAGTACTGAAGTGTACAATAACATTCCCTCTCAATTGTAGAAAAGTACAAATAAATTAAGTACAAACTGTAAACAAAATTGCAATAAACTAAAAAACTGTAAAATTAAACATTAGTTTTTTAAAGATTCAATCAATTTCCCAATAGTTCAAATTGAGTAACCGGCAATGCCTTGGTCATAATATCAGCTAGCTGTTTGTTTATAAGAAAATACTTAATTTTATATTTAGTTATTATTTACATGGTTTTTGTAAATAATAATAATTTGATAGACGATGCTCTTAATCTGATGTAGCAATATATTATTTTTCAATGTAGGACACAGATATTTGTTATTAAAAGAGCACACATTACTCCATTGTGCAGTAGCAGATCATTACCATCAGTGGTATTAAAGCTCGTCATGAGCTAAAGTCTTATTCAGATCAATCCTCCATTTGCCCTTGTCTTTAGCAACTCTTCTTTATATTCTAACTCCAATAAGCCTCCGTCTTGCTCTGGCACGTGGTCTTATCAGTCCTCTTTGATCAGGAACCTTTCTGATTACTGCACCTTGCGTAATGACATGCAATATCATATGACCCGTTTTTAAATTGGAAAACTTTCTTAACAATGAAATGATAAAGAGGATCTCTATTTACATAAGTTGTGAATGTGTTTTTATTACGTCTGGGTTTTGCATTCTAAACATTAAACTCAAAATCAATTTTCTGATTGGATAATACTGGAAAATAATATTTATTTTTAATTTACATAGTTATTAGAATAGGTACCTGGATTATTTATTCATTAACCCTTCGGGTTAAACCGTATTCGCATTCACAAAATGTGTGTTTAAATCACTGACCTAGCTTGTTAAAAACAGCCAGTTATTTCTACCAGCTCAATAAATATAAATTATAGAGCCAGATTTTCAACCTGTTGCCGGCCAATATTTCCTCTACAAAATACGAATGAAACAGTAAAACAATGCCACCCTTTTATTTGGCTTTGTTTCGGATTCCAATGAAAAACTCGGTTCGTGTATTTCTCTTTTGTTTTAACGTCCATTTTTGACGAGTTGAAAGGCAGGTTGACACTGGAACGAAAGTAAAGGTAATTTCATGACGCTCGGTGTTTTTGTTTGGAATGGTATAAAACCTTTGAGAAATATTAAGCGGGGTAGGATTTGCTACGCTTGAATTACTATTGAAAATTTGTTATTACGTATGAAATACTGACAATATATATTTTTAGTTTTCACGATTGCTACTATAATGGAACCGAACAAATAAAACTAAGCAACTAAGATCCAAAATGTCCGTTTATCCTTCCTACTCTCCCGAAGTAAATGTTACATTTTTGTCTATGGGTACGGGTGGACCCAGTGGATAAAACTCATACCTTTTGTGAATTGAATTCCAATTTTTTTTATTAATTTGTCAAAGATTTTGTTGTTTCATGTTATAGATGTATCAAAACTAAAAACATTTTTTTTTTGTAATAAGAAATATAATAAAACTTTGTATTTAATTAAAAGTATATATTTATTCAATGCAACTTTTATAAAAGATATTTGAATGATCAGGACAAATAAACCTCTTACATGCTTGACATCTTGTACGAGATTTTATGTCTTTTTCCCATCCGCAGTCTTTACACCTTCCTAGTTTTGGACTTTCATTTTTATTTCCACTTGTTCCAACTACTGCATGTAAATTTATTTGGATTTTTTGTGGAACGTTTGTTGTCATTTGGGTGGTTCGTCATTTTTCTGTTAAATTATATGCCAATTCTTTTATAAAAAAAACCTTTTTTTATGTAGTTTGTTCCTATTATATTTAGGATTTACATGTATGTATAACACATATTATGCGTTAATTACCGCCAAATCTAAAATATTATAGAATAAGCAAAGTGACCACCAGCTGACGCTAATTTATCTGTTTCCTCCTTTGATTCTATTGTATTCTAAAATAATGTCTCGTTTCTTATGTTCTTGCAATGACACCTAGTCATCTAAATGCATCGAGGACAAAAGAATAACAGATTTACCCTTTTTAGGACTATATGAAACTAAAGTCATATTCTTCTGAAACCCAAAAATGGATGATAGGGCTTCTTTACTTTTATTTGGTAGAAATTCAACTGAAATAAAAGTTTTATTCTTTCGTAATGTTCCAATTAGTGTTAAAGTTTTAATAATTCAGTCGCTAAATGGTAGTCAGTAAAAAATTATCCATGGTTATGTTTCGCCCAGAATTGTAAACATCTTTTTTTTTATTTAAACAAAAATGACCCTGCATCAACTACTAAGAGTTATTAGCAGGGGGTACAAACACAAATTACAAGTATTTAATTTCTTACAATGTATTATATAACTTAAATATATTCTATTAGATACTGTAGAATTTAATGTCTTTCAAATATTTCAGCACTTGGTTGAACTTGCAGCTTAGTAGATCCTTCATGTTGGTAGAGAGGTTATTTTTTTCTCTTTCTTGGATGTATGTTTTGCATTTTAACAGAATATGTTTCACAGTGATTTGTGTCTTGCAGTTGTGGCAGAAAGGGATGGCTTCTTTATTTATTAAGTGTATATGGGTTGGTATAGTATGTCCTATTCGTAGTCGAGTTATTATCACTTGTTCACAACGTTTGAGTGGGAGTGGTAAGGTGGTGCCGACAGTTTCTATGACATCTTTTAATTTGTTGGATGTGGCATTCCAGTTATTCTGCCATAAGTTGGTAATATGTTTTTTAATGGAGGTTATGTGGTCGTTTCTTGTTAGCATGTGTGATACAGGGATGCTTTCATCTAGTGCAGCTTCATTCGCAAGTTGGTCCACTGCTTCGTTTCCCTTGATTCCCACGTGTGATGGCACCCATAAAAAAATTATTTCTATATTGTTTGTTGATAGTAGTATGAGTTCATTTTTTATTAGCATTATAATTTCATTTGATGGATACAATTGCTGTAAAGCTTTTAGTGTACTTAATGAGTCAGATATTATAATATAATGAGGTGCGGATTTTCTTCTGCAAACTTTCAGTGCCTCTAAAATAGCCAATGCTTCTCCAGTAAATATGCTACAACTCGGAGGGAGTCGTATTATAAAATGGTCTGCTCCATGTATATAAGCGGCTGCTAGTCCTGATTGAGTTTTTGATGCATCAGTGTAGATATGCTCAGAATTTGGATATAGGGATATTATTTCATGGTATGATTGATGTATTACTGTTGGGTTAGTGGATGTTTTGGGATAGCGAATAAGAGATATATTTACAATTGGTGGACTAGTTGATCAAGAGGGAAAGTTTTGGGTTGGATTTATGATGGCACTAAACTGCTCACAGTCGTAACCACTGAATTTAATTCTTTCATGAAAAGGGAGTGTATTCATAGGTTTATTTTTGTAATTATTGATACATTTAGGTTTTAAGATATTTGAATGCATGGGATTTTGATGATTTGATGATACACGAGTTGCATAATTTAGTGACAATTGTTGCCTTCGTAAGTGTAAAGGTAATTCGTTAGCTAATACTTGAAGGGTATTGGTTGGGCTAGTTCTAAATGCGCACAGAGCAATTCTTGGTGACGTTGATTGAATTGAGTTTAGTTTTTTTAATGTAGTTTTTTTGGCAGTACCATAACATATTAAGTCGTAGTCTAATTTGCTACGTATAAGTGATTGGTATAAGTTTAATAGGGTTCTTGTATCTGCTCCCCACGTACGGTTTGAGAGAATTTTCAGGAGATTAATTCTAGGTTGACATTGTTTTTGCAAGGTATGTATATGACTTTTCCAGTTTAGGGTGCAATCTAGAGTTAACCCCAGGCAATTTATTTCATTTGTTTCTTTTAGAATATGTCCATTTAAAGTTAGATTAACTTTCTTTATATTTTTCCGTTTGCTGAATATTATGTACTGTGTTTTTTCAGGAGAAAAGTTAAAACCAGTTTTAAGTGACCATTTTTCCAGCGTGTGTAAAAACTTCTGTATTACTTCAGCTGCACATTCCACACTTCTGCTTTTGTGGTAGATAATCCAGTCGTCTGCGTATAAATTGGCTTTAATCGGTAATCTCATTTCGTCCAAGATGTTATTTATTGCAATCAGAAACAATGTTGGGCTTAAAATGGAGCCTTGCGGAATTCCATTTTCAAGAGAGCGTGGACTAGAGTTATAACCGTTAGCTCGTACTTCAATGTGTCTATGAGTTAAGAAATTTTGTATAAAAGCTAGTATGTGACCCTCAATTTTAAATTTCTGTAGTGTTTTTAAGATGTTATATTTCCTTGCAGTGTCCAAAGCTTTATTGATATCGATAAAACATCTTTTATAAGTCGTAAAACCACATTTCTGCCCTGATGTGCGTTACGGGGCTGATTTTCTGCTTTTCCTGTACACACTTCTGCACAATACACATACGTAGTTTTGACATCAGATAAAAGCCATAATTTACTTCCAAATTTCCTACGTGGTTTTGTTGGAATATACTGTCTGAAGGCCACTTACCTCTAAATGGTACAAGTTGTTTGTCGACAGTGATTCTTCCATATGAAACAAACGTTTTGGGAAGCTGCGCTACAAAGAAATCAAAAAAACTTGTAATTGGAGCTAACTTGTCGTGCCTCCGTCGAATAGGTCTTTTTCCTTTATTATCAAATCGCAAAAAGGGTTACAAAATTGTCTCAGAGACATAATAGCTCTAAAAATGGGCCTACCATCAGAATTGCTCCAAAGTTCCTGCAGAGATTCTCCGGCACCTTTATGAACACCAGCCAGAAGACGTAAACCTTGAATAAAAATGCAAAATTGCAAGTCAATAATTTATTTCATAACTGTATTGAAAGTATTTACCTATAAAAGCTTCTAAGTCTTCAAGTGATATTTCTTTTATAGTTAACATTTTTTCATTACATATGCGACCATGTTCTCTGTTAGTTTCCACTAAGAGTAAATTGAGCACTTTATCAGTGAAAAACAATCTCATTTAAGGTATAGGTTCATCGGTAATTCGTTGAGTGGCATATCTGGTGGAACCTGGCACAGGATTTAGTATATTGATGGATCTAAACAATATACAACGCAATTAGTAAAACCCACAAATTTAGTAAGAAAATATGTGTAGCACTTGAGCCATTACATACCTTACACGTGACTGAGGTAGTGGATATTTGTTCCAAACTGTCCCATCCCGAGCAGTATATTGTAAATCTTCTTGTTAAGGAACTTCTATTTCATTTTCCTAATTTTCGCTTTCATCTTTGTCATCATCAACCGTAGATACATGATCTTCTTCAGAAAATCCTTCATCTACTAACTCTTCATCACTAGTGACGGTTTCTAAATTGGTAGATTCATCTTCATTTTCTGAACCTTCTTCAAGGATTTTTCGTAATTCCTCTTCAGTGAGTCTTCTCCTGGAGCTCATTTTTCAGCAAGCGCTTATTATTCTGTTTTTCACAAATGATTGTACACCACATTCTCAACTCTAAACTTCATGCAATCAAGTCTGGTACAACACTAAAGATACTCGACAAACGCTTCCGAAAATAGAACCAATAAAATCTAATCACACTTCTCAGAAAAATAAACAAAACAAACATCACATACATTTGGAAACACTTCTGGGTACAGGTGGTCCCATAAACAACAGATGTGTTTCTTTCATTTCAAAGAAAACCAAACTGATATTTCAAAACGCAAATACGTTAAATTGTATATAAACCTTATCTTAAAGATTTGAATTTTACTACTGGGTCCAGGATTACCCAGAGACAATACAAAGGTTATACCAGAAGTGCTCAGAAGAAACTTTGATTTTTACCAAAATTTATGGCACTTGATTTAAACAATTTAAACGTATTAAAAGTATTTAGAGACTACAAACAGCCTACGACTCTGCGAATAGAAGAGAAATGTTTAAAGCAAAGAAAGAACTAGGATAACCAAATCAGTTGGTAAATTTAACAAAACTATCTCTTGAAAAAGTTAAATGTAGAGTACGAATTAAAGGAGAACTGGCTGAACCTTTTAAAACAAATAACGGGCTGCGCCATGGAGACCCTCCCTCCTGTGAACTGTTTAATATGGCTCTGGAAAAAGTAATACATATGTCACAAATAACAACCACTGGTTCAATATATAATAAATCAGTGCAAATATTTGCCTATGCTGATTATATCAATATTGTTGGGAGAACGAAAAACGTTCTACGAGGGGCGTATGTAGCATTAAAAGAATCAGCTGCAAAAATGGATTTAATAATAAACACCAACAAAACAAAGTATATAAAAATAAGTACGCAACCACAAATCCTACGTCCACTTGTTATAGAAACCAACGTTATCGAAGCAGTAAACGAATTTGTATACCTGGGAGCGCTGAACACTGAAAATATATTACCGCAGAGATAAACCACAGAATTTGCACGGCCAACAGATGCTATTTTAGGATCAATCTCCTCCTTAAATCCACAATTATATATCGATAAATACAAAAATAAAACTCTAGAAAACTAAGTAAACTACTAAGGCGAATCTATGAAGCAGGGAATGACAATGGAGTGTGAAGAAAACGATACAACTTTGAACTTTATAGAATATGCCAGGATCCTAATATCGTAAAACATATTAAGATAGGACGTCTGATGTGGCCATTGGTCAAAGAAGAAGAGGAAGACCCAGAACAAAGTTCCTTGATGACATCGATGAAGACATGAGAAATATGGGAATACGTGTTTGGAGGAGGAAGGCGATCGATAGAGACGACTGGAGAGAAATTCTGGAGGAGGCTGGGATCCACGCTGGGTTGTAAAGCCAGAATGTACGAAGTCTGTTTGATACGAACGGGAAAGGACGGTCTATATTTAGAGCAGTTATGTCGCAGAAACGTTTCCTGACCCTGATGACCGCCTTAAGGTTTGATGATGCCTCGGACCGACAACAAAGAGCAAGGGATAATTTAGCTGCTGCTATCCAAGAATTCTTTGACTTATTTTTAAGCAATTCAAAATATGCATATACGGTTGGGAAAAATGTGTATGTAGACGAAATGCTGGTAGGCTTCAGAGGCAGATGTCGCTTTAAAATGTATATTCCCAGCAAACCCTGTAAATATGGGATAAAAATCTTATGTATGACTGATGCACGAACTGGGTATTTACATATTGCTTACATTTATACTGGGAAAGGTTCAGATGGATTTAGAATGATGAATGATGACAAATGAAGAAAGAAGAATGAGCATACCTACTTAAGCAGTTATAAGATTAGTCAAACATATTTACATTACTAATAGAAATGTAACTGGCGACAACTGGTTTAGTTCAGTTGATTTAGTACATCATTTACAACAACATAAACTTACTTACGTTGGCACAATGCGAAGAAATAAAAGAGAAATTCCTCCACAGTTCCTTTCGCGACCAAATCGTAAGGCGACACTTTGTATGGATTTACCAAAGACCCAACACTTTTATCCCGTACAACTAAGGAAAATAAAGCTGTGATATTAATTTCTTCCGTGCATCATTCCATAGAAGTAGATGCAGATAATAGACTACCAGAAATAAATTCTTTTTACAACTTGACCAAAGGGGGTGTAGACGCAATGGATGAAAAGTGTGTAAAATATTCATGTAGCCGCAGAACACATAGATGGCCCATGGCTATTTTTTATAAAATAGTAGACGTATGTGGAGTAAATTCAAACATTATGTTTACTTCGATTCCCGAAAATAATTGGACTAGATTTAAATTTATAGAAACCCTCGCCGATGAACTCGTTTCCTCACATTTGCATAAAATATATAAAATGCCAACATTACAAAGGCAGCTGAAAGAACTGATTGGAAGTATCCTTGATATTCCCGAAAATAAGGATAACGAAGAGAAAAAGCTTGAAATAAGAAAATATTGCTACATGTGTTCATCCAAATTAAGAAGAAAGACTGCATATTTATGCACATGTCAAAAACCCATATGTTTGCAATGTTCTCGAACAATTTGTATAAATTGTACCAGAGTAGAATAGATTTTTAACGTTTTTTGTGATTTGCAGGTTTTGTGAAAAATGACATTACAATATTGTTTTATTATTAAAAACTGTTTTATGGCATTTTTTAGCCAGCTTGACAAAAATAGCTTTTTTTAGGCAGGAGTCTGTCAGACTCATGGTCACCATTTATATAATTAAAAATATGGTCACCAATTTAATAATAAAAAGTATCTTAAAAATTACATTAGATACACCTAAAAGTATTGCTCGACTAACTATTTTGCCCCCAAAACATGCTTTATTTTTCTATCGTGACGTTCAGTTTATTATAATGTAAAAAATATAGTTTATTTTAGTAAAAAAGCTAAACTTTGCTCTTATGCGCTCATTTATACTGCCGGCGGCTATTAACTTTCTCATTAATTTTGCAGCAAAACTAATTTGCAAGCAAGGATTCGAACTTGAAGGAATTAGATTAAAGAATTTACTCAAGCGAAGTGGGAATTTCCTTAATCTCGTGTAATACCAGTAAATACTTTACCTTTAGAAAATGACATTCCATCTTATGCTCCAAGGGATTTAATTGTACACTAAATGCAGTTGGCGCTGAGTTATCAAATAGATAACACCATGTTAAATCCAATAATACGTGGTATTGCTTTAGTTTTAAAACTCCTGAGATCAATAATGGACCAACGTTACTATAGCTGTAAGACTACTGCTGTCGTTTTATTTTTAAATTCTCGTCTAGCCTCAATTCTCGTAAACAAACGGCAATATTGCTTACTTAGGTACTTTAGAGGTAGTTGTTTGTTTGTACAGTTGCATTAGATACTGCATGTTAATTTACTAAAATAGAAGACATGACATCTAGTATTTGTGTAAAAGATTCCCTACCAGGGAAATCGAAAGAGAATGACTAAAGTATCTAAAAGATCGGTTAAAAAAAGGCATTATCATTTGTTATTTTTAACGGTTTAAAATGATGAATGATGATGATGATGAATTAAATTATTTGTAGGTATGAAGATAAAGATCTGTTACTAAAGAAGTTTAAGAGACCATGTAATCATTTGGATAACAGCTTTAAATTCACTAGTGTTAAATTATCTGACATAAGACGATTAAGACAATCTTTTTAAGCTACGATTGATCAGAGCAAGATACAAAACTATCTTGTATGATAACTGTTGGTACCGTAGAAAGAAAACGAAGTATCAAGTCAAACCCTAGCTCTTGCTCGCTTAATACTCTTTATCATGTAACACCCATAAAGGGTACCAGACCCACAAGAGTTTGTCGAAAATTCTTGTCAACAGCTCTAGGAATCAGTGAGCAAAGAGTAACTTCAGTTTGTAAAAAGAAACACAATACTGTTGCACTAAAAGAACCTAGAGAGTGAGATAAAGTTTCTCATAAAACAGTAAAGATAAAGAAAAATATTGAATTTATTGGAAACCTAAAAAGCTGCGAAAGTCACCATAACAGATCAAAATCAAAATCTATTTATCTGCCAACATAAATATATTAAACCTACATAAACTATATAACTCCCAATGTACACATAAAAATCATATCCCCAGTTTGACGATGTTTGCCAATATTTTAAGAACAAAATTCAATGTCGGATTTTCTTTCCCTACATCTGATTGCTGTTCTCTGTCTGTGTATTCGATTAAAGCACAAAATAAAAATAGCTAAGATTGACCAGGAAAACAGCGATTTGATGTTTAAAGCACAGAATTCATAATAAAAGAGGCAAGGCATTTTATAAGTTAGCAAGAGAATTGCCAACGGATTTAATTACTTTTTGCTTTGCTATGCAGCAAGTTCAGCCCCTTCTACGAACACCTATTAATGATGCTTTTTATGCTCAACAAGTGAGTTTTTACGTTTTATGCTATGTTGACATGCACGCTAAAAGTCCCGTATTCGACACATGGACAGAAGATATGGCTGGACGAGGATCCATGGAAGTATCATCTGCTTTAATTTTTTATCTGGATTCATTAAATCTTGAAAACAAACAAAATTTCGTTTATTTTGTGACGGATGTGGAGGACAAAATAAAATAGCCCATGTTATTCATGCCCTTTGCTATTGGCCGAAGAAAAAATCGCCTGAAAACTTAACTGAAATTCATTTTCAGTTAAGTTGTGCGCGTTGTATTTGGGCGCGTTGAAAAAGTCTTAAGAAAATGTGCTTCTAAGACAAAAAAAAAGGATATGAAGAAATTTACCGCTCTTTTGAATCTGTAAAAAGCCTTTTATCTGATTGGATTTTTGTATGATGTTAAACAATTGAAATAATATTTAAAAAAAATGGAATGGATGGAATATCATATGTTAAAAGAATTATATTGAAGAAAAATCATCCTTTATCAATAACCATCACTTCCTTTGAACACTTTAGGTTTGAAAGTAACTCCGAAATCCTAAGAAAGGTAAAAAATAATCGCAGTTGACACGAGAAACTTCAAGGTTAGAAAGACTATTAAAAGAAAAGAAAAAAAGTCGTTAAAACATTTGCCGATACAAGAATTTGGAAGTACGTGGAAAAAAAAGAAGACCTTAAATAGTATAAGGATATTTTAGAAAACCGAGAAGATGACATCGGTAATAAAGGTAATGAAATGGAAAAGGAATGTAATTGTCTAGAAGATGATATTTCTTCTTCTTCAGTGCTTTATCCGGTCCGGATGTTAACGATCATCAAGGCTATCATGGTTTTGTTGACTGCTCTGCGAAACAGCTTCGTGGAGCTCATCCCAAACTATTGTCGGAGGTTTTTCAACCACGAGATACGACGGCGTCCCGGTCCTCTCCTACCAAATACTTTACCCTGCATAACGAGTTGAAGAATTCGATATTTTCCTTCGTTCCACATCACGTGGTCGAGGTACTCAAGCTTACGTTGTTTCACTAAACTAAGCCATTCTTTTTCTTTTGTCATGTGCTGCAAGACCTCAACGTTGGTGATATGGTCCACATACGATATTTTTTTATCGATACGATATTTATTACCTCCAGTGGAGGATACTAAAAGATACTACTGTAGATCCACATCTCGAAGGCTTCAATCCGCTTTTCTTTGGCTTGCGTCAGTGTCCAGGCTTTAACTTCATATAGTAACACTGGAAGAATGTAGCACCTCACTATCCGCATCTTGGTTTCTAAACTAAGATCACTGCAATACAGCAAGGATTACAACTTGATAAATGTAGACCGTGTAGAGATTTCTGGATCTAATCTCTGAAGCGTAGTCCCATTGTGAGTTGAGGGTAGTTTCGAGGTAAGTGGATCTGTCAACTCTCTGGATCAGTTTGCTACCTGCCATTAATGCCCCGGGATCTAAATTGGCACGGGTGACAACCATAAATTTAGTTTTCTTAACATTAAGGTCTAGTCCGTATGTTACGCTCACAGTTATCACTCGGTCTAGTAGGGCTTGTAGATCATTTAGGCTGGTTGCTAGTAACACAGTGTCATGGGCGTAGCGAATATTATTGATGTATATGAATCCGTTTACTCGGATTCCCATCTCTAGGTTTGTGAGGGCTTCAGTAAAAATTTCCTCCAGAGTCGGCGAGAGCACACATCATTACCTTACTCCTCGCATGATCTTTACTTGGACAGTCAGCTGGTCTTCGACCTTGTCTTGAGCACGCTGGTTTCAGTATAAATTTATGATGATCCGAATGTCCTTCTCATCCAATCCTACTCTGTAGGGCGGCCACCACCTTTTGGTGCTGACAACGGTTAAATACCTTGACGTAGTCAATAAAACAAATATTGACATCACAACTGACATCGCGGCATCTCTGAAGTATGACTTGTAAGGTGAAACGTGCTTCACGTGTACATATTGAATTGAGGAATCCAAATTGCATTTCACCGACATTGTCTTCGCATTTCTTGTAAATTTTGGCATGTATGATTTTAAAAAATCGTATATGGCGTTAAACAGTTCAGTTAAGTCCTTCACTCATCACCTTAATAAGTTCAACGGGTATTTCGTCCGGACCTGTGGCATTACCATTCTTAGACTGTTTTAAAGCTGCTTTCACATCGCTTTCTAGTATTAACGGCCCTGTTCTGGTCATCAACTTCTCCTTAACTGTCGTCGCCAGGTTCCCGTCTTTGTTTATGAGGAGTGTGTTTCTCCTCTTGTATTGACCAGTGGTTTGTCAAATCTTTCGGTGGATATTTATATGATAGTGTTTCACTTGGACCTCTTCGATTAGTTTACATGTACTGGAACATGCTTTGATGTTGCTCTGTTTTTTTTCCAGCGATTTAGTTTTCTAAACAACTTAGTCCTTTCCATTTACAGATATGTTACACAATCATAATTTGTTACGAAAGCAGTTAGTCATATCAATTACGAGGTAGAAAAATCTATATTTGATACCCACAGTCAAAAGCAACCAACAACAATCTTAGTTTTCAAAATTTTTATGCAATATGTTGTATTTTACATCATTAGTTGTGATGACGCATTGAAAAATTAAATCACAATCTGTTTTTTTCATACTTTTGTTTACGGACGCTAATCAATTAATTCTTATAGTCTAGTTGACTCTTCTTTTATTCTTCAAAAATTCATCTTTGGGGGTAAAAAACTGTATGGTGACATATGAGAAGTGGCTTCTTCTAATGCTTAAGTATACCTTTTACAGTTTCTAGGGGGTTATGGAGGTAAAAATGACCGAGTTAGTTTATTTAATAGCGGAATTAATCAATGTCCTGACACTATAGTCGAAATGTGTTTTCACAGCAAAATAAAGACTTAACACATGAATCAACAGCTGAATCAGCAGCTAAGTCAACGATTGCTGAAACTACGCAAAAAAACAAATACTTTCATTTTACAAGTGTCAAATTGCATCTATATATTAGATTGTTCTGCTTAATTTACCGAACTCTGACATTTTATGCAGATAGTTGCTACGCTAACTTCTTTTTCCCTAGTTCATAAGGTGTGCCGTTTATTTCTTCGTATGGAATAAAATCCACAATATAACCAGACACCCCTAAGATGATCCAAAATTTGACCTGATATACTGACGTAAATTTTTAGCTCGTATTCCTATGTACGCTACCATAGTTTCATCAGTGGAGTATTGATTTTTAGTGTGAAACTTTTTAAAATTTTCTCTAACTTTTTCTAAAAGCGGACGTATTTTGAAAAACCTATCTGTTGCAGTTTGTTTTATATGTTCATTATTTTTGAAATAAATAAATTTTCTCAGAAGTTTAAACAAAAACCAAAAAAAAAAAACAAAATTGACAAAAAATCAGTCATCTCATCAGGATCGGCTCCAATTCTTGTGTCTTTTATTTAAGTACTATACAAATTTTTCAGCTCAATGATGTAGTCTAAAATCTCTAGTGAGAACAGTTTGGTAAAATACTCCAATGTAGGAAGTAGTTCCTCATTTATTTTAGGAGCAAACTTAGTGTCTCTTTCATTTTAGGGTAAGTCGCGTCTCGTCCAGTTGAATGTTATTCCTTACTATGCCTTTTTCTAGGTGTCCATATTTGATGAAGATGCTTCGCTGACAATAGATTATCAGAAGAATTGGAGTGCTCAGAGTTATTTGGTAATATATCTGAATCATCATCATACTTATTCAAATAGTATTATTTCAGATATAAATAATATAAATTTTGTAAATTATTACCAATAAATATTCTAACTCGACAATTTTCTTGAGGGTTTTCGACAACTATATTTTCTTCATCCTTTGTATCGGAGCTATTAGAAACTTGAGTAGGTGGTATTTTAGCATTTAATCTTCCGTAGAAACTACATGAAGAAAACGCTGAAAACGATAAACTTTTGTTGATAATTGTTACCATATGGTTACCAATGTTTTTAGATAAACATATATCATCAACTATCACGTTATATTTAATATCATGTAACACAAATCAAAATATAGGTTCAAGAAACCATCGTTGAATTCGTTTTGCAGAGAAATATATTTTTGCTCACCAAAAAAATTCTTATAAGTAGACACGTAGGCATAACTAATTTAACAACAGACGAAAGAACGCGCGAAATCTACAAACATGTGAAAAATGGCTGGCAATAGTAACCATTGGTTGACGTTCTCCCAGCGCAAATGACCGATACCATATGCCTAAACTGAACAACAAGCCTTGTAAAGCATAGTTTGAGTAAAATATACATTGGAATTCAACGTGACCGTATGATTGCATTATCTAGTAAAGGCTATTTGAAATATTTTTGAATGTTCCCGATAAAGGCTTAAACACAAAGGCACCTGTATTTTTCTAACACACAATGTAGTTATAACTCTGGAGGAAACTAAATGTATACTTATCATGTACGCATCCTTTCTTTGCTACTGATACGCTTATTGGTAAAAGTTATAGCCAGAGCTAAACGATGCGATAAATGGAAGTGATCACGCACATGGCTCATTCAATTTTTTATTTGCTCGACTATAGCAATATTTATATTCTACTAATACATCAACAGTTCACCCATGTAAATCACCATACTTTTTGTAGTCATTTCGTTAAGTAAGAACAATAAGGAAAATTGAATATATATATATATATATATATATATATATATATATATATATATATATATATATATATAGACTATTGCGTTTCAATTTAATTCGGGTCTTTTACCATTCTCTTCACTCGTATTTCAAGGTCTACCTCTCATCAACTTTATAAACAGTTAAACAATTCTACCAACTAAAGTAGATTTATCTATATTCCCTTAATAGCGACATAAATGTTATATTCACATGTCTCAAAATTTATCGCTTAAATTACCTTTGGGAAATGGCTTTAGCTTCACCGAATTATTGCTAAGTGGAAAAAGAGAACTACACGTACCTATTTAGGTCAAGGCTAGATCCGCATTGCTTATTCAGGCAGATAATATTAAACATTTCACTGAGCACAAAATATCTCAAAGGAGGCCCGTTGATGGTTTTAATGAATGTTGTCGGTAAATGTTTATTCAAAAGGAGTTATTTCCATTAAGTTGGTTGTTTGCAGTGTGTTTTTCAAAATACTGTTACAATTTTGTTATCTTTTATTTACTTCTAATTTATTATTAAAATATTCTCAACAATTATTTTATTTAGTCTTTAGTTATTTTATTTACCTACAGTCTCCTTACACTACTTTATTTTTACTAAAATTATTTTTTTTATGGTATTATACTAACTCCAGGCGAATATACACCGTGTATATTATTATCTGGGTAGCGCTGTATGTGGACTCCGACCAGTGGATTAAGTGGACTCCGTAATAGGTTGAAACACTTTTGGGATCCGTATACATTTCTTTGCGTACACAACTAAACTCCTCCGATGTTGCCAATAATTTGATTAGTCGTAGATTTTTAAATTTTACAGCAGGTAAGTTTTGGAACTTGAAATTTATTTAAATATCAATCAATTTAGTCATCCCGAAATTTCACAAATACTTGGTTAATGTAGTTAAATATTTTATGTTGTTAATTTATATTACTTGCTTTAATTATTTTTAAACTTAAGTTAGTGTCTATCTTATCTAACTGTAAAATCATGACGATTTTACTAGGAAATATAGTGCTGTTTAATAATAATAAAGTTCAATTAACAATTCCTATATGCACTTACTTGGTACTGATATCTCTGCTCCCCAATACCAGGTAGCAGTCCCGAAAACATTAAAACTGCTACACTCATGCTTCCAATTATCCAACGATTAGCCAGTCCAGGACTATACGCCTTATTATGGTACTGATATTGCTGCTGTCCCTTATAAGTAAATATAATATGCAAGAAAGGTTTTATCAATTTAATAGCATTTTGTATGTTAGAATATTATTTCTCCGAGAAAGTGAAAAATATCTATTTACTATCCGGATTTAATCCATAGATTAAATATTAGAATGCTATAAAATAATGCTATTAGCAGTAAAAAACGGTCTGATAGTAAGTAATGAGAAAACTAAATAAATTTTCTTTAACATACAAGAGAGAGGACGTAGAGTAGGGCATAACGTAACAATAAACCCATATAATTTTGAAAGATTGCAGCGTTTTAGGTATCGTAGATACCTAAAGAACCCACATAACACTTTTAAATCCAGAAGTCTAATACAAATCTTTAAAATCAGGATATATAAAAAAAGTGATTAAACCAGTGCTATTGTAAAGGTCATCGTCATAGTATAGTCAGAACGCAACAAGGTTCTATTGGCTTCTCTGCTTTTTGTCTCCTCATTCCTATTGAAAACTTAGCCACGTAAATTACGTTTTAAAAATATATGTCAATATTTCTGAAGTGCCTTTCCTAAGATAACTTTTATTAAGCCTAGTTCGTTTGACTACGTGTAATGGATTTGATAGTTCCCAACAGATAAGTATTGATTGATTGATTGTAGGTTGGATAGCAGTTGGTTATACAGGCATGTGTTGATAAATATGATGGGTCGGTAGGTAGTCCCATTATTCCTAAATCTGACCATATGTTACCTCCCCTGTTGATTCGTGGACGTCCTAAGGGCATTTTTTCTCTCTGGAAATTCTCCCAGTTTAACTTGGCAATGCAGTTATTAGAAAGCCTTTGGATATAGCCAGCGTAACTTTGGCGTTGAGATTTAGTCTCTTGTATGACGTTGCTATCTTTATATATCTTTTAGACCTTGGCATTAGTTCCGGTTCGGTATTGGTTAGTATTCGGACCTTTGTAAGTTGCTATAAAGCTATTTTTAGAAAAGCACGTACCTACCAAAACCAGGTATTTGGTAGTAGACATATCTATTACATACTGTAATGCGTATGAATGATAACAAAAGTAAAGACTAAGGAGTCCGTATGAACCGTTTAGAATATACGGTGAAAATATACGGCTTAATCGCATAGTTGCCAAACTATCAGAGCTTACTTAAACCGATATACTTATGGTTCCAATATACAGTGAAAAAGACCTGAACGACCCCTATAATATATACAAGTGAACTAAGCGATACAGGGGTACTTATGGACTCTACAAAATTTTTAAAAATTATGAAACTATACATGTTAACGAATCGACACAGCCAATATTATGGAATGGTCAAGTGAGCTCCGTATATCTTTGTCCACTTCACCGCGGAGCTCACTTGAACCTTAATTTTAACATGGGCGGAGTTTACTTTATGCCGTATGCCGTCTATATATATATATATATATATATATATATATATATATATATATATATATATATATATATATATATATATATATATAAATTATATACGCCCTTCCGGTAGAAATCTATGTAAGAGTATCACCGAGCCGCAATCCCTTATCTCTTGCCATACTGCTCCACCATAGGCCGATCACATACCAACATAAATATTCTAGTTAAAGCCGCAGATTCGTGGATAAATTCAATTCCCTCAGAAACAACTCTTGAAGCGACTGGTATTTTTTAATGTCAGATTCGCGTGCGAAACCAATTTAAATAAAATATATCAACACAACTGTAAAGATTCGATATCTTTTGATCAGAGTGCCATATAGACAAAAATCAAAATGCGTTTTCAAAAAGAGTGCAGCTTTCTTTTAAATTTTTCATACATTGCCGCATATAAAGTCAGTTTCTATAAAGGTGGTCAATAAATAAACGTTTAGATATCTTTACCATTTTTTACGATTCTTGGGTCGGTGTGTGGTTCAATACCAACAAAAAAAAATAAACCCAAATAGGACACCACAAGAGCTCAAGTGCGTGCGCAGAAAATAATATAAAAAAATAAATCTATCTCAAATATTTAACCCCCCCCCCCTTAGACGCAGTTTACAACTTTTATAAAAATTTAATTATTAAAATAATCCGCATAGATTATTTAAAAACTGTAAAGTATTTGTAAATATTAAAATAAAAAAAAGCAAACCGCAAATAATCTTAAAAAAAAAACTATTGTACGGCGGCGCTTAAATCTTCCGTCGAAAATTAATTATCGATCCATACCTCGAATTTTCAATCAAATTCATATACTTTACCGCGTGGGATCCTAGTTAAAGTTTAGTGTGTCTTCAATCCAAAAATACCATTCGCAATGTTGAAAAGTTGAAAATTACAGCCAGACAGAAAAAGAAGAAAAAGAACCCTGAAGCAAGAAAACAGTAATTACCATACGTGTCTAAAATAATTATTTGAAAATAAATATATTGATTTTAACACTTTGTTTATCCGCCTTTTGGCGATAATGGAGCAAAACAAAAAATCTTATCTTCGAACTTGAATGTATGATAACTTATGAAAATGTGAATAGCTTTTTAGAGATAGGATCAAAAAATAACTACAACTTTTTAATTAATTAAAAACGAAAAGTTCTAACACTCACCCTCCTTAGCTAAGTTAAGAGTTTGAAATATCCCAAATTGGACCGAAATGTAGTCGGCTATTTGGACTCGTGACTAAGGCTAATTTCTTGATCTAAATACGACTTCGGTAGACATGTGCACTGTAGATCCGATTTTTTAAGCGAATTTGTGGATATTCCCAAAAAACCCTTCCACGAAGGCAGCAAATCCCCTTCAATATCCACACGGTTCGTACTAGTCCAGATCCCACATGGAACAGCAGCAAAAAAAACAAAATGCCGTTTTTAAACTAGCCTGAACTTTCCGGTAACACGGTCAAACCTAGAATCACTTCCTTTCCGTCGTCTTCCCGAACACTTGACAACTTGCCACACGGAGGTCACCGAATAATACCGAGATTTAAACATTTAAAAATTTTTTTGAAAATAGAGGTGGGACTTTCTACTTTTACTACTCTACTAGTTTTACAGATGGATACATAATCTGCTGGAATGTCAATTTTTTATTTCGAATTTGCCTTTCAATGACGGAGTGAACACCGTCCATCTCCATCTGGGCGTGACCTTTTTGTAAATACCTTTGATATACCGTAAACCCCGTATCTAAGGCAAAGTTTAATAAACCATTTGATAACGTTGAGTTACGGTTTTGGTACCCACAGCCGTCACTCCATAATATGATTTCAGTGTCCGCAGTGTTTTTTTCTTTCAAGTTATACAACTGTACCTGCTGGTTTAGAAAATGAACAATAATAGTCGTAAACGCATTACTTATGATCTCTCCTTCCGATTCGTTCCACAGATAGCAAAAGCCTTTTTGGCGTTTAATATCATAAATTGTGACACAACTAGTTTGGTTTTGTAATAGAGGCTGGATACATTTGATTTAGGACAAAGCAAAACTGATTGAAGATCCATAGCAAACACTTCATTATGGGACTCTTTATCATTATCCTTTTTAACTCTTGCTTTTTTTTTATATTTGTCCTGCTCATTATAGAGATCTTATGAAATATTCCCTGTTTGAAAGGACACACAGGTATCGCACAGATCTTTTTTTTTGTCTATATAAAGCAAGTGTATCTTTTTCAAATACTTTGTGAAAAGTAGCTATTGATACCGCCTTCTCATTTTGATTTATGCAAAAATCGGATTTGTAGAACTTGTACAATTGGCTTTTACTAGTCCACATAGGTTCCAGGTAAAGTTTTGACGAAGTAGCTCTACAATAGTGCGATTCAAGTTTTGATAGAGAATCAAACAATATTTGACGCTGTTTCACACCGTTATTATTATTACCAGAATTTTTATGAGTTTGCACAGTCACATTTCTTCACAACAAATGTGTTTAAAAACATCGTTCAACAAATTATTAGCCTAGAGGAACCTAAGAAGAATTCGCTTGAATATGTTTTTCTCGAAATTTCATTCATGCCTTGTTTTCTAGAGGTACTTTTTACAAATACATGGTTTCCTACGAACATCTTCTTTTTGGCCCAAGTATATTGCCAGAACTCTTTGAAAATTCCTCTTCCCTCAGGTTCACTTATTTTAGTGCACATTAGGACGGATTTTTTATTTTTACTTAACTCACAATTGCAACTTTCTCTTATGGATTTTGGTTCTATTAATAAGTCATACCTCCATTTTCCATTTTTCTTTTTTCTTTCCTTGGTAAGACTTTTTCCTATTTAAACTATTTTGGTTCTTGTTCCATCTATTTTTGTTTATTTCATACTTTGTTGACCGTTTTCTCTTCGGGCTTTCGTCTCGAGTATCATCTTCATTTATTTCACCATGCTGTAAATCTGAACTACTTTCGGATGATTCAAAACTGTTAGACTCTTCTGAATTCATTACAAAATCAGGGTCGTTAATATCGCCAACTTCCATATTTTCTGCAGGGCTATTAGCCAGTATATATTTGGTATCTTCGATTCTTTCCGTATTTTCATTGGGTATTTCTGCATTGTTGTCATGAAAAATTCCATTCTGGCCATGACTTATATCTACGTTTTCATTATTTGTTTCTGCATAGCAGTCAAGAAGTTCTGTAGGATGTTTATCAGTATCATTAATATTAGTAAAAGTAGGATCCACTAAGGTTTGAGATAATTTTTCTATCAAGTCATCATCCATTCTCCCTTGAAAAAACGATGATAGATTACACAACATTTTCAATTTCATATTATAACAACAACATTGAACTATTAGTCAATTGCACTATTGACATGCTAGTCTAAACAATAGTCCCAAGTTACTTTTTGTATAAATTAAAATAAAATACATTGACACCTAATTATTATTTACTTTTAAACTTTATTTACAAGTAAAAAACAAAAAAAATGTTTTCGTTTTTCTCCCTGATTCATTCACTATTTTTTAGACCCGCACATTGGGTAAGGTCCATTGTAATATATGTAAAACCTACCATTATGGTCTACAAATATTATTTCTGCGTCTTGTATAATCGTAGCATCTCCATCATCAATATTATTTCTTAATTGCTAGAATATAGTTACGGTTAATGTTTAATTATTATCCACATTTTGTTGCATGCTGATACTCTCATTGGCATTGTATAGTGCCGTAAATATGTTGTCACGAATAAAATTCGACGGGACATCTTCTGCAAAAAAACCTCTCGAAAAAAAGCAAAAATATAAAAAAGGTCAATAAAATGGCTTAAAAAATAGACTCTATTTATTGATTTTTAAGCCCGCGGTCTCTATAAACCTTTAACATACTCATCCCTATAGTAGAGCTTTTTTAATACAAAATGTTTCTAAATAAAAGATGTTTTAAGCTTATACTTTTAAACTTAGGTAATTCTAACGCCCCGCCAAAAATTCGGGGAAAAATGCGTATCTCTTGTATTCTGAATGTTTCACTAAACTATATTTTACGAAAATTTACACAATATTTGGCAATAAATATAACATTGAAATTACTCTATATTATAACTTAAAAGGTTGCTTACCTAGTAATAGTGTTGTCACTAATGTAATCACTAAAGCTCGGATTATAGGCAAATGCCTTTTTTGCCTATTATAATTATTTTTTGCACTTTTTGCCTTTTTTTTCGTAAATTCTGCCTATTTGTGCCTTTTTTAAAATTTCATGGTACTACCCATGATATTATTCTATTACTAAACCATTCTATAATAAAATTTTGGGTCAATAATAAAATATCAATGGATTGTTTGTATAACAGATTTCTAGAAAAATGTACCTGATCGAGACTTGAGGGTTAACTATTTGGAAATCCCTAAGCTTTATTAGTTTATTATCAGTTGTACAGTCGGTTACTGTATCAGAGTTTAGTCACAAATTGCTATATCCTAGTTTAGTTTTGTTGCGTATATCGAAAAGCAAAGAACACGTTTTAAAACGTTTTAGATATTTGTGTGAAAAGATGACCTCTAAATTAATGCTATGGATCGCACCTTATTCGAAACTTTCTCTTGAAGGAGATGGAGCATTTTGTAAACCATGCGGCAAATCGGTAAGTTTTATTTTTTCTCTTTTTTTCTCGTCCCAGAACATAACTAAATTCTAAAGCGGTTTTAGAATTCTAATTATTTTTTTTAAATTCTCAGATTTCAAGTAGAAAAAGTACTTTATTGACTAGCATTGTAGAACCCCACTTCATAAACGTAATTTGGAAAAATTAAATTTCTCTAAGTTAGCCCAAATATCTCTGCGGGATAGTTTAAGCAGTTAAAAAAAAAGGAGGAAGACGCATTTAAATTTGATTTATTCCAGATGATGATTGCATTCCAACATTCCGCTATATAAAGGTAATAACCCTAGTTTTAAATGCTTTTTTAGAAAATATCTTAATAAATTCTTACCGGACGAGAGTACATTGAGAAAACATACTGTGGAAAAATGTTATGTGGATTGTGTTTCAAAAACTAAGCAGGAGTTAGAGGGCCATTTTTTGTATATTATCGTGGTTGAAACGACAAATGTATGCGGCAGGTATATAGCTAATTTAATGATTAAAATTTTAAGCGAAAACTTTGCGAGAAAACCTTATTTAGTTGCCGTTAAAGAATTGGAAAAACAAACAATTTAACAATAAGTCGATTTATACAAGATAGTCTAACAAACCTCTTTTTACCCAACGCTATACCAGTGAATAAAATAGTTTTAATACTTTCAGATGCTGCGGCATATATGTTAAAAGCTGCTGTTAATTTAACGATTTTTTTATCCTAATTTAATTCATTGCACTTGTGTAGCCCACGGGGTAAATAGAATTGCTGAAGAAAAAAGAAATATGTTTCCGTTGGTAAATAATTTTATAAATTTTATGAAAAAAGTTTTTGTAAGGCTCCGTTGATGGTGCAAATATATAAAGAAAGACTTCCCGGTGTCCCTTTACCACCTAAACCAGTAATTACAAGATGGGGAACCTGGCTCGAAGCAGTTTTTTTACTTTAAACACTGCAATGAAATAGAATTAGTTATGTCAGAATTTGATGATGATATTTCCGAAGCCATTCGAGAAGCAAAAGAAATATTAAAAAATCCCAAATTGAAACAGGAACTCGCTTATATCAATGACAATTATAAATTAATAGTTACCACAATTACCTTATTAGAAAAACAAGAGATAAATTTATGTGAGTCAGTAAAATTAATAGATAATTTAAAGACGAAAATTAAATCGGGACCTGGAAGTAACAGTCAATTAATTTAAAAAAAAATCAAATATGTTTTCGACAAGAATGAAGGTTTTTCGTTTTTACCTAATGTTGCTAAAAGTTTTGAATGGGACATTTTCCGAGGAATTTCAAATTATGCCAGATTTATTATCCGCTCTAAAATATGCTCCAATTACATCTGTCGATGTCAAACGTTCGTTTTCAATATACAAATTAATTTTAAGTGATCTAAGACATAGTTTTAAGACCGAAAATATTGAAAAACATTTAGTTGTTTCTATTAATGATAAAATTTTAAGTGGTTACAATGTTTAATTATTAATTTACAGTTATTTAGTTACTAGTTTATTTATACTAATGTTATGATTATGATGTGTAAATATACCTGCATTAAGTTAATATTACGTTAATTCACTTTGTACAATAAATAATAAGTTATATTCCTTTATTGCCTATATTTGGCCTAAATGTTAATATTCCTGCCTTTTTTAATAAAAAGATTTGCCTATATAGGCGCCTTTTTCTTTAATTTTTGTTGCCTATAAATTCTAGCTTTAGTAATCACTTAAATTACTGCACTATTTACTTAAAAATTAGGAGCACATGCGCGGTGTTTACTACAAGTGAACTACTGGAGTTACGTATTTTGCTATCGCGTAATTGGTGGGGCTGGACTTACAACGTTTTGTGTTGTGCAGATAATAAATAAGGCAATTTAATATTGGAGTTACCGACTATGTTATCAAATGCGCTCCATTATATATGTATAGATTGGACCAAATTAAAATTTTCACCCATATGTGGAGTTACGCATTTTGCGAATTAAGCCGAGGCAGTGTTTTTTATTGACGATACGCAGTTTTCCGATTTGAGGCGCAATAGCGATAAACTGATGAGATCCTATAAACCTCCACTGTTTATTGTCAATACTATGCAAAATGCATTTGTATAAAGTGATTCTACTGAAACAGATGTGAAACAAATTCCGTTACTTTATGTTTGCCATTAAGTATAAATATAAACAAATTATGGATGCATTTTGTTATGTACTATAAAATATTTAATTTCATTTTAACAACTACCCTTAAAATTAAATTTTATATATTTAAAACCATAAAACAGGTTTATCCTGGTTTTTAATAATTTGAATTTGAGCGCACTACTACATCCAACATTATAAATTTGATGCTCGCGATACCCGAAACTTCATCTAACGGCTCCATAAAGTGTAAATAGGGAGTTTGATGAGTAACTAGATTATCAATTTAATTTGAAAGCATTACATTTAATCTTTACAACGTTTATTCAATTAAGTAAAGTGATATTTAAGCCCTACAGAAGGGAGATAATTGAAAGAATTTTAGAGCACTAACGGCATAAAAAATTCATAATTAAATTGTCTAGACAAATTTGAAATAACCTTTATCTACAAAAGTATATTACAGTTCTTTGAACCTTCTTCTGCAATCTTATGACATCGTATTGCAATTTACTATTGTTTGTTAGAAATAAGCCACAATTTTACTTTCAAATAAGTGTATTAGACGTTTCGATTTTTACTTCGGAAATAGTTCTTAAGATACAAAGCATTAATAAATTAAACAAAATTTGTTTTTGTTACTTGGTAACAGTTGGTAAGTTGCGTTCCTGGGACGACTTTATTGAAAGATAGTTCATTAGATTACATGAAATCAACTTTAACTTAAAATTCCTACTCTCCCGAAGTAAATGTTACATTCTTTGTGGGTACGGGTGGACCCAGTGGATAAAACTCATACCTGTTGTGAATTAAATTCCAATTTTTTTTTTTAATTCGTAGAAGCTTTTATAGTTTCATGTTATCGATGCACCGAAATAAAAACATTTTTTTTGTAATAAAAAATAAAATTAAACTTTACATTCGATTAAAATTATATATTTATTCAATGCAACTTTTACAAAAGATATTTGAATGATCAGGACAAATAAACCTCTTACATGCTTGACATCTTGTACGAGATTTTCTGTTTTCTCTTATCCCAACCTTCCACGTTTTGGACTTTCATTTGCATTTCCACTTGTTCCAGCTACTGCATGTAAATTTATTTTGATTTTTTGTGGAACGTTTGTTGTCATTCGGGTAGTTCGGCATTTTTATGTTAAATTATATGCCAATTCTTTTATAAAAAGCCTTCTTTTATATAGCCTGTTCCTATTATATTGAGGATTTACATGCATATATAATACATATGCGTTAATTACCGCCAAATCTAAAATATAAAATAAGCAAAGTGGCCCACCTAGTTCCTTTTTTGCAGGTATAAGCTGACGCTAATTTATCTGTTGTATCTACACATTCCTTATGTTCTTGCAGTGACACCGGGTCATCTAAATGCATCGAGGACAAAAGAATACGAGATTTGCCCTTTTTAGGACTATATGAAACTAAAGTCATATTCTTCTGAAACCCAAAAATTGATGATAGGGCTTCTTTACTTTTATTTGCTAGAAATTCAACTGGAATAAAAGTTTTGTTCTTTACTTAAGTTACTAGTTTACTTTTTAATAATTCAGTAGCTAAATGGTAGTCAGTAAAAAAATTGTTTTTCCCAGAATTCTGAACATCTTTTATAAGTCGTAAAACCACATTTCTGTCCTGACGTACGTCACGGGGCTGATTTTCTGCTTTTCCTGTATACACTTCTGCACAATACACATACGCAGTTTTGACATCAGATAAAAGCCATAATTTAATTCCATATTTCCCACGTGTTGGAATATACTGTCTGAAGGGACACTTACCTCTAAATGGTACAAGTTGTTCGTCGACAGTGAGGATTTTATATGGAACAAACATTTTGGGAAGTTGTGCTACAATAAATCAAAAAATTAGAACTAACTTGTCGTGCCTTCGTCAAATAGATCTATCTTCTTTACTATAAAATCGAAAAAAGCGGCTGATGTTACAAAATCGTTTCAGAGATATAAAAGCTCTAAAAATGGGCCTATCATCAGAATTGCTCCAAAGTTCTTGCAGAGATTCTCCGGTACCTTTATGAACACCAGCCAGAAGAAGTAAACCTTGAATAAAAATGCAAAATTTCAAGTTAATTTATTTTATAACTGTAATGAAATTATTTACCTATAAAAGCTTCTAACTCTTACAGTGATATTTCTTCTACAGTTAACATTTTTTCATTACATATTAGACCACGTTCTCTGTTAGTTTCCACTAAGAGTAAATTGAGCATTTCATCAGTGAAAAACAATCTCATTGAAGATATATAAGTTCATCGGTAATTCGTTGAGTGACATATCTGGTGGAACCTGGCACAGGATTTAGTATATTCATGGATCTAAACAATATACCACACAATTAGTAAAACCCACAAATTTAGTAAGAAAATATGTGTAGCACTTGAGACACCACATACCTTACACGTGACTGAGGTGGTGGATATTTGTTCCAAACTGTCCTATCGCAAGCAGTATATTGTAAATCTTCTTATTCAGGAATTTCTATATCATTTTCCGAATTTTCGCTTTCATCTTTGTCATCATTAACCGTAGATACATGATCTTCTTCATCTAGAAAATTCTTCATCTACTAACTCTTCATCACTAGTGACGGTTTCTAAATTGGTAGATTCATCTTCATTTTCTGAGTCTTCTTCAAGGATTTTTCGTAATTCCTATTCCGTTAGTTCTCTCCTGGAGCTCATTTTTCAGTAGGCAAAGATACTCGACAAACGCTTCCGAAAATAGAACCCATAAAATCTAATTACCCTTCTCAGAAAAATAAACAAAACAAACATCACGTACATTTGGAAACACTTCTAGGTACAGGTGAACCTATAAACAACAGATGTGTTTCTTTCATTTCAAAGAAAACCAAACTGATATTTCAAAACGCAAATACGTTAGATTGTATATAAACCTTATTTTAAGGAGATCATGAAACATTACGTCTCAAATTTACAATATAATAAATATATAAACATTTGAATTTTACTACTGGGTTTAGGCGTACCCAGAGACAATAAAAAGGTTAAGAATACCCATCAGAAAAATCATAGCGTGTGATTTTTCTTTAAAAAAACACATGCTAGAAAATCTTGAAATTATAGTTAAAAAAAATGAAGGTCATTGATCGAGTTAAAAATATCCTGTACCTAAGTTGGAGCAAACAATACACTTTTACAAAATTTCAGTGGAATCTGTTCTGTGGTTTCGAATATTAGTGTCTTTTTAATTGTGTAGCTTTTACAAAGCATTCTTAAATAAAACTTTTGTGATTTGTAGTATACAGCTTAGTACAGAAATTTTATTTTCCTTGTGTTCTAAAAAAAACTAACTTTTGTGTTCAAAAACGAGAATATGCGTTATGTGGAGATAACAGATGTGCAATCGGGAAATATTATTGGACTTGTGGAGCAGGGAATTTTTCAAAGGGATATAGCTGCAGTGGTAAGCATGACACGAGCATTGGTGCCTGATTTTACGGGGAGTCTTTTTGTTGAAGAGTTTTAAGTGCACAAAAAAACTATATTACTAAAAAACTGTTGACAAATTGTTTGACAATCGTTTGACATTTATGACATTTATAGAGTGGGTGCATTTGTAACAAAAGTGGAGTTAAATACTTAAATTAAAAATATTTATAAATAGTTTTACATGTTCGAATGGATTTATTCGAACAAGTTTGTAAGAAAATAATCTAATTTAGTTTTAGAAGTTTTTCCATTTTTGTCTGTAAATATTCGTGTAGGTTCTTTATTTTGACACTTTAAATTAGAACTTTCTATATAATCAGTAAGTAAAACTTTTTCCTTAGAGTCTTTAGGATAATCTATATTAAAATCGACGCATAAAATAGTGGTTTTAAAATGTTTAAAACAAAAATGTTTAACGACACGATTAAAGTTTGTTTACAAATATTTTAATATTGCCAGAAGGGACTCTAATTAATAATAAGACAACACATACTATCTCTTAAGCTAAAAGTAACACAAAAACATTCAAAATGTATTTCCTCCGCCATATTATTTAAAAAGTTTTGAGGTGTACAAGATAAACAGTCTTTTATGTACATCGAAACACCTTCATGACATTTATCTTTTCTTGAGAAAGACGCTACTTGGTTATAATTTTGAAAACAGAATAAATCCTTATTTAGATCACTACACCATGTTTCAGATACACATAGAACATCAGGATTCTCCGAGCTCAATATTATCTCAATTCTGTTACTTTTATTAGTGTTATCAATTGAGAGTTAACACTTATGATTTTAAAAGTTTCAAAAGAATCTACCTGATTACTATTAATTTGAAGTACTTACATTAACTTCGTTGGTTATGTCGAATTTGTCAGGTTTTTGGAAGTGGAATTGGAATTTGGTAATTTTGGAAATTAGACTCATAGATGCTTACCTTAAATGACAAATATATATCTGGATGTTTCGAACTAAGAGACTCACAAGTTACTCCTGGAAAATGTGGTTGTAGCATATTTAGTAAGTAATTTGCGTTCACCTGTGGATACACACGGTATACGTGAAGATTTGCCAATTTTGGGACTCCTTTAAATTTCTTGCGGTTTATTTTAATGGTTTCATTTTTGCCTACTATAAGTTGCCTTCTTTGTTTGTTTCTTTTCATTTCTTTCCATTCATTGTTGTTACGAGGTGAAGCATCCTCATCATCATCATCATTTTGGCTTTACAACCCTGTGTGGGTCCTAGCCTCCCCAAGAATTTTTCTCCAGTCGTCCCTATCCATAGCCTTCCTCCGCCAAGCACGTATTTCCATATTTCTCATATCTTGGTCTATGTTATCTAGGAATCTTGTTCTGGGTGTTCCTCTTCTTCTTTGACCAATAGGTCTATCAAGGAGCGTTTTTCTAGCTGGGTCGGTTTGCTCCATCCGCATTACATGGCCTACCCACCTCAGACGTCCTATCTTTATGTGTTTTACGATATCTGGTTCCTGGTATATCCTATAGAGTTCGAAGTTGTATCGTCTTCTCCAGACACCATTTTCATTTACCGCTCCATAGATGCGCCTTAGTATTTTTCTTTCGAAACATCCTAACATGTTTTCATTGCTTTTTGTTTAAGTCCAGGTTTCTGAACCATATGTTAGGACTGGGCGTATTATTGTTTTGTAGAGTTTTACTTTTGTATTTCTTGATATAACTGTAGATTTAAAAAGGAGATTAAGCCCAAAATAGCATCTATTAGCCGTGCAAATTCTGCGGTTTATCTCTGCGGTAGTGTCATTTTCAGTATTGACAAGCGTTCCCAGGTAAACAAATTCGTTAACTGCTTCGATGACGTCATTTTCTATAACAAGTGGCCGTAGTGTTTGTGGTTGCGTACCTACTTTCATGTATTTTGTTTTGTTGGTGTTTATTATTAAACCCATTTTTGTAGCCGCTTCCTTTGAAGCATCCTCACCTTAACTTATAATTTAATTACATTTTTATTTTGTTACAGCATTCAGTATAGCACACGAAACATCATTTCTTGAAACTTCTGATTTTATCGAAGAGCTGGCAACAGGCTCAGTTAGCTTCTTATTTTTATCAGTGTGGGTATTAAGCTTGTCAGCGTAAGTTTTGTTGTTAATTAAAATTTTAGAGGATTCCCCACTTTTTTGTACAAGTTTTAAATTTTCAGTTTTTGTCTCATTTTTATTTTTATCACATTTTAATACGGCAATAAGATCATTTAAAATATTTATTTTGTCTCTTAATTCAATAATTGTTAAATCTTTTTGTCTAAGAATATATGTAAATACCTGTGAGTCAACTCGCTTACTTCCTTGAGTTTCCATAGCATCGTAAAATGCCTGGTCTAGGTCGGTAGTTATCGTTGTCGGAGTACAACATGTTATTACATCGTCAGCAATAAACGTAACTGCACTATGATTTCTTGCACAGCCAGTATGGAAACAGCTCTCACAAATACTGCACTTTACACCATTTAAAATGTTATTTTACACTTTTTACACGGTTTTGACTTAGAAGCACTTTCCAACATGCCTACACCATTCGATGCCTGGTCTAGGTCGGTAGTTACCGCTGTCGGAGTACAACATATAATTACATCGTCAGCAATAAACGTAACTGCATTATGATTTCTTGCACAGCCAATATGGAAACAGCTCTCACAACTACTGCACTTTACACCATTTAAAACGCTCTTTTACACTGTTTGTCAAAATGAAAAAGTTCCTATGCAGCCGGGACAAATATAAACTTAAGAACGAGAATGTTAAGGTGCTATGTTTTCTCCGTTCTGCTGTACGGTATGGAAGCCTGGACACTGAAAAAGATAAACATCAAAACATTAAGGCATTCGAGATGTGGTGGTACAGGCGAATGTGGAAAATACCATGGACAGAAAGAGTAACAAATCAAGATGTTCTGCTGAAGATGGGGAAGGAATGCGAAGTCATAAAAACCATACAAACGAAAAAACTGGAATATCTGGGCCACATAATGCGAGGAGAAAAGTACTCTTTGCTTAGACTTATAATCCAAGGAAAAATCTTGGGAAATAGAAATGTGGGACGTAGGAGGATTTCCTGGTTGCGAAATTTAAGAGAGTGGTATGGGTGCAGTTCAATACAGTTATTCAGAGCTGCAGCCAACAAAGTAAAGATTGCTGTGATGGTAGCCAACCTCCGATAGGAGACGGTACTGCAAGAAGAAGACACTTCGATGCCATGTTGCCATATCATAGTTAGGCTCTGGAGACGTGAAATAAGAGACAATTTAATTAAATAAGAGTAACTACAAACTTCCTTGAAGCAGAAGATATTACTGTTCTGGAGTGGCCTGCTTGCTTAACCGACGTTAGGTCTATAACGCATGTGTAGGATATGCTTAAAAGAAACGTTAAAGGCCGTAATGGAATAGCCTACCTCAACAAAATGTTAACAATTTGTTTAGGAGCATGCCTACGTGAATTAATTACCTGCATAAGGGCTAGCGGTGATAACACTGACTGCCAAAAAACATAAGTAAAAAAAACATTATTCGGTTAACATTAAAAATTTTTATACTATTGACAGTTTCAATTTGTTATTTTAAGAATTTAGTTTTTTTTTAATTTTGTGTATTGGTGATTAAATTGCTTTAAACTAAATATCTAAATATCGTTTGACTTCGTATGTTTTTAAATTCGCTTAAAATGTTACCTTTACTCTCTTTCCACTACGTTAGTCTACGTTTTCTTCTTATTTACTTTTATTTAACTTTAGAATTCAATTTTTTTAGTCTCGTTTGTAGTTGTTTTCTGATTTAATGTTTTCCTAAAGCAGCGGTATTGTATACGACATGTTTAGGTGGTTTACTGGTCATTTTGCGCTTACATCTAAAATTACCAATTAGTGGGTTGTGGTCAGAGTCGACGTCTGTTTCAGGGTGAGCGGTTGCTCTTTTAAAGCTCTTCCAAAATCATGTGTGTTTATTATGGTGAAATTAATTAATTTCTGTGTTACTAATTGACTTTGGGTGGTAGAATATAGTACCCATATATTTTTACTGACGATTTTTTTCCTGGAATCTTCAGAACTGTAGTACCATATTTTATTATTTTATTTATTTTTATTTACCTTTTTAATACTTTTTGTAGAAGCTCAATATAAAGCTTGATTACGGATGACTATTAACCTTAGATAGTGTGTCCATAAAGTATGAAATAAATTCGATATTTCATTTAAAAAAAAATCTAAAACACGTCGATTTTTAAGTTTAATGTTCTACATTCTACAACAAAATTTCATTATTGAAGGTGATACACATTAAGGTGATGACGTCATCGGCTCTTTTTTAAATGTACCGCCCTATATATTATTACCTTTTTAGATCGATAAAAATGAGCTGATTCCAAAAAAGTATAATACTCGGGGTCTAATGGATGTAATTTGAAAGATATGCGCTTAGAAAATAAATTATTTATTATCAATTGCAAAAAATAGTCTAGTTCTAGTTTTAAGTGAAATGTAATTATTTTTATTAACGTTCAATAACAATTAAATAGTACAATAATTGTATTAATTAATTCGTGAATGTCCTGTATTATTACTTAGAATTAATTTAAGGTATAAATGAATTAGACTGTAAAGCAAAGAATTGAAATACTTGCTTTTGAAGAATATGCAGGAATTAAACGAGGATGATCCAGATAAAAAAATACAATTTTACGAAACAATTATGGATAACTGCCACCGAAACCCTCTCTTGGTTCACAATATTATTTTTTCTGATGAGGCTACATTCACATTAAATGGCGAGGTCAAACGTCAGAATTGTAGATACTGGGTAAAAGAAAACCTTTACTGGATGCGGGAAGATCATACACAATACCTGCAAAAGGTAAACGTATGTGCTGGCATTGTAAGAAATAGAATCATCGGACCTTACTTTTTCGAAGGTAATTTAAACAGGTCAGCATACCTTCAGTTTTTAAGGGGGAATTTTGTCGCTACTTTAGGTAATTTATTCCCTAGTTGAATTAATTCTAAAGGTTTTGATAAAAGTTTATGATTTCAATAGGATGGTGCGCCGCCGCATTATGCTGTAAATGTTCGAAGGTACCTAAACGAAATTTTTCCGAACAGGTGGATTGGAAGATGTGGACATATTGAATGGCCAGCGAGGTAGCCAGATCTAAAACCTTTAAATTATTTTATATGGGATCATTTGAAAATGTTGTTTATAAAACAAAACCTGCAAAAATTAAAGATTTAAAAATAAGAATTCGTAAAGAAATAAACAATATTTCTCACGAAACCATCAACAAGGTGCTACAAGAATTTGTACGTTTGGGTTACTGTCAAATAAAACAAAGGCTACAATTCGAACATTTAAGATAAAGTCATGTATTAATTACTGGATTACTTTCAAGTTATTTATTATAATTTATTAATATCAGAAATCAATAAAAATTAATTTTCTAAGTGTATATCTTTCAAATTATATCCGTTAGACCCCACGTATTAGGCTTTTTTGGAATCAGCTTATTTTTATTATTCTAAAAATGTCCTAAAATACAGGGTGTTATATTAAAAAAACAGCTGATGACGTCATCACCTTAATGTGTATCACCTTGTATAATGAAATTTTATTGTAAAATGTAGAACATTAAACTTAAAAATCGACGTGTTATAGATTTTTTTAAAGAGGCTTTTTATTAGGAAATAAGGACATACTGCATATCAAACACAGAACAGACATCAATGGTTTTATTATACTCTAGTGTATTTAAAAAAGGAGGAAAAGTTATATATTCTAATATCGTTTTAAAATCTAAATACTTTTTTTTGTAAATGGCATTTACATTCTTTTTCTTCTTCTTCTGGTTCCTATCCGTTTCGGATGTTGGAAATCATATTGGCAATCATGACCTTGCTCGCTGCGGCTCGAAACAGCTCCGTTGAGGTTCTAAAATTCCGCAGCCATGATATTCTCCTTCTACCGGGTCCACGCTTACCTTTGACTTTACCTTGCAATATAGACTGCAGCAGGGAGTAACGGTGCTGATTTCTCATAACGTGTCCCAGATATTGCAATTTTATGCGTTTGATCGTAAACACAATCTCTGGTTCCTTCTTCATTTTTTCTAGAACTTTCTTGTTCTTGATATTCTCAGCATTCTTCTATAAAGCCACATCTCAAATGCTTCAAGTTTTTTAATAGTGGTGTCTGTAAGCGCCCATGCCTCCGCCCCGTACAACAACACAGAGAAAACATAGCATCTTAAATGTCTCATTTTTGTTTCTAGGGATATGTTGTGACTTTTGAAGATGGCGCTCATTTTGTTAAAGACCGTTCTTGCCTTTCCTATGCGGCACTTTATTTCCTGTACATTGCTCCACTGTTCGTTTATAATAGTTCCCAGGTAGCAATACTGTTTTACTCGCTCTATCTGCGTCCCATTAATGTATAGATGAGCCCCATTTATATTCTCCTTGCTGATAATCATTTGTTTCGTTTTGTGGGTGTTAATGTTTAGTCCGTACTGTTGACTGTACTCGTTTATTCTGTCCATTAGCCTCTGAAGCCCCTTTAAACTATCTGCTCTCACCATGGTGTCGTCGGCATATCTTACATTGTTTACTCTTTCACCATTTAGAAGGATGCCTTCGTCTATTCCGTAAAGAGCCTCGTTAAAAATTTTCTCTGAGTACATATTAAATATCAACGGCGATAGAATACATCCCTGTCTAACTCCACGTAGTATTTTTATGTGATCTGTTTCTTCTCCGTTAATTTTCATGTATGCTGTCTGATTCCAGTATAGTTCTGAAATTATTCTGAGGTCTTTGTCATCCAGGTCTGCTTCTTTTAAAATGTTTATCATCTTTTGATGTTGAACTCTGTCAAATACCTTTTCATAGTCGATCAAGCACGCGTATACGTCGCAGTTAACGTCCCTGCATCTTTGAATCACTACCTGTACTCCAAAAAGTGCCTCTCTGGTACCCACTGCGTTAATGAAGCCGAACTGTCTGTCCGATATTTGTTCCTCGCACTTCTTATAAATTCTTCCATGGATGACTCTAAGAAACAGTTTCAACATGTGGCTCATTAGGCTGATTGTTCGATATTCTTCGCACTTTTTAGCCCCCGGCATTTACATACAGAAGAGTAAACCATACGAGATGAAGACCTTGTTTGTACAATTATTTAAAAAATATGAATTGGACTGGTGTAGCATAGACAGAAACTGAAGATAAATCCAAAATATATAAAAAATGAATGATGCTACTCACTGTTCAGTGATCAGTACTGTTTTGAACATGCAAATGTTAAAATACTTCTAATTTTTTTCTCCTAGTGAAGCTAAAAAACAATTAGCGAATAATAGAGATGTAAAGGAAAAAAAGGAGTTTTATTTACAAATATTCAACAGACCGCATACTTGCTAATTTAGGTAGCTTGGGTAATCCATCCAGTTTGCTATATATATATATATATATATATATATATATATATATATATATATATATATATATATATATATATATATAGTAAACTCTTAAATATTGGGGAAATCTGCAAGAAATACTCTAATGTGTATCAATTGTTTCGCCGAACGTTTTCGCCAAAGAGAATTAATTTGGCTTCTTCAGGGCTGAAAGAGAATAAATTATAATTAGCTACCATATATTATCTATTAAAACATTATTGATCTTATCGTAACTTAGAATTGTAGAGTTAGAATATTAAAAAACTTTGCTAGTAACATAGTGGTGTTTTTTGTTACTATGTGCAAAAAAAAGTTTTTTATAATGATTGAAATGTATGGTAGCTTCGAACTTGACACGTAAAGGCTTACCCAAGGTTAATCGAAAAACCCAATGCAACTACATTTAAAAGGAGGTAATTCTTTGAAATGTCGGCAATAACTAAATTTTTGATTTTTAGATAGTTAAAAGTGAGGTTCTGTTTAAGCCAGAACGCAAGCGCTGACAACTTCATTATTAGCTGGTATGAATCTTTATGTCGTTAAGGTTCATTGGTAAAAAAACGAATGAATTTAAATCCCAGTAAAGGGAAATATTATTTTGATTTTCTTTATTTAATTATATTATATTGTTCATGTATTATTGAATCTTATTGAGACGTATCTAAGAAAAGCAAGGGAATGTTATATATTTTTTGTTAATGAAAATTAATTATAAAGGTATGTTAGTTGTTAATGGATATATCAGTCAAGTTAGTAATCTGTGATCTAGTATTGTTCTTGGTATCTGATTTAAGTAACAGGTGGTATATATCGCTTAGATTCTTGATGTCACTCTTAACATTAATGGAGAAATCGTTAAGGAAAATATAAGACATTAACGATTTCTCCATTAATGTTAAGAGTGACATCAAGAATCTAAGCGATATATACCACCTGTTACTTAAATCAGATACCAAGAACAATACTAGATCACAGATTAGTAACTTGACTGATATATCCATTAACAACTAACATACCTTTATAATTAATTTTCATTAACAAAAAATATATAACATTCCCTTGCTTTTCTTAGATACGTCTCAATAAGATTCAATAATACATGAACAATATAATATAATTAAATAAAGAAAATCAAAATAATATTTCCCTTTACTGGGATTTAAATTCATTCGTTTTTTTACCAATGAACCTTAACGACATAAAGATTCATACCAGCTAATAATGAAGTTGTCAGCGCTTGCGTTCTGGCTTAAACAGAACCTCACTTTTAACTATCTAAAAATCAAAAATTTAGTTATTGCCGATATTTCAAAGAATTACCTCCTTTTAAATGTAGTTGCATTGGGTTTTTCGATTAACCTTGGGTAAGCCTTTACGTGTCAAGTTCGAAGCTACCATACATTTCAATCATTATAAAAAACTTTTTTTTGCACATAGTAACAAAAAACACCACTATGTTACTAGCAAAGTTTTTTAATATTCTAACTCTACAATTCTAAGTTACGGTAAGATCAATAATGTTTTAATAGATAATATATGGTAGCTAATTATAATTTATTCTCTTTCAGCCCTGAAGAAGCCAAATTAATTCTCTTTGGCGAAAACGTTCGGCGAAACAATTGATACACATTAGAGTATTTCTTGCAGATTTCCCCAATATTTAAGGGTTTACTATATATATATATATATATATATATATATATATATATATATATATATATATATATATATATATCTGTGGCTATTTGCCAAAAGTTGATATGTCAAAAATTAAGGTGGTTCTTTGGTTGTCTTAAGAAAACTATTAGTAAAAGTATGTCGCGTGGAAAGCTGTTAGTTGATATGGTTATTAACCAACATGTAGATTCGGCGGTTTTAGTAAATATCGAAGAAACAGTATTACATACTGAAAGTGAGGCCTTTAAAAAATCAGTGGGAAACGATACAAGAGGATTGAAAAGGTGTTTAGTTGATGCCGAAATTAAAAGAATAAGTTCAACTTCTGGATTCACTGGCCATTCTGAAGAATTAGTGTCATATTTGAATAGTGATAATTCAGATGTAGATGAAGATTATATTCCTTCGGACACTTCATCTGACAGAAGTGACAATGAGAGGCCAGGTAAATATCAAGCAATGTCATCTAAAAAGTGTAAAACAACACCTACTTCAAGTAATAATACGGATGACATAGTAAGTAATGATACGATTACAAATAAAAGTGACGATGGCAAAGACCAAATAAATAACTCTAATGTTCAACCTAAAAAACGGAAATATAACAGAGTAGAAGTGAAAGAAAAGAAGATGTTAGGAGAAAAACATATTACAAGAAAAGGTATACAAAAATTAAGAGCAAAGATGAACAAGAAGAAATTTTTTATAATTTTCTTAAACATGTGCAAGACAAAGACCAAGTAATTTCTGAAAGAGTGAAGATTGAGTCAAAGAAGACAGAAAGAAAAATAAAGGAAAACGAGGAAATAATAAAAACAGACAAATTGTGGTATTCCAGAATCTACATGGTATCACAAGAGAAAAAATTGATATTTTGATAAAAAAAAATAAATATCACCCACGGGTTTTATAGAACATAATGGATCTGGAAAACGGCAACCACATAACGCTCGACCAGACTGAAAAGCTGAAGCTATAAAACACATAGAGTCTTTTCCAAAATATGAGAGCCACCACTTTCGAAGACACACAAGTCGACACTATTTAGCTCCCAATCTAAATATTAAACTTATGTATGATCTTTATGTATCAAACAGAACAATGCCTGTATCATATTCATTTTATGCTAAGATTTTTAAAGAACTTGGACATAAATTTAAAAATCCTAGTATCGATATATGTAAGATTTGTGATTATCTAGAAAACAAGAAAAAATCCTCTAATAGTGAAGAAATACGTGCAGCCATGGATGAAGAGAAAAATAAACACCTTCAGCTAGCAGAGATAGCAGAAAAAAAAAGCAGATATAGAGTTCTTCAGAAACAGTAGCGGTAAAATGGTTGTTTTAGTATTTGACTTACAACAGAACCTACCAACACCCAATTTAAGCACAAATAAGTAGTACTACTATAGTCTACTATAGTCTACTATAAAAGATTGCTCTCGACATATAACCTCACCATTAGAAATTGGACTGAAAATCCCACTTTATGTTTTATGTGGCATGAGGAGTTGTCAGACCGTGAATCAGATCAAGTTGCTTCTTGTCGTAGGATCATAATTATCGAAATAATTATTTACAAACGTAACAATGCCATTTAATATCAACAAGAGAAATTATAAGATTTCTTACCTGGCAAAACTGGCAAAATCTTTACAACTGTGCTTTCTACAACTTGCAAAACAAACAGATTGATGCATTGATCGGCAAGGGAATCTAAAATATGCATTCCGTAAGCCGTTCATCATGGTCAAAATTCGTAGTAGAAACTGAATTCACTTCGAATTTTGACCATGATTAACGGCTTGTGGAATGCATATTTTAGATTCCCTTGCCGACCAATTCATCAATCTGTTTGCTCTGCAAGTTGTAGAAATCACAGTGGTAAAGATTTGAATTCAGTTTCGCGAGGTAAGAAATCTTATGATTTCTCTTGTTGATATTAGATGGCGTTGTTACGTCTGTAAATAATTATTTCAATATAAATATTGTCCTACGAAGGGATAGATTTTGTTTCAATTCAGAGCAGTGGCATATGCCGCTCTGATGAGACCTAAAGAGGTTGAAATATATATAAGCGTCTTGCCGCCGCCCTCGATCGAAATAAAAATCTAATACCGTCATTATGTTTTATAAAATAAATTTTTTACCACAAAATGTCATAAAATACTAACCTGGATGACTATTGTCACTTCATCCGTTGACATTGTGAAAGTACTGTCAGAATCGAGTATTTTTACGTCAAATTATCTTTGTGAGCATTACTGATTGGTTATTGATTTAGCGTATTTTAAACGTTAATCAATTATACATCCATAATTATAAGCTTTAATATGCAACTATACTTCATCTAATTTTCTTACCGTTGCATGTCAACGGCGTCATAGCCCGTGAGGTCACATGATACCAGCACGAAATATTTAGGCGGTAGGTGTGTTCTTCTTTAGAAACACTTTGCCGAGTATACTGGCATTACAGCCACTAGACATATTTTATTATATACGCGTAAAAATAGTATTTAAAGATTTCTATTAATGTTAACTTAAAGAAATACACAATATGTTTCATTTAATTTGTATAAATGCATTATTAAGCGAAATGAAAAAGACAGTCAAGATTCCTATGAATAGCTGTTCTGATGAGCTTTATTAAAGCGAAATACGTATAAACAGATACATAGACGCTTTGTACGTGAAATGAAATCTTGACTGTCTTTTTCATTTTATTCGGATCTACTCTGTATGGATACAAGAAACCAATTCGCTAATGATTTCTGCTTAGTTAAGGAGACATGTCGTGGAATGCAAATTTTAGATTCCCCATGTCTCTATTAACATCTTTATCAACGTCTGCTATGCCTTGCAATTTTGAGAAGGCTCAGATTAAGGCAGATATCTGAATTGTGTTTCGAAACTATTTTACGGCATTATAAAGCGTTTTTATGAAGAACATTAGTTCGAAACGCGCTGTAACTGTAATCGAATGAAGGTGATATTTTGGCATAAATTGGTAACACTTATTTGACAGTTGCGGTGTTGACTAATGTTAATAAGTAATGAAAAAAGTGTTGTTTTTGTTTAAGTACCTATTCCATTTTACATCTCTATATGACGCATACAAGCGTCTCAAATTATTTTTAATAAGATTATTTTTTAACTCTTGTTTTTTTTTCTATTTATTTACATTAAATGTTAATTTGTTTAGTTGTATAATTCACTTTTGCAATAATTATGTGACCTATTTGATTTAAAATAGATTATGTCTTATGTAATTGTAAATTAGATCGACTGTATCCGTCAACGTTACATAGTTTTCTAAATTCTGTGTATAATCATCACGAACGTACCTTTTTTTCTCTCACGTCCAACTTAATGCGTTATAGAGAATTCGATAAAATATAACGCACTGAAAGAAGGATTTGGTTTTAAACAAACAATAGTTTTTTGATACACCATGTATGATACCGCCTAAAGTTTTAATGGAAAAGATCATAGCGAAGACTAACATAAAAAACAAAGCGCTAAAGCTTATTTAAAAGTGAGAATCTGAGTCACTCTCTTAACCTCCCGTTATCCCTGTCTGCTTTAATTATACCAGTTAAACTGTTTATCGAAGCGTCAAAGAATAACTAAAATCAACTTTCAAGAATTTACTGTTGCTTTTCTTTTGCCGCTCAAACCCGGAACAGCTAAAATTAAGTCGATTCGTGTTAGCAACTCAATTAACTAAATTACTATAAAGTTTTCTCTCTGGTACGATTTTTACTTTTATTGGGGACATTCGTTAAAAAGATTAGGTGTCAGCACGTCATCTTTTATTTTTCGTAAAATCTATGTAACCGCCCAATTTCTTTTTCAAACAATGCTTTTGATTACTATTCGGAACTTTTAATAGTTTTTTTAACTGATGCAAGGAAAACTAAAAATGGTAATAAAAGTCTTGTTTTTTTCACCTAAAGAACGTACTAACGTTCATTTAACTTAGATGATTTTTACCATTTTCTGTGCTGAAGCTATTAATATTTATGAAGTTTTCTTCTAAATTCTTCTTATTCAGATATGACATGGATCTTATCTTTAAATATATATCCGACGAAAAGATATATATCCGAATATATAAATATATATGAATCGTCCGACGAATTATCGCTTTTCTTTCGAAGAATAGAATAGAATAGAAATATGCTTTATTGTCACTAAAAATTATACAATTTTATGGACAAAGCTTATGTAAGTTAAAAAAAAAGTAATAATAACAATAACAATTAAAATTTACCAAAATTACATAAATCGTCAATATCACAGAATAAAACATACAACATAAAATCCATTTCAAATTTCAATATATTGCAAATTGCATAATAAAGCCTTAGGAACTACACTCAGGTGCAAAAAAATCAATACATTCCTTATTTTTTATTTATTTAAAGTTGTATAATTTTAGAGACATTAAATTACATATTTAAATTTAGGTGTACCCTCGTATACGAGAAATAAAATAATATTTTTAATATTGCTTTTTATATTTCTTAAAACAAATTGGTATTTCAGGTTTTTGTCAAAACGGGTCTGAAGCAAGTTGATATTTATTGAATGTTGTTTTTAATTCAACAACCATACTAGTGTAGTGATTTTATTTTCAAAACGTGTTAAATTTTTTTTAATTATCCTTCCTAAATGTCTTTAACTCCGACAGATGCAGCAAGGGCGGTGACTTTAGTTCATGATGGTCGTAGCCAATATTATGCAGCTGAAATGTTGGGTGTTGAAACGTTGGGTCGATCTTCGGTTCAAAGAGCAGTTCGGCGTTTTAGCGACATTGGCAACTTCACAAAAAGACCAGGATCAGGTCGTAGAAGGGTAACATCCGAAAGAGATGATCGATTTCTGGTCTCATCCTGTTTGAGAAATCGGCATCTAACTTCAATTGAACTGGCAAATCATCTGAGCGAAGTGAGAAATGTGGATGTAAACAGATGGACAGATCGTCGATGACTTGTAGAAGGTAATTTATTATCCAAAAGGCCAGCCCTATCTCCAATACTATCCATAGAACATCACAGAGCTCGCCTTGCTTTTGCAAGGGAACATGAAAACTGGAGTGATGCAGATTTGAGCAATGTATTGTTCTCAGATGAGTCCAGATTTTGTCTAAGGTCACCAAACGGCCGAGAAAGGGTTTGGAGAAGACACGGAGAGCGATATTTTGAATGTAATATTGCGGAAAGAATAAGTTATCGGGGGGGATCCGTTATGGTTTAAGCTGGTATCAGTCCAGAAGCCCAAACTGATTTAGTTATTGTAGATAGAGGTTCTATGACTACTGCAAGATACATTTGTTATGTATGTTATGTATTTTAGATCAGCATGAGGTACCTTTGGCTCCTTTCATTGGACCTAATTTTATTTTTATGGACGACAACGCGCGTCCTCACCGTGCTAGAATTGTCAACCAATATATAGAGGAGGTAGGAATTGTTCGTATGAACTGGCCAGCTTGCGGTCCCGACCTGAATCCCATAGAACATCTATTGGATATGATGGGATGACGTCTTCGAGTACGAGTACCCCGTCCAAACAACCTAGCTGAACTTACAGTGGCTCTTTAAGAAATATGGGACCAACTGGATCAATGTGATATCCAGAGGTTAATTACCTCAATGCCTATACGTATACAGGCTGTTATAAGGGCCCGAGAAGGAAACACTAGATATTGATTTATTATCAATGTTTTTCTTAATTTCAGAAAGTTTTGAATATTCTTATATTTTTGAGTTTTGGCGTATGTCTCTATAAATTAATGATTTTTTTGGATAATCTGTAAAAATTATTTTAACCTAACATATGCTTTTACATAACCTGATTTAAAACTAATATCTTCAAACGTTTTCTTTTTTCAGCAAATAATACTCATGGATCGATTTTTTTACACCTGGGTGTAGTTTACGAATAAGTTTAAGCTGCTGCATGTGATACCCAAATATATATAAAAATACTTTGTTACTTGTACCTAAACGAACTCAGTGAATGGGATCGTTAAATACACATCAAAGCTTGAATTTCTAGTGCAGTAGCCATGACTAGGTCTTGTTGGAAAAACATGGAGGTGTTTACGAAAGCAAACAGTTTCTAGAATATATAGAGAGAAAAGAGATAAAATCCGTGATTTTTGAAGTAGCTTTTGCAATGAGTTATTATACTGAGGCCAAAAAGATACCGTATTGCTCTTTTTGTAATTTAAAAATAACGTCAGATTGGGCAGCTGTACTAGATCCCCAAAAAGAAAGGCTCTATCGACGACGAGACTCAAACAAAGAAAAGTATGTTATTTTGGAAGATGCTAAATTCATTTTCTTCGAAACAGATCTTATTGCATAGCAGCCGGGGGCTATTTTCTTTCTTAACAAATCGATATGAAGGGACCATTTAAGGTTGCTGTCTATTAAAATGCCAAGAAATTTTACAGAATAAATTATACTGATCTGGCTATTATTAAGAAGAAAAGGTTGAAGAGCTCCTTTATAGGATAATGCTACCGTCTTATCCACGTTAAAATGGAGTAATTAAGAGTCGGACCAGGTTTTTATTTTAAGTAGATCAGAAGTTATAATTGCATAAAGCGTTGCAATATTAAAGTTCTTCCAGGCAATACTGGTATCATTAGCAAAAAGAAAATTTTTTTTATCGATTTTTAAGTTAGTGATGTCATTTATGAAGATTAGGAAAAGTAGAGGACCCAGTACTGAACCTTGTGGTACTCCACATATAATGCTTTTGTGACAAGAGTCAGTATCATTTGCTCGAACAAGTTGTTTCCTATTCCTCAAGTAAGATTGAAACCAATTCAAAGAAATACCTCGAATTCCGTAGAAATTTAGTTTTTTTTATCAAAATGTCATGGTTTGCACAATCAAATGCTTTGGCATAGTCACAAAAAACAGTGGCATTATAAAAATTATTGTTTTGTGCTTACAGACCTCATTTAGTACAGAAAACATAGCATCTCTGGTACATTGATTAGATAAAAAGCCAAACTGACATAAGTCGTGCTTTTATAAGTCTCTCAATAATTTTGGATAGAATGGGTAGTAAGGCAATAGGTCTATAGTTGCAGACATTAAATTTACCACCACCCTTATGACTAGGAACAATAATGTATCCATATACCAATATACCTTTATCAAAGAAGTTAATTAGTAAGACCAGGACCTCCAACATATTATTTGGTAGATATAAGAAAATTTTTATGGATAGTGCGTAGTACATAGATAGGATTTATGGATAGATCAGTAGTACAGGAAGATTTGCTTTTGATACTACTGATTGTTTCGATCAGTTCAGATTTATCAACTAGTCCTCTAAAGAATGAATTCGAGACCTTTTTTAAATTGGGAAGATAGCAAATAGGATTCTGTTGAGGCAAAATAGCTGATGTTATATTTTTACTTACATTAACGAAGTATTCAATTAGATTTTCAGAGTTTGAAAGAGAAAATGTTTGAGGTTTGTTTTGTTTCGAAGATCGTTTATGGACCAAGTTTGCCTTGCAACATTTTTAGAGCTTCTTAGACGATTCTCATAGTACAGTTTTTTAGTTGTTTTGATAAGTTTTAGATAGGTTCGTCTGTACTTGGAGATATATTCAGTGACAAAGACATTGGTAGCAAATTTCTTGTATAGTAGTGAACGCATATTCTTGGCTGATATGCGGATACCCTTGGTAGTCCAGGATTTGTGATGTTTTTATGAAATCTGAGACAATATAATCAATTATGGTAGATGTTGTTTGGTAATTCTTGTAGGAGAATTAACGTGCATTATGAAACCATACGATTCAAATTTATTTACCAAGGATACTTGGGTAGCACAAGCAACAGCGTAATTAATATTCAAGTTACCGCATAGAATCTTTCTGCTTTTATTGGGTAGATCGTCTAACAAATTTAACAGATTCTGAAAAATAGTTCCGTAGAAGAGTCAGGTGGTCTATAAATGCAGAGAATGTATAGATTAAGATTACCAATGAAAATTTAAAAAAGGATCCATTTAACAGAAAGTCATATTTTGTTATAGGAGAGTAATCATTATTTGTAGAAAGAATTAGGGTGCCACCATGAACTGAACTTGGATGATTATACCTAGCAATTGTGGTATATTTTTCTACAAAAAAAGCTCGTTAACTTCAAACCAGTGTTCGGTAACCGCAACTATCGGGGGAAATCCTAATTCCTCTAGAAACAATTAATCTGTATTAGATCTTGTTATAATTTAAGTTAGGTGAAGTCCTCCTTCTAGTTTGAAGACATCAAGAGACAAGGAAATATGTACTTTAGGAAATATGCACCAATAAACGTCTGGCCATCAACAATTATACTTTATTCCTTCTTACATACGGAACAATACAAAACTTGACTGACAGTAGTTTATGACCTATTTATGACATTACTCATTGCACTGTCAACAATGTCACTTCATATAGAACAACATCCACTTTTTATGTTGGATATTCTAACACTCTCCCTCAACATGAAAAGTAGATAAGCTAAATACTAGACCTTAACAAAATAAACATTATTTTAAATTCAAATTCTTACAGATTAACTGCAATTTCTTTGAATTTAACGACTTGGTCAACATATCAGCCACCATTTCATTCGTCGACATATATTTTAATTGAATATCATTGTTAGCTATTTTTTCACGAATAAAATGATACTTGACATGAATATGTTTCGTTCTCTTATGGTATACTTGATTTTCCGATAACTTTATGGCACTTTGATTATCATTAAATATAACCATCGGAAAACCTTCAAACAAAAACTTACAATTAACATTGTTTTCAAATATTTCTTTACATAAATATGTTAAGTATAACGATTCTTTTGCTGCCTCAGTTATGCCAATATATTCAGCTTCAGTTGAACTTAAAGCCAAAGTTCTTTGCTTTTGACATTCCCATGAGATGGGACCACCAGCCAACGAAAAAATAAATCCATAAAATGACTTTCTATCTGAACTGTTATTGGCCCAATCTGAGTCAACAAAGCCACTTAAACTAACATTTGACTTTCTGTAATTAATTCCTACAGTTCTTGTACCTTTTAGGTATCTCAAAACACGTTTGGCTGCTAACCAATGTTCTTTCGTATGAGTCTTATTAAACTGGCTAAGATAAGTGACAGAGAAAGCTATGTCAGGCCTTGAACAAACTGCTAAATACATCATCGAACCAATCAATTCTTGATAAGGACATTCATACAAAATTCCTTCATTAGAAAGTTTAACATTCGGTTCTAAAGGAGTATTTACAATGCTACAATTCGTCATTTCAAATCGTTCAAGTATTTTATCAATATACTGTTCTTGACTTAATTTCAATTCAAACTCTGACTTACTTCTCTCTATCTTCATACCCAAACAATCTGTAATTGAACCCAAATCCTTAATATGCAAGTTTTTATCTAATTCGTTTTTCAAAACTTTAACCTCATCATGATTATTGTAAAAAACAAAAAAATCATCTACATAGAGTGCTACAATAAGGATTGAATTCTCATTATTTTTAACAAAAATACATGGTTCAATTTCACATTGTTTAAAATTCAACGTTAACAAAATTTGGTATGCCTTTTTATACCACAGTCTCGATGACTGTTTGAGACCATATATAGCTTTCCTGAGCAGACAGACTTTATTTTCCAAGTCTGGTTCATCAAAACCTTCAGGTTGAGCCATATATATGGTTTCATCAATCTCACCATTCAGGAATGCAGTCTCCACATCTAAATGAACTGTATCTAGATTTAATTCAACAGCCATCGCTAACAAAAGCCTAAAATTACTAAAACGAATGACTGGAGAATACGTTTCTGAATAGTCAACCCCATATTTCTGTGTAAAACCCTTTGCCACCAATCTTGCCTTGTACCTTACTATTTCACCCTTTTCATTTTTCTTTATTTTAAACACCCATTTATTCTGAACAATATTTGTATTTGCAGGTTTATCAACCAATTCCCAAGTATTATTCATTCTGAGAGCTGTCAATTCATTCTGAATGGCTAATTTCCATTCATGGCTGTGACTACTTGACAGTGCCTCAGAAAGACTTGTGGGCTCAAATTCATTTGACATAGTAAACATGGCAAGATCAGGTACATTTTCCAGATCTTTATCTAACAAAAAATCATTATACAATTTTGGTTTATTTCTAACACGTGTAGGGTAACGCTTAGATTCTTGAACACTATCACTATTTCTTTCTTCTCTATTCACTTCTTGATTTTCACTCGAACTTTCTTCTACACTTTTTATATTCTCAGATTCCACAATTTCACCGATACCACTTTTTACTTCTTCGGAGTTTTCATTTACACTAAAACATTCTGACTGATGTTGGTTCACTGATTTGGCTTCAACAATTCGCAAATTGCATATAACCTCAGGTTTAAATCGTACGTCGTGGCTCGATACGATTCTTCTTTCAGATGGAATCCATATCCTAAAACCATCCCTGTCATTCACATAACCAACTAAATAACCATGTATCGCCTTGTCATCAAATTTACTGCGAAGATTCTTGTTAACGTGAACATAACATTCAGTGCCAAATATTCTTAAATGTTTCAAGCTTCCAATTGGCTTTCCATACCACAATTCATAGGGACTTTTATTTTCAATTGATGACTTTCCTGTTCGATTCAGAATGTACACTGCAGTATTGCATGCTTCTGCCCACAATTGTTTGGACAACTTACATGTGTTTAACATGGAACGTGCGCACTCTACAATGGTGCGGTTTTCCTTTTCAGCAACACCATTTTGCTGAGGTGTATAGGGTGGAGTGATACAATGCTCTATACCTCTCTTCGCAAGAAGTTCAGATACCTTTCTATTGTCAAACTCTCTCCCTCCATCGCATCTCAGTTGCTTTACTACATGGCCATTTGTACTAGCTTCATTTAAAAATTGTTCTAAGAAAGTACATACCTCACTTTTGTGTTTCATAAAGAAAACTTTCCGAAACTTACTAAAGTCATCTTTAAAACATACGTAATAACGTGCTTTTCCCAGTGATTCTATAGACATGGGCCCATTCACATCTGCATGGATCTGCTCACCAGTGACTTGTGGTCGATTGATCCTAGATTTGAATGGCAATCTATGCATTTTTCCAATTGTACATCCATCGCAAAAGCTTTCTTTGCACCCATCAATGTCTATATTCATTTTCTTCAATACCTTCTTTATGTGTTGCTTATGCTGATGACCAAATCTTTCATGGTACATTTGCAACATATCTGTTGAATCTGCTAAGTTTACTTGAACGGGATTTGTCGGTTTCATAACACGTATATCAAGTGCATACAGGCCATTACTGAAGTACCCAGTCATTACAGATTCACAAGTGTTTTTATCATATATATTTACACCTTTTTCATCAAGTACTGTAATAAAACCCCTTTGTGCAGCAGCTTTCACAGAAAACAAATGAGCACTTGCGTCAGGAACATAAAAAACATTCTTCAAGTCAGCACCTTTCCATTTATTATTCAGATGCGTTTGAATTTTCACTGTTCCTTGTCCATGGGCTAACATACATACATCCTTCTTACCCAGTGATATACTTTCTGGTTCAGCAAATTCTGTATAAGATGAGAAATATTGCTTATCTGTAGTGATATGATTTGTTGCTCCACTGTCACAATACCATTTTCCAGCTTCAATACAATTGTTAGATGAGGCACTTAAAACAACAGACAAAAAAGCAGCATCATTACTTTTCTTCTTACCTAAATTCTCAGCTGATTTTTTCAACGGACACTCTTTCACCCAATGGCCTAGATTCTTGCATTTGTGACATGGAAATTTTTCTTTTGCACGATGTACATTTTTCTTTGACTTCATATTTTGGTTCTGATTGTATTTTTCTGTCGGGCTATTGCGTGCAACAAATGCAAAAGATTCTACAGTACTTTGGTCACGTAATTCAATGGTACACAATTTCTCAATCAGTAAATTTAAAGTTTGATTCTTTGATGGTATCGTGTCCCACAAATCTTTGAAATTATCAAAGTCCTTACCCAAAGTTGATAAGATCCGACCATTTAACATTCTTTCGGATAAAACATTTTCATCATGCTTCTGAAGTTCATCATTTAAATCTACAAACAGTTTCTGCAACTTCGCAACATGTGTACTAATATCTTCTTTTTTATCACGTTGGACTCTAAAAAGGCTTCAATTAACATGTTTAACCGTTGCGTACTGCTACGTTCAAATCTCGCACGCAATTTGTCCCATATTTCGCTAGCGTGAGTACACGTCAACACGAGCTCGGCAACGGTTTTTCCTAGCGTACCTGCTAACAAACTTGCCGCTTTCGCATCGTCTTTCAACCATTGCTGATGCTTCTGTATTTCCGCTGAAGTTGAATCTTCACTAACCTCAGGACACTTACACATACCGTTTACAATGTCTTCAAGTGCATACGAACGTAATAACATCAAAACGTGCCATTTCCACTTTGCCCAGTCTTCAGGACCCTCGAGTTTGTCAACTTGAATTTTATAATCGTTATTGCTGGTCGTCATATTTTATTCACCGACAATAACAACAAACTAAACTGAATGAAGTACGAACCTAACCTGTTCACAGTTCACACGTGGACTGGGCCCAAAACCTGTTATAATTTAAGTTAGGTGAAGTCCTCCTTCTAGTTTGAAGACATCAAGAGACAAGGAAATATGTACTTTAGGAAATATGCACCAATAAACGTCTGGCCATCAACAATTATACTTTATTCCTTCTTACATACGGAACAATACAAAACTTGACTGACAGTAGTTTATGACCTATTTATGACATTACTCATTGCACTGTCAACAATGTCACTTCATATAGAACAACATCCACTTTTTATGTTGGATATTCTAACAGATCTTATAGAACGAATATTAATCAGAACCATGCTAAAGTTATCATCACTATAAAAATGTGAGGTTTCTGGTCCCACAGAACACGTCATATTATTTAAAAATTTCGTTTTGGAGAGGCAACTGAATAGTAGTTTCGGTGACTTTCCTTTGATTTTTGTAGGTAAATAATTCTTTCCGAAGTGAGAGAGGACCTAAAAGCAATAAGATCAGCTTCCACCTCAGTTTAACCAATTCCATAGGCATCGTTAAATTCTAGAAGGATTTTTCGTAGATCTTCAATCTTAGTGGGGCGTCCTTCGAAGCCAAAAAGAGTTTTTATTGGTGAATCCTTCGTAACATACTGAAGCAGGTTGGTCGTGAAAAAAGCAAGATGTAGTTTAATGGCTTTTAAGATATCCGGTTCCATTTATCTTGCTAGAAGATATCGACTGTTCGAGTTATTGGTTAATCTAACTCTTGGAGGGGTCAAAGGTTCCAAATTTGTCGATGGTTCCAAAGTATCCTTCTTAATGAATTTCATACTAGAATGAAAAGCATTCTTCGATTTGCAAATTTCGATGACCTGCCTGTCTGTGACTATTCTTGTATTTTCCAATTCACTTTTGTTGTTGCTTAAAATGGTAATTGGATTTTTCAACCTAACGAGGCTTCTGATGTTCTTCAAACTCATATTTGACTCAGATGAAGGTATTTGTTCGTAATATAAAGATTCTGTAGACCATTTAATATTTACACCAGGTGGTCAAATTTCCTTATTAAATAACAATTTAATAGAGGTTTTTTATGCCTATTTTGAATGAGAAACCACTCGCTGTGTCGGCATCTTGAAGGAGGGCATACCATCTAATACATTTCTTGATACTTAGCTTCTTTTTAATAATGTGAACAACTTTTATAAATGCATAAATTGGGTTTAAGTTAGTACCAACTACATGATGGCATTTATCTTCTGTAATTTTTGGCTTTTTGTCTGTTGATTCTAAATGTTGAGGGAATTCAGTTTGGGTACCTGAGCTGACATAAAATGTATTTTTTTCAATACTTCTTTTATCGTTTTTAATTTACAATTTATAAAAAAAAGTTAATTTTCGTCTTCTTTTACAACTTTTTAAGCAATAAATAAGGAGAACATTTAGAAAACGCCATGTAAAAATTTTTTATGACTGTTTTATGAAGTTTATTAGTCTTAAATTTGTTTTAAATGCTTAACTTTTTGCTAATAAAAAAAACTGACCATTTTTGACCTTAATTTGGTAATGACTAATTAAATCTAAAGGTCGAATGCGGGAAACATAATAGACTTTTGTTATAGAGGTCAATACAACTTAAAACTAGCTTCGTTTGTCTGGTCGGTTCAGTGTCAGAAACACGGTACATTCTTTGTTTATTTCCCTGGCCTATGGTAAGCGCAGAAGAAGATGATACCTCTTATATTGTTATAAAATAACAATAGTTAAATTATTAAATTTTAAGTTGTATGAATGATATTAATCATTGTATTTTTTATTTTCAGGATTCTACAAACAGCTTCCAGAACCTCTATCCAGCGAAGAATGTCGACGACTTCAATATCGAAGAAAAAGCGACTCAGTCAAAAAACGAGTTAAACAAAATTTTGCTAACATATGGTAAGCACTCGTAATTTCGGTACACTTATTTTAAATAACTTTCCCAATGCAAATTGATATATTTTGACCACTAATAAGCGCTATATGTACAGTGGGTGATCAAATTATTATGATCACTTTAAAAAACTTTGTATTTTGCTGTTTAATAAAGAATAAAAATGCATATAAGCGTCTAATAATGTGAGTATAATATAAAAAAAATCCTAAACACGTTCTTTTACAAAATTTTAAAATATTTTTTTTTTAATATTTTGTGTGACCTCCTTTAGCTTCGATGGCAGCTTTTATTCTCCTTGGCATGCTTTAAATGTTTCTCAGGCAGTCTTCTTTTATTTTATCGTTTCTGTGCCAGGTGGCAATGAGTCTCTCAATTAACTGCTGCTTTTTTGTGACAGTTTCCTGGGCAATCCCCTCTTCATAAGCTCCCATAAATTTTCGATCGGATTTCGATTTTTTTTCCAGGAACGATGTTACCGTTTTTACCTTATGGCATGGTGCTGAATCGTGTATGAAGGTAAAATCCTCCGATTAGCCAAACCAGTCTTTGATTTGTGGCATGAGCTTTCTTTCCAGAACTTCAATACAGTGATGTTGATTAATCATTCCAATCACAATGTACAGCCTCCCTATGCCCTTACTGCTGATCACAGACCATAACATGATATACCATACCACTCGCCTTCGCACGAAGGCCTACTTATCCAATAATGTGCAATCTTATCCAATAATCCAATAATATCCTACTGTAGACTCATCGAAAGAACAAACTGTGAATAAAAAAAACTATAAGATATTTTTTTAGGATAAAAACAGTGGTTATAGGGATTTAAACTTTAGTAGTGACGTAATTTACCTTATTCAAATTCTCAATCGTCCAATTTTGGTGTTCTTTGGCCCATTCCAGTCTCTTTTTCATCATTGCGATGGTCAACTTTGGTTTTTTGGCAGGGCGACATGATTTGAAACCTTGCTCAGCAAGCCTTCTGCGGACTGTCATGTCAGAAACTGGCATCCCAGCTTCACGAATAAGTCCCGTGAGGATTCTTTCTGGCTTTTTTCTATTGTTTACGAGAATATCCCTAATTTTTCTTTCGTCTCTGGGTGTAGTGACTGTTGCTTGCGCTATTTAGCATTGATGAAGTTGAAATATCTGACATTGGGAAAGCTTTGTATTCAATAAAAGTGTTTTTATTTCCACCATTTTACACACAGGGACGTCTTTAGCCTTACCCATTATGATTTTCTTCTCAAAAATCGAAATGTTTTGAAAATGTCTTTAAAATTAAAAATTATTTTTTCACTCACAATCACCACTAATACATTAATCTAACATACTACTAAGATAAAACGGTGCTAATCTTTTAAAAACAATACAAAAATATAAAAATTCAAATGTAAACTCCGACACAAATGACAGTTCTAGAACTGAAAACGTCAAAAAGCTAAGGTTATTAGTGACAAAATATATTGGTACACTTTAATCGTATAGCAGCATATGATTTTATTATAAAATTTTTGAACAAATTTGAAAAACCTAAACTTTTGTGACTCATAATAATAATTTGATCACCCACTGTATATTTTTAACTGCCATCTCCGTTATGGAGCTTAGAAATCATCGTGGCCACTCTAACTTTTGAAACAAATGTTCAAGGCTTTATTATTTAACATTTTTAAGACGGAACGGTTACACCGGTGGATCGCTTATAGTTTGTCCGTAGAGCCTTACCGGTGCAGTGGGTCGAAACACTTTTGCTTCCGCAGACAATGTGACTTAGGGGTGGGCCACAAGTCATTCTTAATAAAAATACTAATTGTCATAAACATTTTAAATACACTTCTCCAAGAAATTAACGCACCACTTCAATAAATCAATTTTATTTGTAAACATGCAAAGAATAAAAAATAAAACTTCAACAGATTTATTCTACATTTTATTAGTAATTATAACAATTTATCTAATCATCAGAATATGTTGAAGTACAGGAAAAAAAAAAATAAAACGAAAAATTCTAAAAAAAATGATGATAGAAAAGTAAACTAAAATATAAAAAAAGTCTTAATAACGAGTGTTTCTACGTATACTACATATAACAGCCCCACATCGTTGGCCCATACTTTAAATTAATTGCCGTATTTCATTTTGGTCTAGTTCTCTCCAAATTTAAATTCGGCCTATGGCTTGGTCATTCCATAGTGTTAATTTCTACCTCTTCTAGATAATTTCTGACGATCTGTGCAGCGTGAGCTCTGACATTACCTTGCATTAGTAAGAAATTTTCACCGATATAAGGAGCGAATGGTACTACATGTTACTCCAGGATCTCCAATATGTATCTTTCAGCTGTAACAGTTCCATTTTGTATGACCACTAGGTCCGTACGTGCGGTCAAAGAAATGCCACCCCACACCATAACGGATCCTCCACCAAAAAATGTGTGTGAGAAGTTACGTCGTTATGTCGTTATTGTACAAACAAAATCGGGATTCATTAGTAAATAGCACTCGTTCCTAGTCAGCCTCTAACCAATTAACGTGTTCTCTGGCAAAATGTAGTCTCTCCCTTCGATGCTCTGCAGTTAATAGAGAACCTAGGGCTGCAATCCTAGGTGTTCATTTGCATTCCCTGTCTCTGGCGAACAGTTTCAGTACTAGTTTGTATAGCATGCACGTCTCGAAGCTGAATTTGTAGACTTTGATGTGTTACAAAACGTTGTCGAAGAGCAGAAATACTTAAAAAATGATCTTGAATAAGGGTAGTTACCCGGTTTCGTCCTTGCCCTGGTCTGCGAGTATGATCCCTGTTTTGAAAAATATTTCTAACATCCGTGAGACGGATGTGTGGGACACATTAAACCGATGACCAATTCTTCGGTAACTTCAACCTTCTTCCGACATTATCACTGTTTGGGCACATTCATCTCTTGTTAAATTACGTGATTGACGATCCATAATAAACACAATTAACAATAATCAACAATTAAGCAGTAGCCGAATAAAATTCGTGAACACTTGGAAATTAGTATATTTATAGAATTAGTTAATTTTTGCTTTTTTTTGTTTTGTTGCAAAAAAAACTATAGCGATAAAACACAGTCAATAAATATAGAGTGTACGAATAGCACTATACAAGAGGCTTGCAAAATATAACATTACAATGGAAATTTTTATTAACGCTAATAAAATATTTTAATATTTCAAAGTGGTGCGTTAATTTATTGGGGAAGTATATGTATCTGATTTAAAAATGGAGACTTATAGATTTATCTGTTATTATTTTTGCAGCTTAGATCGTTTTTCTATATTTTTTTTTTATTTTCCAATTAAAGATTTGCAGTATATCCTGTTTGGACAATATTCAAATTTAATAATTCAACGATAGAAATTACCATAAGAAAAGATATTCTGCCAGTGCTGGTACCTTTCTAATTAAATTTGACTAAACTTAACACCAAAAAGCTATTCTATACAATTTACTCATAAAATCTATCTAGTAGGTCCAGGGGTTTGTGTCTCTTAAGTCTTCTCAGTTCCCAGCTGTTGTCCAGTAGGTTTACCGCACTAGAATTTCAGTAAATTTCCAACCGGTATATATGCCTATCACTACACTTTTTTTTATTGCTTCTTGCACAATAGGGTGAAGCGAAAATTTTTTTTCTTAAATTAGTCATGCCTGGCCTACTTAAAGTTGTGCATGTACAAATCAAATAGTTATGTATTTTCAGAAAATTACAAAAATATATGTCGAGTCCTTCCACCGCCCCCACCACTTTAATTATATTTTCACTTTGATACTCTGATGTGGTGGTGGAAGAACAGGTTAGATTGCTTTTTTTTTATTAAAAGTTATTGCTTTATATATTAAATATTTTCAGTGGTCAGCGGTTCCTTTTTTTCTAAATAAAAAAATTTTTTTTTTCTTAAAATGTTATGTGATATTACGGGCCAGTATGGTAGTAGGCGTTCAATACGAGGTCGGGCCTGTATCACTGAAACTTGTTGTGACTTGCACGACAAAAACGAACTACTAGACGCTACACCGAACAACGTTAGTTATTGCCTAATCAATTTTTTACTTACTACTTTTTACTAACTTGCAACGGCAGCAAATATCAGATGCATTTAATTTTTTTTTCAAATTCTTCGATTTCATTAGACAGTTTAAAGGTAACTGGATGTGACGGAACAAATACTTATGTAGGAAGTAAGGGCGAAATTATTTCGTTGTTGGATAAAACAATTGGGCGGCCCTTGCAATGGTTTATTTGCCAATTGCATGCGAACGAACTTTCTTTGCGACATTTGCTACAGCATCTTGATAGTGAGACAACTGGCCCTCGAGCATTTCGTGGACACATTGGAACGCATTTACATAAATGCGAAAAGCTTCCTATTGTGGAGTTTTCTTGGATATAATGAGAACTACCTGTAACATCTTATTTTGAGTTGAGTACGGATCAAAACTATTTACATCAAATATGTTTATTAATAATAAACGGCAGTTGCTCCGAAACAAGCTCTTTCGAAACGTGACCCTGGAAAGCTAGTTCATTCTCGTTGGTTAACTGCTGCTAACCGAATCTTTCGCTTGTATGTTAGTACTGAAAATCCGACTCAGCATTTAGTTTCATTGGCAACATTTATAATTAAAGTTTACACTCCAACGTAGTTTTTGTTTAAAATAAAATCTTCATGCATTTATGGCGCACAACATATATTCAAGTATATTGAACTATGCCATTATTTGTCCGAAGATTTAAAAAAAAAATGTTGTTTTCAAAGTAATTAATAGAAACGGATCTTTTAAACACCTTGAAAATATATTACTTTCTATGTTGTGGGATGGGCACAGTCCATCCACATCTAGTGGACATCTAGCTTATTGCAGAATTTAAGTATTGGACCGTAAGCGATGGTAAATTAAATATTCGTAGTTTCGCAGTTCCAGACTTTAATTTTAAGACTAAAAACTACTATGAACTAGTAGATTGCCAAACCGTCCTATGTACTGAGCCAACCATAACTACTCAATTGACAGATGCCCAGTTGAAAGAAATACTAGAGGACCCAGAGAAATCTAAATATAAAAAAGTATCCTTGTCACACACAAGGCGTGGAAAGAGCTGTCAAAATGGTAACTGAAGCATCTGCTACAGTTTGTGGATATAAAGGAGGATATGGGCTAATTAGAAACTAACTAGCTTCAAGGTCTATCATGCCGTCATTTGAAAGCAAAAAATATTTTATTTCAAACCTGTAAATATTGTCCACATACGTTAGTTTAAATTTTTTGTAGTAAAAAATAAAAAAATAATAATTATTTTGGTCTAGTTTAGTATTTTAATTTATTAAAAGGATTTAATACACTACATTTAGTAGTGAAGGGTATCAAAAATCGCTATAAAAGGGAAAATTGTTGGATACAAAGGAAATGTCTTTAAAAGAATTTAACATCACTTCAAAATAAAGTATGTTTCTCAATTACTAGGGTTCAAGAATCTTTTTCCAAAAAAAAAATATTAAAAAAAATTTCGTGGCGATGGAGGGGATACTGTCAAAACAAAATAGAAAACCTAAAAAAATTCTATATTCGAAGTTACAACTTTCCGGCAGTCAGACGTCCTGATTTTCCTATAAAAAATTTTATATATTTACCGACGCCTGGTGACGGTGGAAGGGGATGCCGACAAAAAAAAATGAAAAAATTCTATATTCTATATTACAACTTTCCCGTAGCCAGGCGTCCTCATTTTCCTAAAACAATTTTTTACATACCGATGATCCACCCTAGTGCACAACACTCATTGAAAGACCACGATGAATGACTTCATTAGGGACGTAGTATGGTGCATTAACAATCTAGGTAAGGACCTTCGATTCACCTACATACCTCCATAGTTGAATGCCATAGGTCCAGGTGGGTTTTAGAATTATATAAGACACTAATAATTTATTTTCTAGTAATAGTTCAGATCCTCTTCCAAGTAGCCAATAAAGTTGTCTTAATTTTAATTCAAGTTGTTTTCGTTTATTGAAGATGTGGTTTTTCCAAATAAGTCGTCTATCAAAATGAATGCCAAGGTATTTTGCTCTATTGTATTGCGGTATGTCTTGATTATTTAACTGTACAGGTAAATATGTCGGACATTTAGTTGTAAAAGTTACATGGTTTCATTTCCTTTCATTAACCCTAATTTGCCATTTTCTTAACCACATCTCAATGATGTTTAAGTGGACTTGTAACCTTCTAGATGCTTCAGTGAAATTTGTGTGGGACGAGAGGATGACGGTGTCATAAGCAAATGTTGCTTAGGAACACTGATCATTAGTGGGTAGGTCGGTCGTGTATTTATGTATAAGATTTGACTAAGGATAGTACCTTAAGGTACGTGTGCTGTTACTGCTGTTACTATATGCTGTTACTACCGTACCTTAACTTTTCTGGAAATATCTTCTGTTATATAGGATTCGAATATCCTATACTCTTAAGATGGTAATTGTTAAATTTTTAAAAGCAAACCTGTATTTCACACTTTATCAAAAGCTTATGTGATGTCCAAGAAGCTGCAGAACATTAGCTTTGTGCACTTGGTCAACTGTATTTTTGTCGGAAACCAAAGTGGTAGTCAGGAATTTGGCAATTTTCTTTTAGGAAAGAACTCGATTTCTTGTTTATTAGTTTCTCAAGAATTTTAGAATAAATTGGTAATAAATTAATGGGTCTATATGACACAATCAAAGATTTTTTACACGTACAACGTTATTTCGCTGCATTTTTAATCGCTATTTTCCCCTTAACTATTAAGTAACTTACAAATTCTAAAGGATTTTTAGTATAGAACTAAAAACATTTACAAAAAATACAATACATTGTTTTTGACATTTTTATTATAATTACCAGATTATATTAAAAATAAACTTTAATTGTAAATACTATTATATAGGCATAGATAGGGTTTATTGTTACAAGAATCACAGAAGTCCGACACCCTTTTTGTTTTCCGTTCAGCCTATACTTTTTTTTTACTTTTGATCAGTAGACCAATTTTGTTGTAACACTTTCGACAGCTTCGACTGCTCCTGGCATATTCGGGAGCTTTGTAAGCGTATGTTGTATTCTCGAAGGTATATTGAAGAGCTTAGTTTTTGGATTATTATTAATTAAAGCGTTTTTAATCTTTTCTCTAAATTTTAAAAAGACACTTCGTTGTTCCACTTTGGTTAATTTTTTTAAGGATTTCCCATATGTTTACTATTATGGTACCAAAAAGCAGTTACATAATTAGTTTTCCATCTGCCAGGTGGCTTTCTTCTTCTTCTTCAACTGCCATCTCCGCGGCGGAGGTCGGCAATCATCATAGCTGTTCGGACTTTTGAGACGGCTGCTCTGAAAAGTTAATTTGATGTACATCCGTAACACTCTCTCAGGTTGCGCAGGCATGACATTCTACGCCCCCCTATGCTTCTCTTTCCTTGGATCTTTCCTTGCATAATCAGTTGGAGCAAGGTGTATTTCTCTCCACGTGTAATATGTCTGAGATATTCTAATTTTCTTGTTTTTTTTGTATTTAAAATTTCCATTTCTTTGTTCATTGTTCCCAGAACCTCTTTGTTTGTTTTCATTTTAGTTGGCTTAACATAACCTTAAATGGCCACGTGGGGTGCTGATAGCACCCCTTAAAACTTTTTTGTCTCATGATACTAGGCTGAGTAACACAAAAATATTAAAAAAAAACATGTTTTAACAACTTATTAGCTCTTAATATTATAAAAGTTAAAAAATATAATTAAAACGTTATTATAAACAAATTAAGGAAAACTCATTAGCACCTATCATCGCATTCTTGTTCTTCTTCTTTGTGGTTAAAACACTTTTCACATAAAATTTGTTTCCATGTAATTTGGATACATTTGTTGGTAACATTTTTCGCAAAAAGATTTTGTTTTTGTGTCACCTTTCCTTGGACAAATAGAGCAACTTGCCTTTTTCCGGACGGTTCTGTTGTTTCGTGTGATTGAGCAGAGCCTCTAATATATTTTGTTGCCTTTTCATGTGTTATATGAGGAATGTGTGACTTAGCTAATCTGATTTTCAACCAATCTTTCACAAGATCGAACCCTAAATCTAGCATTTAAATCATCCGTTCAATTGTTTTGTTGTTAATAATATCGCAATGTGGATAATATTACTATTAATGCCAGTTATGTCGAGCATTCTAAAACATAGAACAGACGGCCATCTTCGACATGTTCTGGCAGGAAAATATGATCCTCATCTCTCATTCACCTTGTTCACGCTGGATTTGGTTTGGTTGTAAAATATAATCTACATTTGAAAGATTCTTATCTCCTGCTATCTCATCAATGGAACCACTTTCAACATGAATTGACGACAACATTATTTTTTGTAATTCTACTGCAAGTGGAACGCTCGTGAACCAATTACCTCCAGTAATGTTGTGACCAGAACCCCAAATTGGCTTAGACATCTACAGAACTATGCTATCTGCACTGTTTGATACCGCATAAGGCTCTCTAGGTTCTTGGGCTAATATATTTCAAATGTCCATTTAACCCTTTCGAGTCGGACTTGTTTTTAGGATCGGCATGGAATTTAGAACTTTTTTTTTGTTTAGAACGTATAATTATGCAAAAATAAAAGTAATTGAGATTAAATCTATGCTAGAAATCATACATAAGGGACATAAGTCCCTCAGCTACACTAATTAGAAAAGGTTAAAATTGTGTTTTCCCTTTTCTTTTTAGAGCATTGTGTGGTACATAAGAATTTCCAACAGCCATCGTCAGAAAGTGAAACAATACTATTTTCCACCATTAGGAGACTTGTAATCAAAGTCATATAAGCACTAAATATGATCCAGGTCCACGTTATCCAATTTTCTCATTGTACATGTCGAGAAGTTCAGGACATCGCATATCCATTTTAGAGCCATTCTCAATTGTTCGTTTCACTTCTAGTTGCTTACCTCAAAAGCAATTGCTTACTGTCTTTAGTATCTTGCCATCTGTAAACTACGGTGCCATGGAACTAAAAAACGTGTTCAAAAAGTTCCATTGTTATGAAACCAAATACCTGTTTGCTACATACCTTCAACTTCTTTATCATTTTCGTCACTACTGCTTTTTTCTTCACTTTCGTCACTTATCATCTGATTCTCTTCATACATTTTATTGCCCTCAGAACCTAAATCTATTTTGTGACGCTCACGTTCTACCTCTTCTTCGCATCCTGATGGATTGTACTCTTCATCATCGGAACCACTAGGGTCAAAAGGATCGATTTCCGATTTTGGATCGCTGGCAAACATGGCTGCTGCCTCCTCCTCTAGCTCTTTCTTCGTTAATATCTTTTTACTCATATAGAACAAAACAAGACTGTTGATACACATATAACCCACCATAAATGTCTGTTGGGACATATTCCACCCACAAAATAAAATACTAGATTTATTGAATATATTTAACCTTTTTGTAGGTAGCTCCACTCACAAAAACACATTCGCAACAACAGTAATAGCGCATAACTTTACCTGTGGTAATCATTAACAAAACTACAAAAACACATTCCACAGATCAACATCACGGAAGAATGCAGCGCCAAAACGGTTCGCAATATTGCCTCTTATACAAATTCATCATCATCATCATCATCTAGCCTTCATTTATCACGTCCATGCTGGACAAATACCTCCCTTAAACACTTCCATTCTTTGCGATTCTGTGCTCTTTATTGCCAATTTTTGGTGATACGCCTGATGTCGTCAGCCCAACGTGTAGTTGGTATTCCTCTACTACGTTTGTCTGCCCTTGGCCTCCAGTGTGTAATTTTGCTCGTACACAAACTATTCTTTTAAAATTGTTACTCAGTTCTTAAAAAGTCAGTCATGATCAAAATTCATGTCAAATGGTTTAGATTGAGTCTACCAGACTTGACGATTTCATAACTGGGATACATACGTCTCGTCAGACTCGAAAGGGTTAACGTTAGTCTTTCCGTGTTTTGTCTAAATTTCTGACCTTGTCTATATCATTTTACTGGTCTATTTCGAGAGACTTAGTGATAAATAGTGTTTCTCCTCGTCTAATTTGGATATTGCACTCCGATTTCAATGATTATTAACAGTACTAGTTAAAGTGTTGCTGTCACTGTGATTTTCCTAGAAAATCATGGCGATATTTATAAGTCTAGTGTGTTCACTTGTATTTTTCAAATTTTTGATTATATTTTAAAGTATAGTAATTTAAAAATAATTTATTATAGTGACGCACAAGTATCCGACGCCATCCGACAATGGCTTCGAATGCCAACGTTCGACGCACGGCCTTGGGAAGACGAAGAACTTTTGCTTCTTCTGCAACAAATGTACTTGGACCATGATCTCTGTTCGAAGTTCGCCATTGATATCACAACCTTAAGAAACTTCTTGTATGAAACGTACAAAAACTACAACGATGTGCCATTTCACAATTTTCGCCACTGCTTTTGTGTCGCACAAATGGTGAGTATTTAAATTCTATAATATTAATTCCTTTATATTTAGAAAAATAACAAATTGAGTGTAGGTAGGTTTTGAAGATATTTTGTCATGCAGTTTTTTTGTCTTTACGTATACATGTACCCAAACCTATTTAGGTGAGGCATATATATTTTAATAATTTTGAAAATATAGAAATAATATTAATTATTATTTATTTACATAAAGTAAATCGACAATTATGGCTATTGGTACAATTTTAAATAATGAATTTAACTCTTCTAATAATTTTAGCGGACACTTTTATATATTTATATAGATAAATAGATATCAGTTATATTGAAGTATTTTATATACATATACAGGGCTAAATATATCATGCATATTAGACTTGTCTTTAATGATAAACAGATTTATCATCTAAAGGGTTTTACAACATCCACAGAGTTGTAAATATTCATCAATTTTTTTTATTGTACATTTATGGATAGATGTTTAATACCATCTATCAAACATTTATTTTTTTTTTAATAATAAGGTTTGAGTTGTACTTACAATAAGAAAGATGTGTAATTATGCATACCATAAAACAGCGAACATAAGAATATCCAAGCCATATTAGAGCGAGTGAAATTATAATAATTAAATGAAAAGATATATTTTGTTGCAACTCGTTCTTCAGGACAACGTTTATGTTTAAGTTATGACATATTTAAGTTTCTATGGCTGAAGCAGATGTGACAAAATGGACCAGATTATGCTTCTAAAAGCTAATAAGAAAAGTACAAAAGAAGAAGAAATCTGAACCTAAAAAGACCCTTAGATGTTAGTCAATGGTTCTAATATTTTTCATAAATTATATCTGTGGAGAATACGAAAATATTCTCAATATTGCCTAGTCCTCCACTGCATCAAACAAAATTTCAATAGGAAGTCAGATTACAATGGAAAGCTGCCATTGAATGGAACATCCCATCATATAATCGGAATCAACGTCAACGATACAAACCGGATGGCGGAAACTTGGGAAAATGTAGTTTGTTCAAAATGGCGAATGTTTACACCGAAAAGGTATACAGATGTCGGCGCGCGTGTATGTTTAGAAAACTTTGCCAGAAGCTAAAGTTAAGGGAGTATCTACATAAGTGAGTTTAGTTAAGAGAAGCTTTGGTAATTGGTAATTAGCTTAATAACAGATAGTCTTTTTGGCGACTTTAAAATAGAAACTTGCTATTAAGAACATTAGTAAAGAACTTTGTGAGCTAGGTAAATTTAATGGAACGGCTTTACTTACAGGATTTATTGTTAAAAGTTTAAGACATAAGTTACATAGTTCATGACGAAAATATCATAGAGAACTCGTTAAAATAATAAATGCTGTTAAAATTATTGTTTTCTATTTGTACACATTAAAAGTGTTTAACTAATAAAATAATATACAGGGTAGTCCACAAGTAGTTGTAGAAAAAGAGACAGTGGAATCTCCACTTTAAAATATTACGATTTCAGCCAACTTGCTTTTATAAATTTTAAAATTTTATTTTTCTCTGCAACTTTAGGTTTTGTGGACAATTATTATAGTTATATAAAAAATTTAAACTAAGAGTTTTTTGAGTATAAAAAATTATAATTTGATGCATACTTGTATGTAGTTGGTCGAGGACGCTTCATATGACGTTTGTGTCAAACAATATTGAAGATGCATTATTTCAACAAAAAAAGATACATCTGTCAATAACTTTAAAACTCAACAGTTTTCGAGATAATCGCATTTTACCACTCAGCTGCATAACTCTGATTTAACGCAATGACTCTAGGCAACGAAGAAAAAATAAATCTCTCCCCCGGTTGATACATCCGGAACCTTCGAAAAGTTCCATCATCGTTCTCGAGATGCAACCATTATATAAGCTACGTCGAATGCATATTCGTAACACTGCTCCTCTCTTAGACCTGAGCGTCATGATCAGCAACTCTATATGTAGGCCCAGGATGGCAAAATCTACAAAACTCTCCAGCTCTGCATGAACCCCTCAGAAAGAAATAACAGTCTACTGTGTTTGAAGGACACGTTCTCTTCGGTTTATTGCAACACACAGTAATTCGTACGCCGGTTTCTCGAAAAATCACTTGCATGCTTCTGACAATCTTCCAATCCAGATTTTCTAGTGCATGGCCTATCTTGGGTAAGGCCAAATTCTTGATGTCATAATTGCACACGATTTTCGTAGCTTGCCCTGTCTGTATACGACTTTCTGGTCACCATATACAGCAAAGATCGAGGACCATCTTCTAATCTCAGTACTCTTCCAACTTTAAGCTACTAATTTTTTAACTCGTCCAAACGTCCGAACTTTTTATAAAATACGGATGACATTTAGTCATCTGAGGATCTTGGTCAACACAGTGGGCTAGAGAGACGTTATGCCAATCACTAAAAAGATCCTGCTGAACTTCTGTGGTCACGCCGAATCTACTCTTTGCGCAATTTGACATATATTCATTATAGCTTGATCGCCGGTCATCTTTGATCTCATGTTGAAGGGTTTGTGCTTCTTTTGTTTCATTTGAGCCAGCATAAGGTGCAATACGATTTATGTAAACTACTTTTGGTTTACCTGTCACCAACTTCTTAATTCGGTATATGACGCCATTTATTCTCTTTTTAATTTCATACGGACCTTCCCATTGTCTTTGCAGTTTAGGAGACAAGCCTCGACGACATTGTGAATTATAAAGCCAAACAAGATCACTTACTTCAAATCTTTCATTCTTGCATCGAGAATTATATTGATCGTTCATTCTTTGACTGGCTAACTGGATGTGTTATCGGGTAAGTTTATGAATTTTGTTCATTCTTAACTTCAGGCGGTCGACATATTCTTCACTTGCAACGTATTCTTCGGAAGGTCTGCAGCCAAACTCTAGGTCGCAACGCAAACGAACTTAACAACCTAACATCAGGCAGATTGGAGTCTGGCCGTGAGGATGCAGGGGTGTCGTTCTGGTCTTATTGACACCAATCAATTTATAAACGTTTTGGAAAAGGGTTGACTCGAAGTTTCGCCCTTGGTCGGAGTGAATCTCCAAAGGAACACCAAATTGGCTAAAGAATTCTTTAACAAGTACCTCTACAATGGTAGTAGCTTCTTATTTTGGTATAGAATAGGCCTTAGTCCATTTCGTAAAATACTCCATGGCTACTAGGATATATTTATTTCCATTATTCGTCTTTGGAAATGGACCTGCAATGTCGATTGCTACTCTTTTCATAGGACTACCAATATTGTACTGTTTAATGGGTGTCCTCTTTTTACCAACTGGACCATTACTGGTTGCACACAGTTCACATTTCCGGCACTATTTTCTTACATCATCTTTACAGTTCACCCAATAGAACCTTTCTCGATGCTTTTACAGAGTCTTCGTAATACCAAAGTGTCTACCTGATGCACCGTCATGCAACTAAAGTAATACTTCTGACACTTTACTTTTAGGTACATTCAACTAAAGCTTAGATTCTGTACCATTATCGTTCTCAAAGGTTCTACATCAATCATCTTTGAGCACTAAGTAATTCCATTGACTCCAGTAAGACTTGACTTCTGGACTACATGCACTAATGTCTTGCCAAGTAGGTCTCTTACTTCGGTGCATCCAATAATCTTTTTATACATGGATCATCTGCTTAAGCTTCTTGCAGATGTTGAGGCTGCCATTGATCATTAATGAAGGTGGTTCGTCCCACGAATCAAAGTCGTTCTTCTAGTTTAAGACAGTTATTACAATTTGCGCTGCACGGTTATCTCGAAAGAGCATCAGCATTTAATTGAACTCTTCCGGCCCTATGTTTGATCTCGTAATCATATTCTTGTAATCGTTTTGACTATCTTACCATCTGGCCCTCTAAATTACGGAATTGTAGGAGCCATTTTAGAGCGGCGTGATCCGTGCAAAGAAGCAACTTTCTGCCATACAAGTATTTATGGAAATGCTCGCATGCCTTCACTACGCCTAGCAATTCTCTCCTGGTAACGCAATAGTTTCTTTCGGGTTTCGACAAGACTTTGCTAAAGTAAGCGATGACTTTCTCCTGTCCATCTTGGATTTGTGAGAGAACAGCTCCTATTGCACTGTTGCTTGCATCGGTGTCCAACACAAATTTTCCTGCCTGTCTAGGGTAGCTTAAAATCGGTGCACTGATCAAAGCCATTTGTAATTGTTCGAAAACTTTTTGACACTCTTCGCTACATGTATATTCTACATAGACTGGTAATATCTACATAGACCAAGAAAACTTCAAATGTCGTGTTTATCTCTTAGTACTGGCCAATTCTTAATTACTGCAAGTTTTTCAGGATCAGCTGTTACACCATTACTGCTACAATATGTCCCAAGTACTTCACTTCTCGTCGAAACATTTGACATTTCTTTGGACTTGACTTCAAATTCGCTGAATCTGACTTCTGTCAGATTGTTGGCATGTTCATCGAAGGATCTTCCCACCACAATTAAGTCATCCAAATAAACCAGGCATGTTTGTTGGAATAATCGTTACATAATATGCTAAAACATTCACCAAGTTTCGTTCGATCTGTATTGATTTGACATGATCTCTATATTTACCATTCGGTAATGAACCTTGTCGCATCTTGTCCTCAACCATAACAAAAGTTACATAAGATGGCCTTTGTCTTTCGGGATAGCGTTTCCTGTATAAGGTTTCAGCATTCCGAGCATTTCTCCTACATTCACCATAAATCAATAATATATTGGTAAAATAAATAAGAATAAGACTTAGGAGAAACCGGGGGAATACCGCGCACGGGGGAATATCGCGCATCAGTATCTTGGCAACACGGCGTAAGTATTGCAACATTCAACACAGTGTGCTGTCTCGTACTTACTAGCCGACCACTTGTGTGTAATATGACTGCATTCGTAGTATTGGTTTAGACAAGGTCACAGATTGTGTGTTTTTCAAGACTTTGATGTAATTTTCGACTAATCTTTAACAAGCGGTAAGTGCTTTTGTTATTCATTTTCATTAAAACTATTCAGTGATTGTTTTGCTTAATACCTATAGATAATTTCACGTACACAAATAATGCATTTTATTTAGTCATTAACGAACAGTGATAAGTTAAGTTAGGTTACTCACTTCGGGGGAATACCGCGCAGCTGTGTCGGGGTAATTTCGTGCTGCGCGGTATTACCTCGTGTAAGAATTTTTGCTGATATAGTGTTTTTATTGCATTTTAGATTCCAAAATGCCCCGTGATTACGTTCGGAAAACTGAAAGATCAAAATGGACAGAAGATGAACTAAAAGCTGCGATCACTGCTATACGATCTGGGCGAAAAATACGAGAAGTAGGTCGATCATTCAATATTCCAGAATCCACTCTTCGTGACAAACTAAATTCAAATAGCCATAAAAAAATAAAACTTGGCAGGAAACCAATTTTTAATGATGAACAGGAATCCACCATAGCCAACCATGTTAAAAAGTTGGCGAATATGTTTTTTGGAGTCACACCATCAGAACTAAGGCGTTTAGCATACAAGTTTGCTAAAGAGAATAAAATAAAACACCGTTTCGACTCGATAAAGAAGATCGCTGGTGGAGATTGGTTAGAACTCTTTTTAAAGCGTCATCCAGACATTAGTGTTAGAAAACTAGAAGTCAAAACCGCATTTCTGCATTCAATAAAGATAAGGATTTTTTAACAATCTGCTTATAGTTATGGAAAAGTTCAAATTTCCTTAGAGTCGAATTTTTAATGTAGATGAATCGGACATTTCTACGGTCCAGAAACCATCAACAATTTTGGCACCAAAAGGTCAAAAGCAAGTAGGATCCGTAATATCTTGAGAAAGAGGGAAAAATGTTACCATAGTATGCGCTGTAAATGTTTCAGGACAGTTTGTCCCTCCTATGTTCATATTCCCTCGAATACGTATGAATCCACAATTAATGAGAGGAGGCCCAATTGGAACGATCTACAGATGTTCAAAAAACGGTTGGATAAATGAAGAGTTATTTTTCGACTGGATAAAACATTTTTGTCAACATATAAATGACTCGAAAGAAGATCCAGTGCTTCTCATATTGGATAACCATGGGAGTCACATTTCTTTGGAGATTTATACTTACTGCAGATCACACGGAATTGTTATGGTTTCACTTTCCCCTCATACCTCACACAGGCTTCAACCTCTTGACCTAACTTTTTTTGAGCCCCTAAAGAATGCTTTCTATCGTGAGTGCGACTTGTATCTAAGAACTCATACTAATGAAAAGATTACACATTTTGAACTTGCTTCCATTTTTAACAGACAATACCTGAGAGTTGCCACGATGGACAAAGGAATATCCGGATTCCGTGCTGCTGGAATATGGCCCATAGATCCTAATAAATTCTCTGAAGATGATTTTAGCTTAATAGATCACACTGAAGTTTCAGATATGCACGTTGTAATGGACTTAGAAACCGACGTTAGGGACGAAGAGACCAAAAAAATGAAACCAAGAAAAAAACGACAGGAACCGTAGGAAACTGGTTACTAAAGTAAAGAAACGACCTGTACGCAAGAAAGCTGGAGTTAGAAACTTACATTTTGATGATTCTGAGTCTAAAAGTTATGATGAGAGTAAGCTTTGTGATGATGATGAATTAGATGATGTAGATCTAACATTAGAAAATGAGGAGTGTTTGGTGTGCGGTGAATTCGGACGAGACAAAGAAATTTGGTACCGTTGTGTAATGTGTTCGAATTGGGCTCATTCAGAATGTAGTGGTTGTGACTCAGCAGTTAATTAGACATGCGATGTGTGTGCCAAGGTCGAACGAAAGACAGTCAGAAAGTAAAATTATCTCTTTAATGTTTTTTTATTCAATTTTGTCTTTAAAAAATCTGTTTTGTTTACAATATTTGCTTTATTACAATTTTTCGAATAAAGATTTATTTAATTCTGCGCAGAATTATCCCGTTCTTGGGGGAATACCGCACAATGACAGTTTTTAAAGTAAATTTTTTTCTTCAAAATCCGTTAAACTTTAATCCTATTTTTTATGGGAATAACGTTCCCAAAAGATACAAGTTTCAGTAGTTAAATTATGGAAGTTTGTTTGCACATAGGAAACTTTTTGTAAGTATTTTACCTTAGGTGCTCAGAATTCCCCCGGTTTCCCCTACTCACATCTATTTAATCTACCACCAACGATAGATTTCGCATACTACAATTTGCTATGCATTTTCAGGTCTTTACGTACATGGTTAACCAGGATAGTTTGAACTATGTTTTCTAAATCACTAAATAATAATTCTTGTACCGGCATCATTTAATTAACCATGTACCGTAAGACCTGAAGATGTACAGCAAATTGTGGTATGCGAAACTGGTCGTTGGTGGTAGAATAAATTGATTGTAAGTCTTATTCTTATTTCTTTTACCTATTTGTAATGGACTCACACAGGCAACATATTCAAGATTTCAACAACATATTATTTACTTATTGATTAGGTGTGAACAGGAAAGACATTTTTACTACTGCATGAAGTCACGACATTTTAAAATTCTGTTTTAGAACTACATTTAACGAACGTTTTAATGGGTGAACACGAGAAATGCCATTAGCTGTTACTATTTGTAGTTTTTAAAAAACGATTTAAATAAAATCTCAAGCAAACTTGTTTTTGTTGTGAATTTGTAAAAACTATAAAAAATGCTAGTTTTAGCTTAATTTAAATATTATTTTATTAAATTTCATTAAATTAATAGTGAAATATTTAACTTAAATATCAATATAATTTATTATACAGGGTGTTTCAAAAAAAGGTAACCCCGTCTCTAGGGTAGGTAAAAAACTAAAAAATAATTGGGGTTTGCTTAGTAAAAAATTTTTGTAACACCATCCGTTTTCAAGATACAGGGCGTTGAAGAAAAAAAATGTTACACATTTTTTACGATTTTGCCGAAACTACTGGCAACATTGTAATGAAATTGTATACGAATATGTTTTGGAAGCTGATATATCCCATGAATTTGTTTTTATATCTGATTCTCATAAAGAGCGCTAGTTACACGAATCGTACTAAGTATTAGTCAATATAACTTTTTTAAGGGTATAATTATTAATCAAAATTTCAAGTAAACTTAAACATCATTCAATTTTACACGAAAAAGGTACTCTTGGTAAAACTCGATACTGTGTACCGTTTTCGGAATATTTTGATTTGAAAATTATGAAGTAATAATTGATGCTGGTATAAAATAGTTAGTAATTAAACAAAAGTCACAAGAAGAAAATTAAATTAATGACTAAGAACATAAAATAAAATTCAATTACAGTAGTGTTAAAAATGCCCTCCGTTTTCGCGAATACACAAGTCTATTCTTTTTTCTAAAGATTCCATTAACCTTTTAAACGGTAGGGAATCAGCTATGATGTCATTAAATTGACGTTGAATTCTTTTTTCCAATTCTTGGCGTGAATTTACCTCTGTAGCATAGACTTTTTCCTTAATATACGAACAAACTGCGTAGTCCAAAGGGTTAAAATTGCATGACCGAGGAGACCAATGAATCGGAGCTTCTGCACCTCTACCAATCCATCGATTCGGAAAATGATTACACAACCAATTACGACACCTTCTATCAAAGTGTGGTGGAGCTCCATCGTGCATAAAAAATAAAGATCTTCGCTCGTTTAGCGTTAAATCTTCTAATATCTCGAATAAGGAATTGTTTAAAAAATCAAGATACATATCACCATTTAAATTTCCAGGTAGAATATGATAACCTATTAATTTGTTACCTAAAGTTGCTGCCCAAACATTAACTTTAAATGAGTGTTGGTAATGTGATACCCTTTTGACTCGTGGATTCTCATCACACCAGTAGTGTGCATTATGGGAGTTAAACATACCTTGTCGCGTAAAGGTGGCCTCGTCCGTAAAAACAATGCATTTTAGAAAATTTGGATTGTGGGCTGTCCTTTGTTGCAATGTTTTACAAAAATCTACTCTAACCGGTAGATTATCTGGCAAGAGCTCTTGGACTTTTCTGTAATGATAAGGATGTCATTGCTGTTCTTTCAGTATCCGCCAAGTACTTGAAGAAGAAGTATTTGTTTGTCTTGCTATATTCCTTACGCTAACTGTTGGATCTTAATCAAGTAAATTTAAAATATTATTTTCTTTATTAATTGTTCTTGTTGTTCCTGGTCTACCAGAATTTATTTAATTTGGTCTCACATTCCCAGTTTCTCGACAACGTCGTTTAACAGCTCTAAATGTTTTTTTACTTGGTAAGTTTCTTCTAGGAAACTTTTCTGCATAACGTGTCACATCTGCACTAGAACATCCTAAACATTCGCCTAAGGTTAATAACATGTCAGTGTATTCAACATTTGAGTACATTTTGATTTGATTTTACAAATAACAAGGTTTCAAAACTCTAATTATTGTTGATTTATCGTCATAACAATCAATAAATGTCATATTTCCATGGCACACTTGGAAGCATCAATTATTACTTCATAATTTTCAAATCAAAATATTCCGAAAACGGTACACAGTATTGAGTTTTACCAAGAGTACCTTTTTCGTGTAAAATTGAATGATGTTTAAGCTTACTTGAAATTTTAATT